>NC_056744.1:12262715-12571048 GCF_019279795.1 Protopterus annectens
CATGCCCTGGAACAGGTGATCATCATCCTGGATCCTGGCCTTACTAATACAGGAGCATCTTGCATCATCCATTGTGCATCTTCATCACTTGTTTGGTCTGACCATAAAGCAGTCTCCTTCGAAATAAAACTGAAACCAAAGATCCCTTCTACCAAAGGTACATTTAGAAATTCCTTTAACATAATCACCTACTCCTAAGTGATACACTGGCAAGCTTCAAATCCCTTCCAAACCCAGTCAGCAACACTAAATATGCAGAAATGTCCACCATCATACTATTCCAGCATGTAAAACAGTTACATAGATACAGCTGTACCAAGCAGGTATAAAGTGTAGGACAAACCCCATAAACAAACTCACATGGTGGAACCATATCAACAAGCTTTATTACAAAAGGAAAAAAAATTGAACAAAAGTAAGAAGAACAGTTCCTGAATGTTACAGCCCTTGTCACCAAATAAACAAAACTCAGGAGCTTAATAAAATTCACTAAAGCAGAGTTTGAGGCTAAAATACCTACCCAAATTACAAAGCAATTTTTAGCTATGCTTGTAATCTCAAAAGAACAATGCAGCAATGCGCTGAGCTGACTGTGAACAATGTTACCTACACTGAGACTGAAGATTAGCTATAACTATATCTCTCTCCCCCTCTACCTGTCCCCTCCAGCTATCACACAAGAGCAAGTTCTAAAAGAGCTATCAAAAGCTAAAATTACCGCATCAGTGGGTCCTGACACTATCCCAGGATGCATCTTAAATAGCATGAAGCACAATTTAGCCACACCCCTAATGACACTGTTTAATCTCAGCCTCCATACACATTTTGTACCAAGTGAATGGAGAACAGCTACAGTCATTCCCCTGCATAAGGGAGGGCGCCTTCCACAGACTCAGGCGAATACAGACCCATAAGTCTGACCCGCCTCATACATAAAGCCATGGAAAGACTTATCATGGAATCAATCAATCAAGACACAGGGAACTTCCAAACACTAGACCTGTCCCAGGTTGGATTTGTCAAGGGTAGGTCATGCTTACTCAACATGGTAGATGGCTTTGTAAAGGTCACCAAAGCAATGGATGAAGGTAAAACAGTACACACTGCATACCTTGACCTGGCTACAGCTTTTGACACAATTTCCCACTCAGGCATAGTAGAAAAGCTAAACAGACTGGGAATAAACCCCTATGTTACCCGCTGGATTGCCAGCTGGCTCACAGATAGGACCCAGATAATCAAAACAGGGGAAGTTACCTTCATATACCGTCTAGTCACCAGGGAAGTCCTCCACGGTTCTGTGCTGTGACCTCTACTGTTTGGCATCTACTTTTCTAAAGTAAAAGTCAACATCAAAGGGCTCTGGCTGACTAAGTTTGCAGATGACTGCAAGCTAGGAGCAGTCACTGAATCCACAAATGACTTTGCCATCCTGCAGGAAAGTCTGTCTCAAATAAACAACTGGTGTCAAAATCATGGTCTGAAACTAAATACCAAAAATGCATTATTGTATCCTTTGGGAAGGCATCTATCCCACAGAATTACCACACTGACAATACTCCCCTAAGAGATGACCCAGTTTTTTGGAATTTGGGAACTTATGTGGACAGTGACCTAACCTTTGACCAACATGTCTATACTGTTATAAGAAAGTCCGTCTATACTGCACAGCTTATAAACAAAGGGACTGTGTCTAGAAATAGGGATGTCATTATTCCCTTTTACTCAGTCCTCATTTGGTCAATCACTGAATATAATGCCCCCTTTGGCAACTATCGGTCCAGACACATGCAACTGGAATGCCCACAAAGATACTTTACTAAAAGGATGCAATGCCTAAACAACATGTCCCACAAGGACTGACTCAAACCCCTGTCTACTCGGTATGTTATTGACTGCAAAAACATGCCGTGTTTGGCATAAAAGGCATCTTCCAACCCATTAATGATGGATTTATTGCACATCAAGTCACACTGCATCAGAAATACTTGGTCTAGGGATCTAAACCTCTTAGGCAACATCAATAGAATGGTTTGGAGGGATAGATATATTTCTCAGTGGATACAGCTGCTTTGGAACAGACTCCCCGTCCACATAAAAGAAAGCTCATCCTGTCCATTTTCAAGTACAACTTAGATATACGGGTGTGAAAAAGAAAATTTACCACAGGACTGCCACCTCTAGTACTAATGGACAGATGCAGCTCCTAAACACTTTATTCCATGTATGGGTCCCCTCAAATTATCTAGGGTATGATCCCAGTTATTTTCATTAGGGGTAATATACAATCATTGGCCATGGGATGGGTAAGCCCAATCTACAACCAAATAGGATAGATTATTTTGGGCACAAAAGGGGAAACTGGCTAGGCTTAAAATGGACCACAAGTACAGCTAGTCTAGTACTTACCAATGAACCTACAAACCTATAAAAGCAAAACATGCTACAGATCTTTTATATAAACATGTAAGTGAAGCCAATCAAGCATGCCCCATGGTAGATAGGTTAGTGAGAAACATATAGGAGGTCATTACACTAATGATATACTTAGACTCTAGATGCAAATTTGCTTAAGCAAAAACAGATTATGAATGAATGAATGAATGAAGAGCCACAATTACAGCTACACTTCAAATAGATGTACATACAGAGTGTATGTACACACATTTTATATGTATATATATATATATATATATATATATATATATATATATATGTATATATATATATATATATATATATATGTATGCATATATATATATATATATATTTACACATACGCAAGACAAGGATGTTAAGATAAGACAGAGAAAAGTCTACATTTTAAAAGTAAAATTTACTATAAATGTTTTATACAGACATTTAACTAAAGATGATCATGCTAGATATTAGAAATTTCATGACTTTACACAGTTTAGTAAAAAACAAATAAGGTGACTAAACAAATGCTTTATTACTTAAAGATTCTAAATAGCAAATCATTTATCAGTAATAATATAGTAGATCTTTAAGAACCAAAAGTATAGCTAAATATCTGTTGTCTGGCATACAAGACATCCTCCAACCCAATACTGATGTATCTATGCACATCAGCAAGTCAAACAGCATCAGAAATACTCTGTCTAGGATCCCTGTCCATATTCATGCACAACTGGAATCTATGCATGGAAAAAGAAAATTTACTCCAGGACTTGCTTTATACTACTAATTACTAATGTACAGAGGCAGCTCCTAAATGCTTTACCCCATGCATGGTTCTCCTCAAATTATCTACGGTATGATCCTAGGTATTCTCATTAGGGGTAATATAAAATTATCGACCATGGGATGAATAAGGCCAATCTCTAACCAAATGGGACATGGTTAATTTTTTACAGTTGATGTGTCTTCTGCAAGAACTGCTTTAGATTTACTGTTTTACAACATAAATCTGAATATGCAAGAACAAACATCAGCTAGGTCCTCAGCTTGAAACAAAATCCCATGGAATAATGGGCCAAAACTGTAGGGGTACACATCAACATGCAGGAGGATAGAGTGAAAGTGCCTGTTAACAAAAAGACTTGGCAAAACTGAAAATGACAAGCAAAGCTACCAAAGGGGAGTGCAGCTATAAAGGAATTTCAGAGATGACATACAGAATCGTGTTCCCAAACTGAGATGTAAGCAGTCATCAATGAAATAAGACACTGAATGTATGTTTCTAGTTAAGGATATTGTAGAATGGAAACCACTGTTAAAATAATGAAGACTGCTCAGTTATATGTATGAAAACATAATATGTCTGTAAACAATCACATCGGAACAAACCACAACTCCAGAGATACAAACGAGGAGTTTCTTGCTTGAATACTCACACTCAGACTAATAGAAATTAAGAGAAATTGGCAAAATTCACAAAACTACCTTAGCAAATCAAATCTACTTCAGAACAGGAATATACAGAAATGCCTGGATCCCTGAAAAAGAAATTCTCCACCTATGCTTCCAGTGCTAGAAATAATTACATGATGGATCTTCATTATTGCTGGCAATACAACATCCAGCCTTACCTCTCCTTCCCTTAGGACATGTGTACAGTGGAATCACTTGAAGATCTGCAAGGCATCCAAGCCTGGATGACTATTAATCACATGAAGCCTAAAACATCCAAGACAAAGTTCATGGATACTCATGCCACTAAAAGGTTTCTAGCTGTCCTGCTTTAAAACCATCATATATGGTGGTGACTACCCATAATTAATGAATATGGTTAGAAAATAAGGCATGACTTTAACAGATAAATACATAGTCATCAGGTCAAATAAGGTATGACTTTGGACAGTAGATAAATATTTGGGATCAGGTGTCACCTGTTGTCAAGCCATGATATTTTCATTGAAGTCACAATATCTTCAATTAAACATATTCTCCTCCCTAACAAAAAGAAAGAAGTGCAAAACCCTGGAGCCCCTGGCAGTAGAAAACAATCAATGAAAAAAAGAACCAACCAGGTAGTTGAATCTCAGGAATAAAAAATGTATTGCCAAATAAATTACAGTTAAGCGCTTTCATCTTAATAGACGTCTTCAGAACCATGAATAAAATCAAATTACATTGCATTTAAAAAGTGTAGTGCAAAAGACTTACCCCCACCAAGCACGAATCAAAAAATAGATCTAAAAAGTCCACCAAAAATGTTAAAAGAACATGACATAATGATACACACCAGGCATAAACCAAAGCAGTTTGTACTACACTATTTCACGTATTCATTTTCCATTTTGTGTTTAACATTTTATTATTTTATTTATTCAGCTTATTGGTGTTTTAACATACCATGATAAACTCAAACTTCTATGATGGCAAGATAACATTCTCTGACACAACCACAACTCACTGGTTAATCAATGTGTTCGGCTAGTAAATCTAAAATGTATATTTACCTGAACAAAACTTAATAAGAAACATCAAATGTTTTTCAAAAATACACCAGAAGAAGAAAATACTGCACTTATTACATGTAAAACTGCAACAAACTGATGAGAAGGTAATATTTAAAATTCTCAAAACAAACATTTACTCAGCTATTTACTCAAAATAAAGTAAGAAAACTTTCTTGTTGGATATTTGACAATTACTAAAGCACCTAAAATGTCAAGATTGTTCAGTAACCAGGTGTCTGCATATCCTTCTTAGGGAAACAAAAGTTCCTCAGTGTTACAGTTTGGAAGACTTCTTCCTGCTTCACAGTCTTGGGGATTTTATAAGTAAAAATCCATGCAAGAGTTCTCTTCTATTGTTGCAGGGAAATTAATTAAATCTTATTCTAATAAGCAAGGAATATTTCACAAAAATCACTTAAGAATTAGAACAGTGCCTAACATACACACTAATCTGCCAATTTCCAAACCAATTTCAGCCCCACAGCTCCTCTAGAGCCCTAAGATCCAGCAGCCAAAACCTCATTCGTGTAATCAGACACAAAAAATGAAGCAGGAAAATCTCTCTTTGCCTGCACAATAGCCCAAAATTGGAACTCACTTCCAAGCCACATAACTACCACTTCTTCGAGTACCCAATTCAAACACCTCCTGAAATCCCATTATTCAAACAGTTGGCTCTGCTCTTGCTACTCCCCAGGGTAAACAATAACTTTATACAGTTGCAAAGATTCTGCTTCTCTCTGACATTTTCCTTACATAGCCCTACTAATATCCTTGCTTTTCATCCAAACTCAGCATCATTCCAGTTGGATAAAACATACTATCACCTGTTCACTACAATATTAAAATCTGTACCTGATATAGGCTATAATCTGTATCTGAGAAAGGTGTAAACCTTATCAGAGAACTTCATATTCTCATCCTGGTCTTACTTCAATATCTATATTCTTGATGTGTGGTCATCAACATATGTTTATATATATATATATATATATATATATATATATGTGTGTATATATGTATCTATTGTGAATGAGAATATAAAAAAAAAAAAATTTCTTGTTAATTTTCTACTACTTATTACTTCTAACAAATGCATTATATACTGCGGAATTTTCATTTTTGTACTACTCTAAATAATGTAACACCTAAATTTGTTCCTAAAACTTGCTTAGAACTGCATAATTGCTAGGAGTATAACATGAAGCTTTTCTCCCCAGGCCTCCGCTGAAAATGGACCTGTGTCCAGTCGGACCCTCCCGGTTAACAAATGTAAAATAAAATAAATAAATAAAAATAAAATGTTAAAACTCAGCTGAACAAGTCTGTTGAATATACCACATACAACGGATGACCTACTGACCTTGTCCTCTAGATGTAAAAACAATGTGTACAACACTACTCCAGTGTGAACAAAAACTACTGACACGGACTTAAACCCAGAAAGGTAAATTTCACACCTCATACCTACACACAGAAACACAAGCTGTGTGGACAACTAATGGACAGAAATTTGGCTGAGCACTCCTCACTTAAAAACAATGTTTTTTTTTTTTTTTTTTTTAAACAAGAAACATCTTTATTAAACCATTACTTATGACAGAGGCAATCATACATTTATATAAATGAAAACAAACAACACCAACACAATCCTAGTTGCAAGCATTTTACATCACAGACCATACTGACACACACCCAGTTGAAAACATTATACATCACTTATAATCTACCCAATCATTTTCAGTCAAGCATTACATAGCTCATTTAAGTCCTGTCTTCTTTTAAACCTCATTCCTCCCCTGTATGTATTGTCCTCATAATTCTCTTTGTTTCCTACGAAGTTTGCTCCTACCATCTTCTAAAGATCTCAATTCCAGGTGTTTTCTCTCTGTTACTATATTCATTACTTCTAGCACAGTTGATTTAGACTTTGATTTCCATTTTCTAGTAATCACTTTTTTGGCAGCCGCCATAATTAGACACACCAAGGCCTTACCATGTCTAGGCAATTCTGATTCTGTATCATAGCTCAAAAAATCTGCTTCCTCATCACACCCATCTGCTCACCCAGCATCTCCAACAGTGCATCCCATAGGGAATCCTTAAAGTCTACCAACTCACCACACGCCCAGAAAATATGTTCCCAATTACCTCTTTCTTCTCCATCGCACCTCCAACATTTGCAGTCTATGTTAGGAAAATTTCTCTGGAGTCCACCTGAGGTATAAAAATATCTACGTAACTATTTCCAAGCAAAAATCCTAAATCTTCTACTGCATATTTGGGAGACGTATCTTCCCATTGTTTCTTTATGAATTGCTTATCCAGTCTCTCTACCCAATCCTTTCTAACCTCCTCTGATTGATTCTTATAGTTATCATGCAATATTTTATATGCTCTACTAATTATTCCTTTTTTATAGCAGCTTCTGTTCTAGATGCTACTAAAAACTCCCAGTGACGGTCTTTCATTTAGGACCCCCGTATTTCTTTCTTTACCTATACTCTTTGATAGGGAAAGCAATCTCTAACCTGCAGTCCAAATAAATTCTTGATGTCGTCCCATTCTATCATCTTTCTCTCGCTAGTTAGTTGCTCCCAATACCTTGGTTGCTTTGCTACTTTTCTCCAATAAATTCCAGCGCCCTATTGTCTATATCCCTAATTGCAGTAATCCCTGTTGGCAGAATCTCCTTTCTCGTGTTAGAGTAGTTCTTATGATACTTTCTGCTACTTTACAAAGTATATATATCTAAACTTTCTTGTTTTTTAGAGTTATATTTTTTAAGCCAATCTGTATACTTCATTTCAAACTGTACTTTCCTACTTAACATACTTTATGGTGAATGTCAAACCCTTTACCATGTAAATAGTACTGTATTGCTTTGTTAAACTCCGTCGTCACTTTCTGTATAATTAAGTTCTTTGATGAAAATCTTCATGAATAATGTATTGAGATATTTTTTGACTTTTTGCTGTCCTGTTTTATTAGTTTAATGTGGAGCTTATCCCCCCGGGCCTCTACTGAAAATGGGCATGTATCCAGTTGGATTAACCCGGTCAACAAATGTAAAATAAAATGTAAATAAATACATATTATGTATGATTATTGTTATTCTCCTTAAAGGCCTGCATCCAAAATCCCAGTCTTTGCTTGTTTCTTGAGCTTCCCTCCTATTTCTTCATCATCCCTTTCCACTTTGAATTATAGTTTTCTGCTTTTGCTATGTATAGGATACTTAAATGTGTAGCTCTGAAATACCCCTTCAAATTGATAAACCCAATCCACCCTGTTCTACTACATAAAGTTCTTCTGCTCTTTATTCATTGCTATCCACAACTTCTCCTCTCATTGATAAAAAGACTAATGAGAATAAAAAATTTAAATTGCTTGTATCTTACTATTCATACCCATATAACAAAACTTCAATTTTCGCAGTTGTTATATTACCTTTTTTAGTCTCTTCCCACATATCCTTAGCTGCCACACCAGAATAATTTTTAATCCACACTCCTAAATACTTCATTTTATCATGTCCCCATAAATATAGATATTGCTGAACTAATTCATATGTGGGGGTACATAATTTACTGCTATTGCCTTTATTTTAGCTTCATTCATTTTGTAACCCAAAAATATTTGAAACTAATGTCTCCTTCTGGTTTTGTCAAGTATAAAATAATATCTGCAAATACAGCCAGCTTTTCTTGACTACCATACCAATTACATCCTTGAATTTCCAGTGTGGAGTACCTTATTTTCTTAACCAACATCTAAAGATAATGCAAATAAAGGGGAAAGAGGACACCCCTACCTGGTTCCTCTGTTCAAGCAGAAATTATCAAGAGAGGATCCCACTCAATTTAATTTTCACCTCCAATCTCTCATACATCCTCGTAATCAACTTTACTTTTTTCAGGAAATGCAAATGCTTCCTTTGCCCTGCTCAAAGTCCCAGCCTTCTCTGCATCAAGACCCACCAACAAAACTGGTATTTTCTTATATTCTACTTCCCTCTGGATCTTCAGTGTTCTGTTACTGTTGTCAAACGTTTGCCACCCCTCCACAAAATCACATTCATCAATATCTATCGATTTTGGCATTACTTTTGTCATTCTTTTAGCCGTTATGGACATGAACACTTTATAATCATGGTTAATATTGAAATGGGCCTTATGAAGCTGGATCTGATGGATCTTTACCCTCTTTAGATATTGCACCTATCACTGGTTTCTTCCAGGATGTTGGTACTCCTCCTCTTAAAATACTGTTAAACAAAATCTTCCAGATCTTTATCAGTTTTTGTCCCTCCTAGCTTCCAAACCTCCACAGGAATACTATTCCGGGATACTTTCCTGTAGATTGGTTATACATCACAATTTTTATATAATCTCCTCCTATCCTAACCATTAATAATTGAGTCTCATCTACCTCTGGCCTTGGCATATTTAATTTTTCCATTAACATTTCCATTTGTATATTTTCTTGATTTCCATATTTCTCTGCGTTATATAGATTTTCACAGAATTTCCAAAATATTTCTAATATCTCTACAGGATCTCTTGTTGCCTTCCTTGTTATTCCCTAAGCTTGGTGACAGCCCTTTCTACTTTTTGTTGCCCAAGTCGCTGGAGACCGAGGTGACAACTGTACTTCCCGAACAGATCGCACCTTATTAGGTGAACTAAGTAAGTACACTCTTTCACTCACAGGGAACCTACTCAGGACTCAGATGACTTCCATATACCATGTTTCCAACAGAGACCAGGAACATCTACGTCATTTCCGGTTGTACAGGCAACCGGCAGTAACAGCAGTGGTCCAGTTAGTGTTTCTACAAACTATGGGAGGAATGAGATGCAAAACAATGGCAATGGAACTAATGGACTGGGACTCATAAGTACAACACATGGAGGGTTTAGCAGTGACCTCAATTGGAATTTAAATGATTGGCTTAAACGGGATGTCTCAGTCAGTAAAGAGATTAACAAGAATGGACAAATGACATACCAAAGTATGTTATACAAGTTACAAGATAAACTATAAAGCATTGACTGCAGACAACTGGTTTCTAAAAGTAAATATCGAGAAAAAACAAGTGCCGAAAGGATTGAGGGTTATTAAATTTCTTAATCATGTTCTGAAAGGCATAATGTTTTTTAATGAACTTGTCGAAATTTTAAGTGATTATGGTTTGGCCCTTATGCGGGCTACAGTTAAAAATAATGAATGTTTGATGGAACAATTGTATTGTGAAATTGTTAATTTAAGTAAGATGATTAAGAAGGATTGATTAGACACTGTTCAGGATTTCAATATTTTTAAAGAAGTGGAAATATTTACTGATAAAAACAAAAAAAGAAAGATAAAGTTGGAGAGGAACGATTTAGATTATGGAAAAGGAGCAGCTTATTTGAGTGCATTATCCAACAATAAAATGAAGAAACACTGGTCACATTTTGAGGGTGTGAACAATCAGACTAATTCTACAGATGTATGTGAGGATGAGGTAAGGGTGAATTCTAACCAAAGTGTACAAGGACAGGAACGGATACCTTCAGACAGACTCCCAGTGAGGAGATCACTAAAATTACAAAATGTAACGGCTCAGCCGACATACGTACAGGTAACATGGAGAGGTGGACAACAAACCCATTTACTGAGTTGACAGAGAGGGTGGGGGAGACGTTATTAGAACAATGGGATGACCAGTTTTTGGATAGTCATTTTCAGGGTGTAACTGAAGACAATAGTACGTCTACAGACACTAGTGCCATCAATAATAATGGTATTATTTATACTAAGGACAATTTTCACTGTTTCCAACTATAGTGAAATAGTGGTGACTGATACCCATTTCCAACTGTTTCAAAAAGGTTTTACTTTTGTCCCCACTAAGGAAGCACCTATTGCAAAAAAAATTCTGGATGTTAAAATGTTTGTCAGAAATTTAAACTTAAAGACAATGTTAGGTGATAATGAATCAACAGATACTAACAGAATCAGAAAGAAGAGTATTATAAATCCCTCTACTCACCCTATTTTGAGTAATTTTGAAACTTTAGTGGAGAGGGAAACTCGAGAACTACTAAAAAGGGCAGAAGGATCTATTCAAATTTGACCCAGGAAGAAAAATATCTTTTACAGGAGTTAAGTGTGAACAAACAGATTACAATAATGAGGCCTGATAAAGGGGGTGGGGTAGCCATCATGGGACAATGGATGTATGCAAGTAAAATGAATGAGATATTACATAGTGGTGAAAGATATGTACAAGCATCTAGAAATTAGATAAATCTGGCACACAGGAACATAGATTTATGGTTAGAAGACAATTTGTTACAAGGGTTGATTGATGAAGACTTGTTTGAATGTTTTAGGGTTCCAAAAACAGTTATACCTGGTATTTTTGAAATACCCAAAGTTCATAAAGTCCCCAGCAACCCTCCTTTATGTCCAATAGTGTCTTCAACAGGCTCCAAAACTCAACCATTAGCAGTATATCTAGATAAAAAGCTAAATCCCTTTTACAGCCTACATCAGCATATACTAACAGACTCCTGGGATTTTTTGAAAAAGATAGGGGAAACTGAATATCAAGGTAATTACATCTTCATTACTGTGGATATAAAGGACCTTTTTAGTGTGATACTTCATGGATTTAGATCTATCATGGTTTGAAGAGACACACTGATTTTCATTTTTTATCACAGCAGGACTTTAGCCTTACTATAGAGAACATGGAAATAGCATTAATGAATAATTATATCTTTTTTCAAGGGGAATACTACAGTCAAGTAGATGGGGTGGCCATGGGGGTCCTCATGTGCCCCTGTGTATGCCAACATTGTCCTCTTATATTGGGAAACACATGTATTCAACTCTACCATATATATGAGTAACATCAGAGCATATTTTAATTTCCTGGATGATATTTTTATTATTTGGAAAGGCCCTTTAGAGCCTATTGAACTATTTATTACCTATATAAACAACACTACCCACTTTCTGTCATTTACTCACAGTATACTCACAGTATTGGAATGGAGAATATGCATTTTTTGGACATTAAAATTAGAAAGGATAGAGAGAAGAAAAAATATACATCTACTTTATATCGTAAAGAAAATGTTTCCACTTCATACATACATTTCAAAAGTGAACACCCTTATATGCAAAAAAAGAACATTGTAAAAGGACAGATGGTAAGGGCTGCCTGTATGACGACCTATAAGGAAGATTTAATAAGGGAACTTAATTATATAGAGAAACTATTTGTTAGTAGTGGGTACCCACTAAATTTAACAAAAACCACTAAAGAGGAAATTTTGGGAAACTGGGGTCAAAAATATGTCCCATTGATGGCATATGAATATGGAAATATAGAGCCACAGCCCATTAACGATCTTGATACAGGTAAATCAACAGCGGGACACATGGGAAAAGAGAAGGATAAAAGACAGTTGTTGTTTATGGCAATAGATTACCATACAGATACTAAGGAAATAAAAGACATCATTACAAAATATTGGGAATTATTTTCTAAAATGCCCAATAGTCCGGACGCATTTGGGAAAACCTTGAAATTTGGATACAACAGAGTTCAAATTTAAAAAAATATTTTTGAAAACAATGGACACCAGAACCAAGGGGGAGATAGAGATGGCACATATAAATGTGGTACCTGTGGTCATTGTTTGTACATAGCAAACAAAGCAGAGAAACATGTAGGAGATGAGTTGAGAAAATTAACAGCCAAAGGTTATTACAACTGTAATACAAAAGGAGTGGTATACAAAGCTTACTGTACAGAATGTTCATCAAATTACATTGGAAAAACGGAAAGAAAATTAAAACAACGAATATATGAACATTTATATAAGATTTGTAAGCAGAGAGAGACATTAAGTAATGCCTTATACAAACATACCTTGAATTGTGCACAGGCTAAATTTATGTTTTGGGTGATCAAAAAAGTTAACATTCCAGAAAGAGGAGGGGACTGGGACACCACCCTTGAATACCGGGAATTAATGTGGCAGTTAAATTTAGATACTTACACTTTACCAGGCTTAAATGAATATATTTCTATAGTCCTTGCTCTAAAAAGAAAGACATTGAAATATTGAATTAGACATTTTTATACAAAATTTTTTTTTATACATGAACATGTTTTTCAAATATATAAAATTTTTAGACATGTATACGAAGATATTATAATTATTTTGTTCTACTTAGGAACATTGTTTTATTTAATATGTGTAGTTTTTGTGGTCTAATATTTTACTTTACTCAAGTTTCCATTAAGCATGACTGTGAATTGCTTGTTCATATGTAGTTTAAATGCAAGGTGAACATTTCATTGGATAATCATGTAATGAGATTAATTAACTAAGATACAAAAGTGATGACTTGCAATACAGTGTTCATTCTGAAGAAGTTCCCTGTGAGGAATGAAAGCGCTTAATCTTTAAACTTGAATTTTGAACTTTGGTGTGGTGGACAATAAATCAGTTTGTGATTAGCCTTTTTGTTTGGTTAACTGGTTTTGTGAGTGTCAGCCTTTATTGGATCCAGCTGTCGTGCCGAGTGGTTTTTGTGTGGTATTGCCTGAGTCATTGTGCTAGAAGTTTTTGCCTCTAGTGTTACTATCAAAAAACAGTTGCTTAACAGCAATCTTTCTAAACTCATGTATATTATCGAGGCAATCCCTTATTGTCTGTTTAGCATTTTGCAGTTGATCCTCTTCTTGTTCTGTGAGATTCCCCCTATCTGCAGTACTTTAATATTTGTCAGTCCCTCTAAATAATTCTTGTTACTTCTTAACCATAGCTCCCCTTTCTTTTATTTCCAACCTGTTGTTAAACTCCAGCTTAATGTTATGCCACTCCCTAGCTATATTTTCAGAAGTAATTTTTATCCTCTCGAATAGCTCCTGAATAATCTCCACTACCCATTCCTTAAATTCCTCTCCTTTCAACAAATAGGTGGGGAAGTACCAGTGTCTCATTTTTATTTCATTACCCTGTGTTTTCATTTTAATTATTGGTGCATGATCTGAAATTGTTGTTGGATGAGTATCAAGACCTTCAATTAAATGCACATGTTCCTGTGAAATGTAAATTCTGCCTAACCTAGCCCAGTTTTTTTATATCTTGGGGAATGATATGCAAAATTCACTCCAAACTCAGATTACTGAATTCACATCTTCCATGCCAAATATTTTCATACATTTCTTCAAAAATCTACCCTCCTTTGTTATACTTTCCCTTCTGGGCCCCCCAGACACAGTTTTACTGCTGAAAATCAAATTCTATTTCCCACCTATAAGTAATATTCCTTGCTGAAAACTGATCCCTCTCAGAATTTACTTAAGCTCTATTATAGCAGTTTTAGATGAAATATGAATACATGCCAGTGTAATCCTCCTCCCTTGCCAGTAGCCCTGTAGCACTACAAATCTGCCATTATATGTTTTATCCTCTTCTTTCACTAGTGTAGCTCCTCTTGCAATACAAGTATTCCTCTTTTCCTTTACCCCAGATATTCTGCTAAATAACCATCCTGAAAACGTTTCTTTATGAAATTCACATGTTCAGTTCTTTCCAAGTGCATCTCCTGTAATATTGCTATTTGAACTCTACATTTTTAATATAGTTCACTATTTTTGCTGTTTTGTATTTATCTGTGAGAACACTGACAATTAAAAACATTACAGAAAGCATCATTGTATTAAAAAGCTATTATTCTCAACTTTTATGTACAACACCTTTTTTGTTAAATGCATACATTGTTTGGCAGGTTGACATTTTATATAGTTGTTTCTTGTCATATCCATTTGAGCCTATGGCGCATCTTATAAAACTTTTTCTTTCTCATAAAACATGTTACTAAATCAGTTTAAGGTCCTTAATCCAGTCATCCCCCCATGCAAGAATGAGAAAAAGCACATTCATTTTTCTTTTGTCATGTTTAACTGTGCCTTTTTTTTTTACATTGCAGTGCCTACATTTCTTAAAACTGAACAAGAAGAAAAAAGGAAAAAAAAGAACAGCAGCACCCATTTACAATCTCTATGACACTTAAAAATAACTCAGAAAACTTTACTTATAGCATCCAAAGAAATCCATACACCACAAAAATAATACAATTAAGAAAAATGTTTTCTTTACTTAGAGTTAACTTTCTCCCATCTCTTCCCCTCCCCAAAGCTTTTCCAAACATCAATGGCATGAAGTAGGGCATATACTTTAGAGCTCCAGACAAGTCCAACAAATTCTGGAAAAAGTCCAATATTTCTAGATTATCTTGTTCTGTCATATTTCACAAATATAATTACTGCATTGTAATCCCACATTAAGTTACTGGTTTTATTACTGTTCATCTCCATTTCCCAAATCCTGTCTCCACCTCATTTCCAACAAACTCTCAATTCTTCTAGTCAACTCCCATGCTCGCTTCCTTCTCTCCAACATTTTCTGTTGAAACGGTGGAAAAGGTTTCACAGGTACATTCTCTCTGTGGTCTTTATCACCAGAACAAGAAGTAGAATCTCTTTCTGTTTCACAGCTCACTTTCTGTTGGGCAAACATTTGTATTTCCTCCTTAGCATGACTTCATATAAAAATGATTTGTACTCCCAGTGAAGAATACCTTGAAGACAGCTAGGTATATCAGTTTGAATCTCACACCTGCATCTCAATGTTTCCTGAATATTGGAATTAATTTACTGCTTTTCTGCCAGGTGTACAATGAGTAATCATTCCTCACAAACACTCTGCTGTCTCCCACTTTTAGTATTTTGTCTTTCTGCCACAATCTTGTCAGAATTAACTCCTTCTGCTGGTAGGACTGCATCTTTACTATTAAAGGTCTAGGTTGCTTTCTCATAGCTAGGTTTGGGGCATACACACAATGTGCCCTTTCAACTAACAACTCCTGCTGTGGAATACCAGTCCAGTTGCTTATTTGTGATTTCATAAAATTAATGCTGTCTGTTCCTTCCAGCATCTCCGGTGTAGCTGAAAATCTCAGGTTTTCCCTATATGCTCTGTCCTCTAATACTATTATTTTTTGAATCATCTCTTCCTGTGCAGTCTCATATTCAGCCATCCCTTTCTTCATTTCAACCTATGATTTTTGCAGCTTTATCACCTTATCAGTATATCTGTTTAAAGCATCTTCCATTTTTTCCAGCCTTTTGTTGTTTGTGTTGATATACTCCATCAGTGTTTCATTTATTTTAACCAGGTCTGCATGCAGTTGTATTATATCTTTCTGTAGGTGACTGGAAGTCATGTCTGGAGTTTGCATTGCTTTTTGCTGAACAGCTGCAGAACTTTCCCCAGTCGGTGTTTCTTCCTCACTTTGTGTAGCTCATTTTTACAGGTGCTCTATACTGATTTTTTTCCTAACATCCAGGCAGTACACTTACTAACCAGTTGCTGAAATTTACCCATAAACACAAACGTCTATGGGCCTTTTCTGCTGAGTTTCAGTTTTCATACTGGGAGATCTAGAGTTAAGCTGTTACTAGATATGCAGCCATTTTGGAAGTCAACCAAAGATTGTAAAATTATTGTTCTTAAAATGTTTTTGTAATGCTTTAAAGGTTTACTTCCTGAGTCTCTTAAATTGTTTTGTGTTTTAATCGTATCACTCATGATCTAAGTCAAACTGAAAAAAGACTGAAGCTTATAAATATAACAGGATTTACTTCTAAAAAAAGGAAAAATGCCAAAGTACATCGTGAAACATGAAACAGATTGGTGCGACAAAACAGCCTTTAGACTTTACAGTTACTATAATGAAAGGAAAGGAATTGAGTTTGTGGGAAAACTACTGTACCCTATTTATACACTTGGGAAAAAAATTTCAGCAATAAACTATTCTGATTAAGAATTGCTCTCTACATACCACCTCTAGAGATGTGGAAAAATATTTAAACTAATCTCCCTTACGAAGATATAGTTGGCTAAAGTATCAAAGAACAAGCTGCACATAAGTGACCTAGCCAATCCTTCCACTTTTGAAAGCTCTTGCTATTCCACTTCTCCCTTACCTTGATGAAGATCATCTTTAAGTGACCCAGCATGGCTTGGGCTTGAAGGAAGTATTTCAGAACCATGACCTTCATCGTTTGGCGTCAAGGAAATGTGGCAATTCCAACCAGTCTCTAGACCCATCTTCTCAGCAAAAACCTAGGTACAGGGAAAGAAAATTTAAGACATTGCCACAAGTTATCTTAAAGAAATGATGGCTAACAAAACAGTCCTCTAACCCTTTTATGCAACTAGGACTTCACTCACATTCAATTGTGTTAGCAACATCATTCTTGCATTTTCAGGATTATTAAACCTGCTTGCCCTCCGTAAAAGAATGACATTAAAACAGGAACATACAAGATACAGAATAGCTAAACAGACCAAAACAACATATGCATTATTAGCTTAAACACTTCATGTCCAAAATATAGCATTAATATAAAACATTCTGGACATTCCAGCATTAGAGCTTCATATTATAAAGCTGATCTAATAAACATAATGAATTTTAAGAAAAGTATTTTTCACACCCACACCAAACCAGATTTTTATTGCATCAGAGGAAGGCAAATTCTGTGAAGGAAAACTGAATTCTGCTGCTAACCAGTTCAAAAATTATGGGGAAAATAACAGCTCATGTAACCATGGAATGAAAATTTAGTGAATAAAAATAAATCCAACCAGCGAGTTTTCATGTACAACTCTTCTTCAGATTAAACTAAACTTTCCTTCCAGGGTAAACTGAGCTTTCTTTCAGTGGTTACTTGAGCTATTTTTTCTCGTTTGCTACATTGTTAGCCATGCTTATATTTTACCTGCTTAAGTTTCTACACTGCAATATGTAGCAACAATCTTGCAATATTTGCACAGCCTCCACGTACCAAGTAAAAGTCTAAAAACAAGGCTTTATTAGTATGACCTCATACTAAGGAAAGAAGCACAATATTAAAACATATACTAAAAAAATGAATGAACATACATTATTATAGGCTGTCAAAAGAAAAGTCCACTGAAGAATTACAAGGAGACCCTACCAAGTGATCCACTGGTCCTCTACCTCAACATTTCTGTTCTGTTTGAAGCAGTTACAAAAGTCTCAGATGACCTTCACTGAACTGCTTTAGGTAACACATTCCATTGCCCCAACATGCTCTCAGTGGATTACTTACTCAGGTATGGTGTTAAAATATATTCCTTTCCAGCTATTGCTTTTGTTCAGTCCAAATCCTTCCTCTTCAGTTTTTCTTAACCTAATATACAAACTAAAAGATGAAATAAATCCAAATCATGTCCTATTTTTTATCATCTCTTGTAATGTGCATGTATGTTCATCTGTCAAAAGTCTCTTCTCATTCCACACCCCCTCAACAGTTTGGTAACTTCATACTGCACATTTTTTATCAGCTTAATTTCTTTATGCCAGTATAGGGTTGCCACCTTTTAATCGGGCCAAAGTGGGATATGGGGGTGTGGCCATTATGACACTGGCCACACCCTCTACCATGACATCACCACAGGCATGGTGACAGAAATGCAGTTATGGGTACAACAGCTGGCTGGCTGTCTGGAGTGGCTAGCTGGGTGGATGAATGAATGGCTGGCTGGACGTTTGGATGACTGGCTGAATGAATGGCTGCTCTGAAGTGGCTAGATGGCTAGTTGGACAAATGACTGGATGAATGGCTGGCTGGCTGGCTGGCTGCCTGGAGTGGCTAGATGGATGGCTGCACTGATGCATGAATGGTTGGCTGGATGTACACCTCTCAACTGTGCAGATTTTTACAGAACATCCAGATGTTTGCCTCATATTTTTGTTCTGTTTCTAATAGAATTGGCTCTGTAGCTGGCTAGCATGCTTAGCTGTTTGCTGGCTAGCTCGGCTGTTTAAAAAAAAATGTTACTGTTACTTTTCGTAGTGGCTGTAGAAACGGTAAAACAAACCACTTTACAGCCGCGATCTTTGTAGGGCTCTTCCTGCCCCAGTCCCCACCCCTTCATAAATTGCAGCCAATTGCTGCACAATTTATAGCACCTGGACCTAACAGAGAACAGCTCTGCCTGCAGGTCCGGGTTGGTGATGTAACTGAATTGCTGTGAAAAAGCCGGAAGTAATTGCAGCTTTTCCACGGCAATTCAGTGCGATCGCAAAAGTGGGACTTTTCAGGTCCCACTGATTGATACAGTGGGCAACAGGATAAGGTAGCTTAACCCATTAGTATCCCACTGACAACGGGACGAGTGGCAACCTTATGCCAGTATGGTCTCCTGACCGCTAACATACTTTAAATTTGCCCGCACTAATGGCCTATACAGAGGAATGATGACTTTAGCATATAACATGTTATGTTCTTAACATATCTGTTGATTAGGAAACAACCTTAACAAGCCCCTGGCTGGTAAGGCACACCAATCACAATCTGTATTTTTTAGGATCACAATTCATGGATGTGTATGACACATACCACTGCATGCCATGATGTTCTGTGCCAACATCGCCACTTCATCCTATGCCATTTTCAAGCACCTTTCTGCGAATCAAGAACAATAAAAATATGACACTAACATTTTATCTACGGCTGATGCACTATCGTGGCACCTGGAGCAAATGCCAGAATTGTGAGTGGACAAATATCGATTTTAACTTATCTTGGGGCACTTTAATATTAATTTTTTTGTCAATTTTCATTAACTATACTGACAGAATTCCCCTACAGCTTCCCATTAAGGTCAACAGAACTTATTGCGACATCCTGCTACTCACCAGCATAGCTTCTTTTTTTTCCCACCACTTATAGCACACAGTAATAGGATATGAACAGACAATTTATCTGCTATCTTA
Source organism: Protopterus annectens (assembly GCF_019279795.1). NCBI lineage: Eukaryota > Metazoa > Chordata > Ceratodontiformes > Protopteridae > Protopterus > Protopterus annectens. The sequence continues at coordinate 12,282,524 of NC_056744.1, forward strand.
ATTAAAGAAGCCATGCACCCAAGAATCCTGAGAAGTTTCCTGGTGGATGCCTGTTTTTATTGAAAAAGCTCAGGAATAACTTTTGAGATATCTCTACTACTTTGTTTGGTCAAAAAAATGTCTCTTCCCATGGCAGAATCTAACAGGCATTCCAGGAAAACTCTTCTGAAAGAAGGAATTAGAGAACATTTCTGCAAGTCAACGTGAAAGTCCAGACTGAGTAGAAGATTCTTAACACCTCCAAAGGACTCCTGACAACTGGAAAGAGTCTGCAAATACAAGGCAATTGTCCAAATATGGAAAGACATGAATGCTTTGAAGTCTGCAATAAGCAATTACCTGAGTCAGACACTTATACCCTTAAAGCACTGGATAGTCCAAACGGTGACCGAGAACTGATAATGTAAGCCAGAAACAGAAAACCTTAAGACATGTCTGAAATTTTTGGCAATGGAAATGAGATGGTATGCATCTTTTAAGTCTAACTTTTCCATGAAAGCTACTAAAGGGACAAGAGGCAGGAGGGTCTGAAGGGATAACATTCTATCCTCTGAGACTCTGAAATAAAAGACTGAGCACAGACCTTCAAACCCCTTCTTCCTATGGCAGCAGAAAAACACTTGAATAAAACTCTTTGACCATCTGACATGTAGGCATTGGTAATACGACTCCCAGAGATAATCTGTATTCCAGGAAAGAGTGATATTTGGGTAACTGGGCAAGGCAGATACCAGAGAAAGAATGGAAAGATTTCCATTGCCATGTGTACCCCTACTGAATTACTTTCAGAACCAATTTTTTTTACAATAATGGGGTGGCAAAGAGAAAGATGTAGACTCAGAGAGAGGGACAACAGCCAGAAGATGTAAATAGGCTTTGCCCTTTTGCAGTGGCCTTGATTTTGACAAGCTTTCACTATTTTTGGAGCCTCCTTGTCATTGTTTTTTGAAAAGGTATTGGCTCCTTGCTGCTTAAATTGCTTTTTAAAAAGGGAGCTGAGACGGAGGGAACATTTTTATTTGCTTGAAAAAGAAAGAATAGAAGCGATGGGTTACTCCTTCAGTTAACTTTCCCCATTCATCATTCCTCTTAAGCATCTCAGCTGCAGAAGGGCCAAAAAGAACTTTCTTCTCTAGAACAGAATTTAAAATGTTACTTTTAACATTTTCAGAAAGATTTCAAGAAGACAACCACGCAAATCTCCTCATGATCTGACCCACAAGTAGCAGTATCACAACAACACTTTAAGGCAGATGTGTCCAACCCGCGGCCCTCAGAGCTCTTTCATGCGGCCTGCGACCCCAGTTCAGTCCAAATACAAAAATTAATTTTTTCCATTTTTTTTCGCTCTGTTTTTTTTTCATGACTGCAACCATTAACCTCAATGTCGGCATGTGCTAAAAGCACCCTCCCCATTAGTTTTTTCATGACAAAATTGGACCAGTGTGTTCGCACTGAAGAGCAGCTGAAGTAGAAGGATTTGTTGTTCGTGCCAAAGAAGACCTGTAGAGGAGGGATTTGCTGTTGCATTTAAAATGGACAGCAACTCCTAACTGTATTGACAGGTAAGTATGAAATCCTGCTGTTATTTTTTTAATTATGTAGTTTGCTAGGATTGTACACCAGGCTATGTACTTAGAGAGGCAAAGTACATATGCAGTGAAATGCATGGTATAAGACACAAGAAGTATGCAATCAGAAGCATACTTTCTTAGAAAGCTTACTGCACCTTGGGGAGGAATCTTTTGCAGTCAGAGAAATATATAGAAATGCAGAGTGGTATGAGTGCAGGAGAAAGATAACTGAAATTAATGAGGGTAATTTGATTCAGGCTTTGCTGTTACTAGGGTGGACTTCAGTATACTTGCATATAAGGAGCATTTTAAGTACCAATAGTATTCTCTGTGTTGAACAAAGGGCAGTAAATTGTAAAAGTACTAAAGCGGTGGTGGTGCTGCGGTAGCGTTGTCGCCTCACAGTTAGACATTGCCCATTCGATTCTCAGTTAGCGTCTTCTGTGTGGCGACATGCGTGAACGGGCGTTCCTTCGTTGGAGGTTGTGTGTTAGGCCCGGCAAGCCAGCATGTAAAACTCTACTGCCAATCATTAGCGGACCGGAGTTCCACTGTGGCGACCCCTAACTGGGAAAAGCCGAAAGACACAAACAAACAAACCAAAGAGGTGATTTTAGCCAGGAATGCAAATGCAGAGAGAGAGATCCATGAATTCAGCAGGAAAGTTTTTAGTTTAGACTTACAATGTTTGGGGATATTTTATGCTGATGCCACATTCATCTGGGCTTTGGATTAAGGCTGAACATTACATCAAGGCATACCTCTCACCTGTTCAGAAATTTGCAGAATGTCCAGGCTTTTGCCTTATACTTTTTTGCCTGTTCATTATGCAGCTTTATGTTTTCTTACGAATCATTTTTGGATTCAGTGCACTACATGATGACAAGATATCTGAGTTTTAGATTTCATAATCTTCAGAAAACACATGTACAAAACCTGTTATTCTAGCAACTAAGTTTATAACACCAGTACTGAAAGTCTGCCCATGATTTTGGGCTTCTGCCTCCCCATTACTTTTGACTTTTTGGTTATAAGTGGAAACAAGCAAAGAAGGATGAGAATGGCTGTATGCTTTCTATGGGGAAATATGCTTATGTTCAAAGAACACAAACTCTTTATCAGATTTTTAGAAGACTTTGTGTTAGTAGCACTCCTATTAACATGCTCAGTAAATGTGAACAAGGTGTCTAACCAGGCAAGTGGGGCCTCTGAGACCTCCTAATGCAGTAAGGTCTGTTATGTTTGAGAAAGTTCTGGAAATTAATTATGTGGTGCTAACAACACATTGTTTTTTGTAAAATTAGTGCCATAGCACTCGTTACACAACCACTTAATCAGTATTAATATGAGTCTGTATGCTTCCTGCAGTTCCAGGTAATTTGTCAGAAAACACTGCATTGTGCTACTTATGAACAACATAGATGTAGTGAAATGAATTAAGATGATAAGCAGCAAAGGCCCCCAAAAATGTGGATTGTCCTGAAATCATTTGGTAAGGTACATGTTGTATACCTCACAGTTTTAAAGCCGCCAAGATAGTGACACAGTGTTGACCAAGCCTAAAAGTAAATGCTTGTTAAAATCGTCCATTAGCCCAGCTGTAGGGGATGGATACTCCTGCAGCTTTGCACAGCAGTGTGTTTGCTTCTTTATAATTATTGGCACACATCATCTTTTCACTGTGCTTTACCACATCTGGCAAACTGTAAGAGAGAGCAAATGACACACACCATACTTTCAGCTTTTTGCTAATGTTTGTAGTGACAGTGGAATTTGCAAAGTTACACACATACCTGTGCTTATTTTTTTCTTTTTTCTGCATGTTTCAGAAATGGACACTGGTGTCTGACGATTACAGATATTAGCCATTTTTGTTTTGATATTTCAGAAATGTAATGGTATTAAACAAATATCACTTGTTTGTCTGTGATCTGAATACAGATGGTGTTTCTATTAGTTTTTCATGTAAGAAGGGAAGAGTCAATAATAATACATCATTGAAAGCCAAAAATACCAATGTTATGTCTTTTTGTCTTAATAGTTAGCTAATTATGCTAACAAAACTTAATTATCTTGTGTTAGTGGAGAGGGACGATCTGATGCATTGCTTTTTGTAGCAAGGCATGTATTATATATATGTGTGTGTGTGTGTGTGTATAGATATATATATATATATATATATATATATATATATACATACACACACACACACACACATATATATATATATATATATATATATATATATATGGGTTTACTACACTAAACAGACAGCACACAACACCGACACCACAAGACCGAAACCGCAAAAACACGAAAGTTCACATGCCCAACAAACCACAATCCTGACAGTTAACAAAACGAAATGCTCGCTGTTCCACACAACACACACACAACACAAGCACAACAACAACCTAAAAACCTACACTACACCTTACACACAACTATCTATGCACTAACCTTAACCAAACCCTAACCATAAGGTCAGTCACTATTGCATACTTACCTTACCCGCACCCTAACCCTAAGTCCCTCACTATCGCACACTTACCTTGCCCGCACCCTAACCCTATGTCCCTCACTATCGCACACTCACCCTACCTACACCCTAACCCTAAATCCCTCACTATCGCACACTTACTGAGTCACGCTCACAAGTTTCCCATGTTGGTGTTTTCGCTGTCGGGATTACAAGTTGTCAGTTATCTGCTCCGTCGGTCTTCTGGTATTGGTGATGTGACTGTCAATCTTCTGAGCTGTCGGTCTAGCATAGGGAACCCATCTATATACATGTGTGTATATGATATATATATATATATATATATATATATACACACACACACAAATGTGTGTGTGTGTTTATATAATACACACATTCACACATATATGTGTAATTCTTCAGAAGCTGAATTTGATGAGCATGTTTTCTGTCAGAAAAATATGTATTAATGTGTGTGCTTAATGCTAATTAGAAACTAAATGAGTTAACACGTTTTTCATTCTATTTTATATGCACTATTTTATATACAGCTTAATTTCATATGAGACTAAAAGATGCTTTTGAAACTGCAGTGCGCTTTCTGAAACTTGCAAGATGCCCTCTGACCTAGTAACTACTAGCACAGCAAAATTCATGTTTATGCCTTTTGGAAATGTACTTGAGAAGCAGGTGATTATCTGCTAGGTCAGGAAGCAATGACTGAAGAATGCCATATTCTGTAATGTAATGATTTTGAACAATTAGCTCTGTTCGAAGTATGAGAACACGCACAGTTTCAGAAGGAAGAGATAAAACAGACAAAGGACTGTTGGAGAAATGAACTGCAATCTATACTTGCTTTGTGCTCAAATTAGCCATAGTACCTTGAATGGTAACATTGCATATATCTAACCGGTGGTAGCCAAGGCCACGTTGTTTTTCTTAGGAAGTTTCTCACAAAAATTGATAGTACAAGCAGAATTTTATTAAAACAATCACTACGAAATGATGATGTTAAAACTTGTGATTTACTACGTCAGCTTGGTAGGCAATGTCTTATTAGAAAATGTATAAAAATGCTTGCATTTCCTGATTCTAGTCAGACAAACTCTGTATTAGCATGTTTTTGTCTCCTTGCTGCAAGATTAAAGTGCCTTAACCTGAACCTACCGTGTATTGATCATTTTTAAAGTATATTTTTCCTTTGACATTTTCATAGTGTGCTTGATGAGTGAAAGGCAATTGGCTCCATACATCCTTTACTTTCTTCAAATTTAAAAATAACACTGGAAACAGAATATAGACAAGATGGGGTTCAAAGCAACCCTGCCTAAGGACTGAGTGCGGTGTATCACCTGACTTTGCATACAGGTCCGACTTTTGCACCATTAAGTCGGTGTACTGCTGATAGCAGTTGCAGTGTTTTCCACTTTGCAGATGCCTCTTGTATTATGTTAGCTAACTGGTCTGATATTGGCTGATTTTTTAAAACTAATGGGTGACTTAGAAATGTAATTTGTAGTACTGTGTTGCATGAGTAGGCAAATGCCATAACATGATTTTAAAAGATTTTTTTTAGTGATCTCTTGAATGGAAATGTTCTTTGAGCATTTGTATCTTTTTAATGAGATGTTTGGGATGACTGTATTCTTGACCTTTTAGATTTCTATTACTTTTGCTCAATGAAATTTGATTTTCTGAGTCTCTATTGGAGCAAATGTTCTAAAGTCCTAGGTCACATCTGCCCGGCAATGTTTGACTGTCTGTGGATACAAGTGCATTTTTTCAGTTATAGCTCACTTTAATTTATGCCAGTGCTCTACCATAAGCAGTTACAGCATGACTTTACTAAAATATTTTGTAAACATTTATAATGATGCTGTGTTTAATTCTACTGTATATGGTTATATCAATATTACTTTATTTATGGTAACTTATTTGGTACTGCAGAACTTAGCTTTTGAGTTTCTCATTCTGAGTTTTAAAAAGTCAGTGTTTCAAGCTGTTGCAGAATGAAAGGATCTATCACAGTCTGAGTAACATTTTTTAACTAATTTCTATGGTAAATAATGCTGAATCATATTAATTTATCAAATGAACTTTTTATAACTGGGGTTAGCAACTGGTTATCACTTAATGTTTCATTTTACAGGTCCGGATATAGAATGTTGTATGGTGTATGAGGAGTTTGTGAGATGGTAACCTAATATAAATCAAGGCCTTGTGTTATAACCTTGCTGCTGTCTAAAAAGAAAGGGGAGACTGCAGGTTAGTAACTATGCACAGAAAAAAGATGAAGTAGATAACTCGATACAATAATGATTTGAAAACCTGGGGAGTGAAAGGTCATATTCCTGTAAGTGCTTCAAAATCTCTGACAGGTCTGAGTTGGACAATGGAAACCTTTATTTTCATGCAGATTTTTTTTTTTTTTTTTTTTTTACACTATGGTAACATGCAAAGTGATTATACTCAATGTAATTCTTCCACGACTGACAAATACAAAAAAAAATTCACAACTGCACAGGTAGTTAAAACATACCCAAAGGGGATGATGCATTTTTTGGCATTTAGCTTGAGGCCATGTTTCTGGCACCAGTCATTTGTTTGGGTGAGACCCTCTTGTAGCTTATTCAGAATTGTTTTATTAAGTCAATAATGTGAGTTCTTTACTTTACTGCAAATTTATTGGCTTATTTTTGTGGATTATAGTATTGTAGAACTACTAATGTTGACATTTTACGTACTTGGACTGCTGGAGTGGTTTTCCCAGTGAGAATTGGTAGTGCTGTAGTGAATGACTAAAATGACAGTGCTAGTGTGTGCCAGTTTTTTCTTTGCAAGTGAATATGTTTCCTTGGGTAGCATACAAAGTAAACAATGTTTAACTTGATGGTAGGGCTGTGATTAGGTTATTGAAAGCTACCATCCTTGCACCAGTAAGAAACTGTTGCTTACATGCTAACCATACATGTTCATAGATTTATCGCAGTCCATCTGAATTTCATGAATTCCACCTCTCTCTCATATGCCTGGATGTTTTTGTGTTATGTTGTGGATGTAAAATGATTTCTCCAGCACCATTAACATATACTACAACTATGGCTAGTTTTAGTTTTTATTTCCTTATTTTTTTTAATGTAAATTGTTAGCCATTGTTTTAAAAATAATAACTATAACTAGGGATAAAGTACTAGTTAGTTAATACTAGCTACTCCTTTTTACTTTTCACCATGGCTTCTGCATCATGCCAAAATAAAACTGGCACAAAAAGAAAAATAGCAGATGAAAGGAGAGTGTTTCAGGAGAAATGGACTGGACTATTTCTTTGTTGAATCTAATAATAAAGCACTTCGCTTACTATGCACAGAAGTGGTATCCGTTTTCAGGGACTACAATTTGAAAAAGCATTATATAAAAATACACCCCAAATTAAGTGAATTGCAAGGAGTGTACTGTAGACAAAAAATATTAGATTTAAAAAAAAATCTTACATTCTAACAACAGCTGTTTCGAAAATCAGCTAATCAACCGGACAGCCAAGTTATTTTGTAACAAATTGAATTGCTAAAAAGTCCAAGCTATTTGCCGATGGTGAATTTATTAAAAAAATGCCTTGAAAGTGTAGCAGACATAATTTGCCCTGAAAAAAAAATCAGATTCTTCTATAATAAGTTGATTACACCAGAGAATCGCTAGGCATGTGGAAGATATACCCAAATATATTGAAAATACTTTGGAATCTCCATGTGCAACTTTTAAGTTTTACTCCATAGCTTTGGATGACAGCACTGATGTTACAGATAGGGCACAACTTGCCATATTTATTTGTGGTGTTGACAACGATTTCAGTATTACTGAAAAACTGGCTTCTCTGGTTCCACTGAAAATACAATAAAGTCTGTTGATCTGTATAAATCAGTAAAAGCAACATTGGCAAGATTTTCCATGACCACTGAAAACCTGTATGGCATAGTAACTGACGGTGCTCCAGTTATGGTTGGAAATAAGGAAGGACTAACAACACTGATGGAAGAAGATGCAAAGCAGATCAGTAATGTGCATTTCATGAAGTACCACTGCATTATACATCAAGACAATTTGTGTGCACAGACTTTAAAAATGGAAAATATTATATTGTATTAAAACAATAAATTTTATAAGATCCAGAGGACTGAATCACCGCCAGTTTCAGGAGCTTCTGAATACCTTGGAAACTAGCTATGGAGACACTGTGTACTTTACTGCAGTAAGGTGAAGTCATGGAAAAATGATGAAACGTTTCTTATGATTTGAGAAATGAAATAAAGTGCATTATGGTGTCAAAAGGAAAGCCTGTTTCCAAATTTGAAAATGCAAACTGAATGGCTGATCTAGCATTCTTAGTCACTGTTCATTTAAACAACCTGAACCTGTGCCTTCAAGGTGAAAATCTACTAATAAATGACATGTTTCAAACAGTGACGCATCTGAAGTGAAACTGAAATTATGGCACTGCCAGGATAAGAATAACTTCATTCACTTTGAAACACTGTCTGAGTAAAGCCACGTAAATACTGAAAAATATGCGGCATTAATTAATTAATAGTTTATCACAGGACTTTGGGAGTAGATTTCAAGATTTCAGAAAACACCAACAGTTCAGTATATTTGCTACTCCATTCTCAGTAGACATCAACACGTTGCCTGCAAACCTGCAAGTGGAATGCATAGAATTGGAGTCAGATATACAACTTAAAGAAAAAATTTCTGCAAGTGTCTTTATTGGACATTTATATGTTGTATCTGCCTAAAGAAAAATATCTGCCACATCACAAACATGCCCTGTTCATGACATCTCTGTTGGGGAGTATGTACATTTGTGGGCATTTTTTTTCTCGTATGAAGTATACAAAAAATAAAATCAGAATTAAATTTCAGATGAGCATCTTGAAAATACACTTCGCATCGCCACTACCTCTATCAAAACCGATACAGATCCTCTGGTATCAAAAAGACAGGCTCACTGTTCACATTAAAAAGGTTATGCTCATAATGTTTGTTTATTACACAAAAGAACAATCTTGATTTGACAGCCTGAACCTCCTGATATAGACACTAAGAAAGTATAACAAGAACTAGGATCAATAAGTTTGAATTCTGTGAAGGTCTGTGTGCCTGGCTGCACCCTTGTGAACAGGTTTCATGAATAAACATTGCCTCTACTAATAAAGTCAGTTATTTGTTGAAATTTGCAAAAAGTAAACACTGGAAGACCCCTTTCAAAGTTTCAGCAAACACTGGGAAACAACTCAAGTTAGAGACGTATAGTAATCTAAGGAAGAAGTATAAAAAGGTGTCATCTGATGATGCTATGCCTCATTGAATGGATCTGTACAAGTAGTCAGGTGTCATCTGATGATGCTATGCCTCATTGAATGGATCTGTACAAGTAGTCAGGTGTCATCTGATGATGCTATGCCTCATTGGGTGGATCTGTACAAGTAGTCAGGTGTCATCTGATGATGCTACGCCTCATTGAGTGGATCTGTACAAGTCATCAGCTGAAATGTGCACTCATGCATATTGGAGAGGCAACTGCAAAAAAGCAGGTGTGAGATAACCTTGTGAAATTGGAGTGTGTTGTTGCATATTATCATGTGGCTCCGTAGTATGTGGGTGAACCAAAGCTGAACGTGTTCTATCATCCGTCAGTGGAACAAATGTAAAAATACAAATTGTTAATTTTTTAAGAAGTAAAGATCTCATCATTCCTGCAAGCTGCATCACCACTGATAAACCTTCTTTCATCTTCAGAACAGCCTCACCAGATAGGAGTGCAACAGCAACAAATCTTGACAGTGCCAGATGTAGTCATGTCTTACATAATTTCAGGGACAGATTCGAAAGATGTTATGTAATGTGCATTTCAAAAGGAGTGCTCAGTTTGATAACATCATTTAAAATGGCAAATAGAAAACTGTGGGAACCATCTACAGAGTGAAATTGTTTGCTTGGAGTACTGAAGGGCAAAGAATTGTGGGTCAAATCATTCCTGCAACCATCCACAGAGTGACACTGTTTGTTTGGCGTACTGAAGGACAGAGAATTGTAGGTCTTATCATTCCTGCAAGCTGTGCATCACCACTGATAAACCTCCTTTCATCTTCAGACCAGCCTCACCAAATAGCAGTGCAACAGCAACAAATTTGCCAACAGCTTCATCCGCAGAGTATTCAGCACTTCATCAATGTTATAGATTGACAAAAAGCAGAGGTCCAATATCCCAGTAGTGGCGACATACCTACTGCAGTGGAGCTGGGAACTGAAGAATACATCAGCACCTTGGACAACATATGGACATTAAGGACATGATGGAAGACATGGCCATCTTTAAGAAACCAGCAAAATCAAGAAGTATGATCTCATACAAATGGAAGGGTTCCGCACCTATTTTTTTTTTTTTTTTTTTTTTTTTACAAATTTAGATGTTAGAGTTAACTATTATTTTAAGAATTTAAATTTTAGGTCAAATATTAGGCATTTATTAAATTTATTCATTGTTCACATGCACCTACAATACAGCCAGGGGATCAACTTTGGTCTCCCGCGATAGCAAAACAGTTAACTATATGATATATTTTATATGCGGCCCCAAGACAATTTCTGTTCACTCAATGCGGCCCCGGCAAGCGAAAAGGTTGGACACCCCTGCTATAAGGTATGTTTAATTACATAAGAAGCAGATCCACAAGTGGTGTTCAAAGAATTACTCACCTTAGAAGAAGTAAGGTTCACATGGAATGAAGATCAGCAGGACTAAGACAGAATATATGTGTGTGTGAATGAGAGGGAGGATAGAGGAATGGTGAGGATGCAGGAAATAGAGGTGGCGAAGGTGGATGAGTTTAAGTACTTGGGATCAACAGTTCAGAGTAATGGCGAGTGTGGAAGAGAGGTGAAGAAGACAGTACAGGCAGGATGGAGTGGGTGGAGTAGAGTGTCAGGAGTGATTTGTGACAGACAAGTACCAGTAAGAGTGAAAGGGAAGGTCTACAAGAGGGTAGTGAGACCAGCTATGTTATATGGGTTGGAGACAGTGGCACTGACAAAAAGGCAGGAGTCAGAGCTTGACGTGGCAGAGTTGAAGATGTTAAGATTTGCACTGGGTGTGACGAGGATGGACAGGATTAGGAATAAGTATATTAAAGGGTCAACCCAGGTTGGAAGGTTTGAAGACAAAGCCAGAGAGGCAAGTTTACATTGGTTTGGACATGTGCTGAGGAGGGATGCAGAGTATATTGGGAAAAAGATGCTAAGGATGAAGCTGCCAGGTAACAGGAAAAGAGGAAGGCCTAAGATAAGGTTTATGGATGCGGTGAGAGAGGACATGCAGGTGGTTGGTGTGACAGAGCAAGATGCAGAGGACAGGAAGAAATGGAAACAGTTGATCTGCTGTGGCGACCCCTAACGGGAGCAGCCGAAAGAAGAAGAAGTAAGGTTAACAGTTCATGTTTTCATATTCTCAACAGGCAGAAGTGCAAACAAAAATGTCAGCCTGGCAGTTTAAAATTCTGAATGTTAATGAGGTAAAAGTATAATGTTTTTCACAAAATTTGCCAAAAGCATCCCTACCCTTAATTACTTGAATATGCAAATCAAAACATAAACCACCTATATTTGAAGTAATGAATATGGTAAAAGTGATAAAAGAACTGAAAGTAGGATCTTTGGAAAAGGGAAGGAGAAATTACATAAAAATAAATGAAATTTATAAGAACAGTACTTGCAGAATAATGTTCAAGAGGAGGAGTAAAAAGGGAAGGCTTGAACTGAGCATGGTATGCAATTTTGGACTGAATGACAGTTGTTATAAAGAAAAAATGTGTGTATGATGTATAATGTACGTAAATGAAAAGAAATCTTAAAATGTTTTTTTCTTTTCTACTAATGTATGTGTACCTGTGTCTTAAGTGATAATTTTATAAAGGTATTAAAAAAAACACTCCTATCCTTTCTGAGAGAAGGGGATTAGCATTATCAGAAGCAGTTTTGAATAGGGAAATTACTGCAGGTCTGCCTTAGGGTTAGAAAAAACAAAAGTTATGTACTTATCATAATGACAGATCCATGTTGTCCGTTTCTGTCCAGTTCAACCTGTGGGTTAATGTATCCCATCCAGATCTGATGCCATCCTATTTTCACAGACTTCAATCTAGAAGCTCCACCTCCTCTACCCAGAATGCACTGCTCTCCCCCATCCACCTCAGATCGAGTTTGTCCCTGAAAACTGCTTCTAATATAAGGGTCAACCATAACAACACCACGACATAGAAAATGATAATCTAGCCAAGGACCCGAAGAGCGGCCTGATCAGGAAACAACTGACTAGGAGGGAGGGATGGTTGAACCAGACAGAAACAGATAACACAAACCTAGCATTATGGTAAATACATAACTTTCGTATCTGTTGTTGTCTTTTCCTTCTGGCTTCAACTTGTGTGACAAGGTCTCCAGCCACATATCATCCCAGGAAGGCCTAAGGAGAGAACATTTTGCAGAATGGTGGAACCAAAGGAGGCCTTAGACCTCAATTGAACATCCAGTTTGTAATGGCACACAAAGGTATGAATGCCAGATCAAGTAGCCACAATGCAAATATCAACAGAGGCCTTAAAGAGAAAGGCAGTAGAAGCTGCATCTGCTCTACTACAATGGCCTTTAGGTTTTGCAGGTAAACTTTTTTCCTCTCTAAGCATATGCAAATGGAATGCAATTAGAAAGTCATTTGGATAAAGTAATTTTCAACATGGGATTGCCTAGCCTGGCTTTGGCAAAGGAAATCAAAGTTGCTTATGAATGTACAGGCAGTGAACCAAATATTCCCCTTTATTAGAAACAGCCAAGTGAATAAAGCTGGTTCAAAGCAGACTGGGAAGCTATCTTGGGAAAAAGGAAGGATTAGTCCTGAGGGTAACCCTGTCCTTATAAAATAACAGAGAGGAACGAAGGACAATACATGCAGCTCAGATACTCATTTGGCAGAAGTAACTGCCACCAGAAAAATACTTTTCCAGGACAGCAACTTTAGGTTCAAAGGGGAGACTAACTAGCACTTGCAACACTGACGACAAACTCCAAAGGTGGAATGGGATTCCCAAATTGGAGGTCACAATAAGGTACCTTCAAGAAATCCTTGGAGATCTTCAGGACAGCTACAGGAGTATTACCTCTACCAAATTGAAAATTAGAAATAGCAGTAAGCTGAACCTTAATAGTGGAATAACTCAGACAAGAAAACCCAAAATGATACCAAAAGGTCCAGGCTTCCAGACGAAGCCCAAACAGCAAAGCATTTCAATTTACTAGCATAAATCTTCTGTGCAGAAGGTTTATGGGCAGAGGTTAAAATATTGATAACACTGTCAAAGAGCTTGGGATTCCTGCCCACGATGGGAACTGGAGAAGCCATGGGGTTAGCTTCAAAGTTTGAAGGCTGAGCAGAGAGATCCTTGCCGGATAGGAAATCAACCCCGGAATAGGGTCAAGCACCCAGGGTGGATGCCAAAGGTGCGACCACAGAAAAATGAACCAAACTTCTCAGGTCCAGAATGGGATAATTAGAATTACAGCTGTTCTGCAACTGACTACTTTCTGAAGAAATTGTATTATGAGGTGAGTGGGTAGGTGGGCATAGAGAAGACCTAGGGCCAAGTATGCAAAAAAGCATTCCTTGGTGACTGTCCCTAGGGGGAACCAGGGCATAAAAACTGATGCATGTCATACTGGATGGTTTGGCAAAGAGATCACAGCAAGGGGCACCCAGCATCAGAAAATCTAAGCTGCTATCTCTGTATTCAGGGACCTCTTGTGAGAAAGGATGATGTTCCTGCTTAAATTGTCCTTGGGATGTGTACTGTAATCAGAAATCATTGAGAGGAGATGGCCTGTTGCCATACCCTCATGGCTTCCCGACAAAAAGGATAAGAGACAGTTCCCCCCCTGATTGTTCAGGTACCAGACCACAGACATATCTGTTTCAAATGAGATCATGTCCTTGGGGAAACAGATCCTCAAAAGCCTGCAATACTAGGAGGACTAGGCCATAAAAACTGCTGCACTTCATGTTGGATGGGTTGGAAAAGAGATCAAAGCAAGGGTGCCCCAGCATCGGAAAATCCAACCTGCTAATTCTGGATTCAGAAACCTCTCATGAGAAAGGACGACGTTCCTGCTTAAATTGTCCTTGGGATGTGCATTGCAATCAATAACCATTGAGAGGTGATGGCCTATTGCCACACCCTGATGGCTTCCTGACAAGGAGGATAAGACACAGTCCCCTTCTGCTTTTTTAGGTAGCAGACCAAAGACATATTATCTGTCTGAACTGAGACCAAACCCTTGGGAAACAGATCCTCAAAAGCCTGCAATGTCAGGAGGACTGCTCTCCTCTCCAAGATATTGATGTGAAGACTGGCCTCAGAGGATGACCGCATTCCCTGGACCATCTTCCTTTTTAAATGCCCCTCCCACCACATAACAGAGGTGTCCGTCATGACTGCGACTTGAGACTGGGGAAGAACAGAGGGTCACTCTGCACAGAAAAGAGATGATTCCAACTACCATCTCACCTGAGCCCAAGTACGGTTTGTTATAGCACCCAGGAAATCCATGGGATGCTTTAATATGACCATTAGGCTGCTAATGTGCACTGCAGGATACTCGCATGGAATCTTGCCACAGGTACCAGACAAACTGATGCAACCACTTGTCTAGCGAGACTTAGAATCATGGAGGCTGGAGGTTTGTGATCAAGAAGTAACTGAGAAGCCTGTGCTCAAAGGAACTCTAACCCGTAGCTTAAGAGTTTTGCTGTCTGAACAACCACATCTGGATGCCAGGCTATGACCTTCGAAAACTGAACTGGCTGTAACTGGACTTTCTGTAGTTCATTGTGATCCCTAGGGACAGATACAAGTAGACAGAGTAAAGAGTCCTGGAGCTTTGAAAAGAGATGTTCTCATGGAGGAAGTACGGAGCCAATTGTCCAAGTACAGGAAAACCTGGAACCCCTTGCAGCCTGAGTCAAGCTGTCACAACTGCCATGCATTTGATGAACACTCAGGGATGAAGGGGCTGTAGTGACACCAAAGAGCAATGTTCAGAACTGATAATGACTGGCTCCCAGAAGAAAAAATAGAAATCTCCTGGACTGCCTTGCAATCATGATAAGATGGTAGGCATCCTTGATATCTATTAAGCACATCCAATCATCCCTCCTCAACAGAGATAGAATGGACTACACCTTGACTATCCAGGACTACACCTTGACTATCCAGAACTTGGTCTGCTTGACACAATGATTCAACTTGCTTGTGTCCGAAATTGGCCTGAAGTTCTTGTTTTTCTTCAACACCAAAACAAATCTGTAATACAGCCTAGATCCTTGCTGTTCTGGCGGGACGTCTTGGATGACTCGGCTAGCCAGCAGCTTTTGAATCTTGACTGCTGCATCTTTTCTCTGATTGAGGGGAACATCCAGAAGTGATTTTTTTTGCTTCTCTCAGCACAAACAAAATTTGTGAATTGTATAACCTCTGGACATGACTCTCAAAACCCATGCATCCAACGTGATGGCCTCCAAGCTTTTGAGTGGAGAGACAAGAAATCACTGAATACCTCCAGGGATGGACTGCTGGGTTATCCTACAGATATGTTGAAACAGTCATCATGGGAAAGCTCCACAAAAGCCCTGGTTCTGCTAACTGCCTCTGCTACGCAGTCACCCATTCTGGTTGCCCCATCTCAAATATGAGCAGAGATGTCACCAGGTGCTTCCTGAAAAGACTGCTACAACTTGAAAGAAAGAGGTGCTTGTCCGCTTCTGTTTCCTGAAGAAAAAACGCTGAGGGGTAGCAAAGCACATGCTAACAGCAACGAGCGTCTTACCACCCTGCTCGCTCCTAGTTAGTGTGTCCTTGACCTTTGGGGCAAAAAAAAAAAAAAGAACCACTGAATGGAATGTTGATAAAGAAAGCCTTAAAGCAGCCTGCAAAGTTATACAATTGCATCCAGGCAAACCATTGCTCACTACACATGATATGCCATCAGCTACACTGGCAAGTAGACACACAGACATGTTGGTAATTGACTGCACAGTTGATAACTGTGCCTCAAGGAACTCCTCTGAAATGTCCTTTTTTGGTAGCTGCCGCCATGAGAATCGTGTCAAAGGTTGGTCCCTTACACCAATATGCCTGTCCTTATGCACAGCTAAGATTCTGTCAGGCTTCTTGGGCATCAGTTCCACTACAACTGGGTCTCTCCATGCCCTCCAGGACACCAGATCAATAAGTGCATCCTAAGGGGGTTCATCCAGGACATGGATGTGCCAGCATCAAAGGCCTCCGAGAGTATGGACTCCTCCAGAAGAGAGCGCCTTGGAGGTCCAGCCCCCCATGCTGGCACAATTCCAGGTCATCACCAAAGGACTCATCTTTGTGGTAGGACTTAGGGGAACCTTCTGCTTCATTGAAGTGAGTGTCCTCAGTGAGAGATTCCTTTGGGGAATCAGTGTGCTTCCTCTTGCAAAAAGCTCTTCCAGTGTACCTCTCAAACAGGAGAATCTGGAGGGGACAATGAAGAAGTGTGAAGTCCTAAAACTAGGGTGACTTGGAGGCCAAGAGGTGTGGCCTGTCCCGCAACCAAATGCTGCATGTCTGCAGGCCCAGAAATCAATGACAGAAGAGAAAGACCAACCCTGTTGCTGCTGAATATTCCATCTCAAACCTGCAGAAAATCCTCTCTATGCTGTCAAATGCTGAAGTCAAGGCTGGACACATGGAGGAGACACTCATCAGGCCCAAAGACCATAGCTAGAAACAAGCTCCCATGGTCACCCTGATTTGCTCCAATGCAGAGACTGAAGCCGAACTATCAGGTGCCAAAAACCATAGGAGGAGGGACGGTGGAAACTCAGAGGGTCAAACATGATCCAGGGACCCCAACCCTGAACTCATGGCTCTGAGGCACCTCCAGCTCCGACGGAGCCAGGGAAGGGGTTACTGCCGGAAGTGGCCAAGCGATCAGAGCTGACTTCAGTGACAGCAAACCAACTGGATCTCTCAAACCTTAGGGCTGAGAGGCTGAGGGAGGCAAAGAGCAGCAGTTCGACATCTTTCTTCCAGTGCTGGGATCCGCTGACCAAATTTGTATCACAGAAGACTGGATCTGAAGCAGAGAGTCAGGTGAGAACTCCTTTGGAGTAACTAGAGAGAAAGGAGGAATGTAACATACCCAAAACAGCCCCATCTTTAGCTAAAAATGGGCTGGGGATACTCATAGCTGGGAGTGTAGAATTCCCGAACTCAGCACCAAGTGAGACTGGCTCTGGGTGGACATGGCCGACCCTGGTATCAAAGTAACAGGAGGAGCCAAAAAACAGTAAATCAGGTCAGGCTCATCTGAAGAACAAGGGGGCCACTCGCTCACGGACCCCTATCTTTATCCTGGGCTTTGGGGTCCTCCTCTTTTTCCCTGCACTGATCCCTGTCCTTGTCAGTCTTTTTCATCGGCAATGAGGCAGGAGAAGGAGCAGAAGCAGCTGCCAAGGGCAACAAGCCTTTCAAAACCAATTTTGCTTAGCACTCGTTAAAAGTCCGATCCCAAAAACCCACACAAATATTGCACTCAATAAGGAACGACATACACACCTATTATGTGCATCCTGGGTTGGAAGCTTGAGGCTACACGCCACACATTTTTCAAAACCTTTGTTCTTCTCTTTTTCCATGGACACGCACGAGGAAAGAAGAAAAGGACAACACAACTACAAAAGACCAATCAAAATCAATCAGACCTATCTACCGCGCAAGAAAACAGCAAGTAAAAACCATAACTAAAAACAATTTTTTTTTTTTATCAAAGCCACAAGAGTGGGAATGCCACAAGTCACAACCACTAACTGCACTCTTGTACACTAAACCTAACTGCCAGCTAAACTATTCCCTAAAACCAGAAAGGGTAGCGGAAGAACAGATTACTAGAAAAACACAAGCCTAGTCGACAGCCAAAAAGGATACTTGACTGACTTCAAAATCATGTTAGTGAAGGTAGCAAAATCTGGGGTAGATGCGAAGTGGTGTGTTATGGGTAAAGGAGGCAGAGATTTAGATGTGGAGTCTCTGAAAAAAGGTTGGCATCTGATCAGTCAAACATGATAACCCACAGGCTGAAGCTGGACTGAAAAGATAACATGAGATCTAAGTGTTTAGCAGCAGAAGGATTAACTAAAGATGCAGCTGCTCAATCAGGTTTGAGAAGACTGTACAGAAACTTAAAAGACTGAGAAACGTTATACATTATATAAAAATTTTTAGGGATAGACGAGTGACTCTCAGGAAAACTGCAGGCAGTAACACACACATCCTCCATAGCTGACAGAACTGAAGGAATACGTGTAGGATCTGGAAATTCCTTCTGTAACAGCTCATAGTATTTTCTGAGGGACTAAGAAACTTCAGTGTTCTCTCACTGAAAACACTGGCACATACTAGAAATAATCTCAAAGGAAGAGAAACCCCATGAGGAGAATCAGAAACTGAGCTCTCCTCAGAGTTTGAATCAGATATCTGAAGATAAAAGCCTCCATCTGTCCACTTCATCCTCCTGTCCAGATTCAGAATCTTGAATCTCTTCATGAAAGGAGGTATCTCATCATTCTTTTATCAGAAACTACTTTACAAGAAGGATGAATACCTTGCATTAAACCTTGAGCCAGACTCAGTAAACTATTCTTGCCTATGGAAATTTGAGGAAGAGCAAGTACATTTAGTTTGCCGTTTCTTTTTGAAAAGAAAAATTAGACCAATAGTGTTGTTCATGGCGGTGACTGCAGCTTTCCCAGGAATGGGCAGAACACTATAACAAAATAGGGAAGCCTTCCCTGTTCCCTCTCCCAAGAGTGAAAACAGTGTCTCTCCCTTGCCCATGGAGAGGACATGGCTAATACCTCATAGGGACTTAGGTTCAACACCAATAGGATCTGTAACAAAGGATGAGTGATCGGATGTACAACTAATGGCCACAGCAGAATCACCCACCGGCAGCTAAGACAAAATGCTAGCCTGGTGTGAAGGCAAAGGCTATTTGCTTAACTCTTTCTTTTTGGGGCTGGATGAAGGACCAGTCATGGGAATGACATACTGTTCCATGGTCAAGATGAAAATGGGGACTTTTCTGGGAAAAATAAACAGCAACTGCAAGTAAAAACAAAAATTATTTTTTCAAACACAATAAAAAGCACTTTTAAAACACTTTGCCAGCCCTACAAAGTAAATAAACACAACTTTTCCCAGAAAAATGGTGCCCAATTACTTTAAACAACTTTAAACTGACAAGAAAAAAAGAGAGTGATCCCATTTAAAAGTAGAGAAGTCTTCTGACATTCCATTAAAACACAAACTCCTAGCTTTAAAAAAACTTTCCTGAAGAGAAAAGTATTAATAACAGATTTATTAAATAGAACTTTTCTCCCCTTAAGTGAACTTATCTGCCAGCAAAAGAACAGCACAAGCCAACTGTCAATCCTTGAGACACCAGGTCAATAACAGCATCTGGAGTGGGAGACTATCCAAGGAAGTGGATAGGCCTGTGCCAAAGACCTCCAGAAACACTGATGCTTCTGAAGTAAGGGCTTCTACAGTCCTTTCCCATGCTGTCTCAACAATATGATCAGATTGCAGAAAGAGGCACTGTAGCAGGTGGATTTGGAGAAGCCTTCCCCATCACTGAGGAAAGGGTCCTCTGTGAAGGATTCATCAGTGGAATCCACATGTTTCTTCTTTTACCTAGCCTTACCATGTCTCCCCACCCAACCAGAGAGTCCATTGGAGACCCAGAAGAAATAGGAGGCCCTGAATCCATTGACAACTGGGGATGAGAAGACATGGGCTGTCCCAAAGCCAGATGACATGCATCTGCATGCCCGGAAGTGGGAGAAGGGGTAAGATTTGAAGCTACTGCCAACAGTCCCCTCCCTGAGCAGGAGAAAATCCTTCCCACAGCATCATAAGCAGAGTCTGAAACTTATACTTATTTGACATTTGTTTACTGGGAAAGTCCAACTGGGTATGAGCCCATTTTCAGCAGAGGCCCGGGAAGAAGAGTCCACAGTACACATTAAACAGAATTAAAAACAAAAATGAACAATGGTTACAAATATTAAGACAATAACAAGGTCGTACAATATGTGAATACAACAAAAGAAAAATAAGCAAAATATAAGGCAAGTAATGAAGCTGATCATACATTACATACAAAACAGAAGAGTTCCTAATATGCATGTTGCATAATGATGCATAAAAAAAAAAATAACAGAATAAGTAATAGGTCGTAAAAGCCATATGCTCTTTCTGGCAGGAGATCTAGGTGGTAAATTTCAGTCATAAATTCTGGGATAGATAAAGGTTAGTGTAAGAATATAAAGGACATTATAAGGTTAAGGAATTAAAGAGAGGTGAAGGCTAGAAATTAGGTAATCCAGGAAGGGAAGTGGGATACATCAAGAAAAAGTCTATTAAGGGTGGAGAAGGGAACAGAAAAGAGTACTAAGATAACAAGGAGCATGGGCAGATGCAATCATTGGTTAGATGTTCTTTCAGCATAGACATGAAGGAATAGCAGTGGGGTACAAGTCTGACTGCTTCTGGAATGCTATTCCATGATTTGGCAAACCCAGTTAGATCTTTGAAGTTTGTAAACAGAGAGTAGATACTTGTGACAGGAGTGTAAATCACAAGATGTAATATAGTGTTGAAGGAGTGATGATGTAGTTTGCAAAAATGAGGAGTTGTACAGTATTTTGTGAGTTAGTGTTAGTTGAATAAAGGTGAGAAGGTGGGGTAGTTCAAGCCAATTTAGGGACTTGAGAGCAGAGTAATGATGAGAGTAGTGGGCCTGCCCTGTGACAAGTTTAACTACTTTATTATAACATTGACTATGTTTTCCTTTGAGGGAAGAATGAAGATTGGTTAGGATAGGTGAAGCATACAGAAGGGAGGGTAAGAGATAGGTGGTGGCAAGGGTTACCCTTGTAGAGTTAGAAATGAATTTCTTAGCCCTATATATCATGCCCAATTTTTGATTCGTTTTTTTTTTTTTTTATGATGTTGCTGATATGTACGTCAAACTTGAGATTGTTGTCAATAGTTACACCTAACAGTTTTGTATGGGAAACCACATTGATGAAAGTATTTTTCAGGGAAGTAATAACAAAATTAGAGGCGTTTGGAGAAAATTGTTTTGGTAAAAATAGTAGTAGTATTTTTTTTTTTGGTTGGGTAGTAAATGGTTGTTGGTGAGCCAAGACTCAATTAAATTGAACGCTTCTTGCGTTAAACTCTGTAAATGAAATAGTGTCCTGGCAGAGCAGATTAATATACAGTTATCAGCATACTGAATTAGGGTGGCTTGTTTGCTGGCAGTATTAAGATGGTTAATAAAAATGTTGAAGAGAAGTGGACTTAGTATTGAGCCTTCGGGTACCCCAGTGCTAACAGGTAAGTAAGGAGAGAAGTAAGAGTTCCATTTGACTGACTGATATCTGTTAGAGAGATAGCTAGTGAACCACTGTAAGGATGTTTTGGTTAAGCCCAGAAGAGACAGTTGGAATAATACATGGGGGTGAGAGACAGTATCAAAGGCTTTGAATAGCTCTAAGAACAGAGAAGAAACAGTTTCCTTAGTCACAAGCTTTGCTGATAGTGTCAGTAAAGGATAGGAGAGCAGTGATGGTGCTGTGTGCTGGTCTGAATCAATGTTGGGTTGGAGAGAGAGAATTACTGTAAAGTAGGTATTGAAGTTGTTTACAGATACATTTTTCTAGAATTTTTGATAGTGGTGAAAGAATAACAACTGGCCTATAGTTAGAGATTTCTGTGGATGTGCCACTTTTGTGGAGAGGAAGGATGAAGGATTTCTTCCACAAGGTGGGGACATAAGACTCCTTGACGGATCCATTAATGTAGACAAGGTAGGCAATTGAGTCAGCAGACATTTTTAGAAATTTATTAGGAAGACTACCTGCAGAGGGGTAACACGGCTTGAGCTTGCACAGGAGGGATTTGATCAAGGAAGTAGGAACTGGTTGGAGGGAAAATGTGGAGTGACAGGTAACAGGAGTCAGACAGAGGGTAATGGGAGATGGAGGGAGCTTGTTAGTGATGGAATCTATACTATCAATGAAGTAAGAGTTAAACTGAGTTGCCATGTCAGGGGAGGTACTACCACAGGTGGATTGGGGGGAGGACTGACTTCCTAGGTTTAGGATTTTTTTTGATAGTGTGCCAGAAGTTTTTTGGACTGGATTTGTGCTGATTTTGTGACTTTGCATAGAACTGTGTTTTGTCTAAATTAACCTGTTTCTTTACAAGGTTACACAGTGCTTTGAAATGCTGTAAATTATTGTGAGTCGTATGTTTTAGGTAAGTTGTCCAAACCTTGTCTCTTTGTTGCACGAGTGATCTCTCATAGACAGAAAGGCAAGGAGTACAGTTGGCTTTAACTCTTTTGCCTTCTGGTGGGAGCTAAACTGTCTAAAGTGTTTAGGAATGTAGAATTAAATTGTTGAACTGCATCATCTGGTGGAAAGTATTTAAGGGAGGACTAATTGATGGAGTTTAGTAAATTTGTAAAGGCCTGATGGTCAAAGTTGGTTAGGTTTCGTACTGTCTGTGTGTTGTCTACATGAATGTGAAATAAGTATAGTTGTTCAAATGGGGTGGTAATCACTAATAGAGGTTGGAAGGGTTTTGAATTGAGAGAAATTGTTAGGATGGGAGACCAAAATCCAATCAATTATTGAGCCATTTTGGTTTGCAGAACTGGTAAAGGTTGGGTGAGTAATTAGTTGAGAAAAGCCAAATAGGTTTATGCTATCTGTGGGAAATTGTAAGTTAAGTTTCTGCCAGTCACTGTTGACATCACCTAATATTACTGTTTCTAGACAGAGATTTTTTGATACCCAAGAGAGGATACTTTCCAGAATTGATGAGTTATTGTCGGGGGTATGCATAAAGCTGTAATGCAGAGACTTTTAGTATTGTTTAATTTAAGGAAGGTGATCAATAGTTTGGCTTTGTCAAAGGAGGGCACGGATTGGTTGTGAGGGGTTAGGGAAATAGAAGCAGGCTATATTAATGCAACACCGCCTCCTTTTCTTTCATGTCTGTCAGCTCTGAACATATTAAAGCCTGGAGGAAGGACTTCAGTATCCTTTTGTGTGTGGTTTAAGCCAGGTTTTAGTGATTGCTAGTATATCAGGAGATTGCGCAGTCATCCAAGCATGCAACTCAGAGCTTTTGTTGCACATGCTTTGTGTATGTTTACTGAAATAAATTTAATCACATTTTGTGTACCTGGAATATGGGTTGAAGATGTGAACTGTGACATGTTGGGACCAGGGTTAGGGTAGAAGTTACCACAGAGCAGGAGATTTTCAAGATTGTGTAGTAAAGACAGGATTTCATTTTGGTTAAATTGTCAGTAAGTGTAATGTTAAGCAGGTACAGCTGCATCTGAAACAGTTTGGGTTTAAAGAACAGCATATTGCCTGTGTGAAAGACATGAGCAGTGATGGGTAGGGAGTAGTGATTTGTGTTATTAGTGTAACAGTTAATGTCTGTAGGAGAGCTTAGAACAGGTTGGATAAGGACCAGATATGATGATAGTGAAGAGAGGCAAAAGAGCGTTAGTGATAGGAGAGTAAGGAGAATCATTTTAGATAAAGGATTATTAGAGAGTTAATCATATAAACTACTTAAAGTGGATAATTTGAGGACAGTAATAACATTTGTAGAAATGAAGGAAGGGGAGTAGTATGCAGAAAGGGTGCTAGTGTGATATTAAAAGGAATATGTTGAGAGATAGAGTGTATGGACGAGGAGGGTGGAGCTAAAAGAGGAAGGGGATGATGGGGTGGAGCTGGCAGAGAAAGGGCTGTGGTGTGGACAGCTTTAAATGCAGAGGTAGAAGGGGTGGGAGGGATTAGAGGGAAGGGTAGGGGAGCAAAGTGAAATCAGAGGGCGAACAAAGCAGGATGACACCACAGAGAACAAGAAGCAGCAGGTAAGTACTCAGAAAAAAATATCAATGAGGCTGCAACAAATCTATTTAAGATGCTGGATATAGGGTCGGTTAAGTATTTGGTGAAAAGTAATTAGAAGTTATGTACCTACCATAACGTTCCATGTTAGTTGTCTTCTCTCGCCTTCTTTCTTGCTGGATGGGTTCAGAGCCGATCCTCGGCTCCGACTCGGCACTTGCTTTAGCTCGAGAACTCCTTTTAACAGCTCGAGGCACACTATATCCCATGATGCAAGGCGGAACTACCTCAGATCTCGTTTGGCAGCTAACTGACCCTGCTAAAGACTATCCTAACATAATTAGGAACCATGGTTCCTAAAAGAAGTCCTCATAACAATGCTCCAGAGGAAGCAATCTAATAGGAACTCTCCAAGATCTGTCCAGGCCAGGGGGAAGGAGGGAGGGGCCAAGAAAGAAGGCGAGAAGACAACTAACATGGAGCGTTATGGTAGGTACATAACTTCTAAATGTTAAGTTGTCAATCTCGCTTCATTCTTGCTGGATGGGACAGCGTCCTAGCACCTGTATCCCGGGTGGCTCAATGGAACAGACTCTTGAGAACTGTGGAACCAAAACTGGCCCTATCTCTGGAGGCCAAATCCAACTTGTAATGAGACACAAAGGTATGAGGCGTGGCCCAAGTAGCTGCTGCACAAATAGTGTCAATGGGAAGTCTATCCTGAAAGGCTACAGAAGTGGATAGACTCCTGGTCGAATGTGCTTTTGGCTTAGAAGATAGTTGTTTGCCCCTTAGAGAGTACACATAGGAAATGGTGGAAGTCAACCATCTAGATAAGGTCACTTTAGAAACTGGAAGACCTAACCTGTTTTCTGCATAGGAGACAAACAATTGGTCTGATTTTCTAATTTGTTTAGTCCTATGCAAGTAGTACCTGAGCTGACGATGAACATCCAAAAATGCAGCTTCTGTTCAGCTCTGTCAGAATAGTTAGGAAAGAAAACTGGTAGATCAATAGATTGGTTAATATTGGTTTGAGATACAACCTTGGGAAGAAAGGAAGGGTTAGTTCTAAGCGAAACCCTATCCTTATGAAAAACCAGATAAGGTGAACGAATACAGAGGGCCTGAATCTCAGAAACTCTTCTTGCAGAAGTAACAGCCAGTAAAAATATAGTTTTCCACGTCAATAACTTTAAAGAACATGTAGCAGACGGTTCGAAGGAGGTAGAATTAGGGATGCCAACATTAAGTTTAGATCCCATTGCGGAGGAGGATGTTTCACAGGCGGTTTTAGGAGAAAAACTCCTCTTAAAAGGCCTTGCATAACCTATGAGACATGATGTTATTGTCATGCAAGCCAACATGATACTTGGAAATAGCAGCCAGTTGTACTTTGACTGTAGATGACGAAGATCCTGAATGAAAAACCTCCGCCAGGAAATCCAAAACAGAATGTACAGGAGCGGTAAAAGGATCAATATTTCTGGCGTTTTCCCAAATTGAAAAACGTCGCCACTTGCTAGCATAAATAGTTCTAGTGGACGACTTTAAAGAAGACACTAAAATGTCTCTGACTGAGTCAGAAATCATTGGTAGCCTGGCTAGGGAAGGAAGTGGAGCAACCAAGCAGTGAGGTTGAGAGAATGAATGGCCCGGTGCTGCTGACCCAACTGGTGGATCAAAAGATCCGGAACTGGGTCCAGATGCCAGGGCTGCACCAGAAGATGATGATGTAGAGACGGAAACCAAATTTGTCGAGGCCAATATGGAGCAATGAGGATCAATTTGGCTCTCAAAACGGTGGCTTTCTGAATGACTTGTGGAATCAATGGAAAGGGAGGAAAAGCATAAAGAAGTCCCTGAGGCCAATCCTGGGTTAGAGAGTCTCTCAAGGGTTGGCCTGGAAGGAAATAGTGTGAAGTAATCTGGGCACTTGCTGTTTTGAGGGTAGCGAAAGATCGCAACAAGGGTGCCCCACTTCAGAAAAATCTGATCTACTACAGATTGCTTGAGAGACCACTCGTGAGGCATCAGAATAGATCTGCTTAGCCTGTCCGCCAATAGGTTGGACCTGCCGGGGATGTGCGTTGCTATCAGAAACCGCTGAGAAGAGATCGCCCATTGCCAAAGTCTGAGAGCTTCTCGACATAAGGGATAGGACCTGGTTCCGCCCTGTTTGTTGATGTACCAGACCACGGACATGTTGTCCGTCTGTACTGCAATAGTCCCGTGGGAAGAAAGTCGTCGAGGGCTTGCAACGTTAAAAGCACTGCTCTCATCTCCAGGACATTTATGTGCAGGTGGTATTCTATGGGTTGCCATGTCCCGTGGACCATCCTGCCCTGATAATGCCCCCCCCACCCGATCAGGGAGGCATCCGTGGTGACTGTGGCAACTGGAGGAGGGGGAACAAAGGGTCGGCCCTGATGAAGAAGAGGGGAAGATATCCACCAACGTAGATGAGCCCTGCACGACTGTGTTACCAAGATTTCGTGTCTCATGGGCAGATCGTGGTACGACCACTGCGTGAATAACATCCACTGCAGGAGACGGATGTGGAAGCGAGCCAGTGGAAGAAGAACAATGGCCGCAGCCATTAGGCCTAGAACTTTCAAGACAAACCTGGCTTTGATCTTGTTGCTTAGTAACAGAAGCTGAACAAATTTCTGGATGTCCAGAATCCTTTGATCTGTTAGCCTGGCTAACATTTTGACAGTATTTAACTCTGCGCCTATAAAGGTGATAGATTGGCAAGGCAGCAGAGAGGATTTTTCGAAATTTACCGAAATTCCTAGTTTCTTGCAAAGCTGTAGGGTGTAGTCTCTGGACCGAAGAAGCTGATGCTTGGTTGTGGCGGAGAGGAGCCAGTCGTCCAAATAAGGAAACACCTGGAATCCTCGACGTCTCAGGTGAGCTGTGACCACTGCCATGCATTTGGTGAACACTCTGGGGGCTGAAGTGAGGCCAAAGGGCAGTGCTCTGAATTGGTAATGACTGGCTACCAGCAGCGGAGAAACCTTCTGGAGCATCTGTGAATCTTTATGTGATAGTACGCATCCTGAAGGTCTATAGAGCACATCCAGTTGTCCTTGCCCAGAAAGGGCAGAATGGATTGCAGCGTGACCATCCGAATCTTGCCTTTTGACAGACTTGTTTAGTCTGCTTAGGTCTAGTATCGGTCTCCAATCTCCCGTCCTTTTGGGGACCAAAAAGAATCTTGAGTAGAAGCCGGATCCTACTTGGTCTGCCGGCACTGTCTGGATGGCTCTTTTTTCCAGGAGTTTTCAAACTTCCTGTCTTGCCAAATCCCTTTGACCGGGTGAGATGTCTGGAAGGGATTGTAGAGGTACGGAAACCTTTCAAGGGGATTTTGTAACCCTCGGATATGATCGACTGTACCCACTTCTCTTGGGATAGGGATTGCCAGGCTACTGGGTACAGCGAAATTCTTCCCCCGACTGCCCCCAAGGGTGGACAGTCGGGCAACACCTCAGGGATGCTGAAAGGGCTTCTCAGGAAGAGACTCCCTGTTGCCCTGGTTCTGAGGACCCCCTGCCTCTAGAGGCGTCTATTATTGTTACCCCTCTGCCTCTGGGGTAAACTGACCACGTGTGTCCGGTGTAGCTCCTTGGGCTTTACGGAACCACATCTTCCCCTTCTGACCCTTGGGATATGGTCTAGAAGGAGTGGAAAACTGGACTCCAACGGCAGAAAGAGTTTTACCGTCCTGCTCACATCTGGTCAAAGTATCCTTCACCTGAGGTCCGAACAAAGCCGAACCGTCAAAGGGGTGTTGGTGAAGGACGCCTTAAAGGGGTCCATAAAATTACACAGCCGCATCCAGGCTTGGCGTCTAAGAGCAACCCCTGTGCCTGCGGCCCTGCTCGCTCCATCGGCCGCATAAGATATGAGCCGCATGGAGGAGTTAGATATGGAATTCAGGATAGCAAGCTGTGAGGCAATCTTTTCCTGAGCCCCAGCAGCAGAAGGATCCTGGACAACTTCTCCCAGTTCCTTGAGAATATCTCGTTGAAGCCTGGTGAAGTGACAAAGGTAATTCAGCGAGCATAGCAAAGGTCGCTGAAGAAAACATCCGCTTTCCATACCTGTCCATGGTCCTAGAATCCTTATTAGGAGGATGGACAGGCACTGAAGGATCCGCCAGTTCCTTCTTAGTGGCCGCCACCACCATAGCATCCACAGAGACACCTTTGGACAGGAACTGTTTATCCGAAGGGGCCGTGATGAACTTGGATGGTCTCCTGGGAACAGGTTCCACAGAATCTGGAGCCGCCCACGCCTTCCGAGCCACTACCTGCATGAGTGGGTCGAAAGGCGAGACACCAGGAGGTGGAGGGTCGGGATCCAAAAGCCTCCAGGTATACCGACTCATCCTCGGAGGGGTCAATGGAGGGCCAATTCCCCCTCTGTTTGAGGAGCTCAAGGATGTCTGAAAAGGAGACATCCTCAGAGGGGCACCGTGAGGAACCCTCCGACTCATCTAAGTCGGTATCAGATGTAGTAGACTCAGGGGAGTCTGTGTGTTTCCTCTTACACGTCCTCTTCCGAGGGGGTTCCCCTGCAGGATCAGGAGAAACCTCGGAAGAGGAGGAAATTCCCAGTGGGGAAACCTGGGGCGATGGATCCCTGGGCCTGAGAGCAAGAGGCTGGCAAGAGGCATCTGCAGGCACTGATGAGGGAGGAGCTAGAGGGATAGACCGTTGACCAGGCTCAGAGGCCAGGACACTCCTCATCACCTCAAAGGCTCCTCTCCCCGGGAGACCGGAACACACCGCTCGAAGAAACAGGAATGGTCGGCTCCAAGGAGAGAGAAGGCTCCGAGGCCGATGTCGGCGCCGAGCTTACCAAAGCCGAAGCCCGAGAGGGACAGCGGGTCGGACAAGGGTCCGATGCCACTAGCCCCTCGGAGCCGACAGTGGAAACCCGGCGACCGGACCCTCCAAGGAAGGTCTCAAGGAGGAGATCGGAGCCGAAGACGCGGAGCGAAGGATGTATCGGCTCCGGCATCGAAACAGTCGCTGTCCCAAGAGCTCCGGCTCCGAACTCTGGTGTGGAGTCGGAGGAGGAATCTCAAGAATGGGGCTATAGCGAAGTCTGTTGAGACGGGCTATGGAGCATTTGGGCCAGTGCCTGAGACTTCAACAGCCTGCTTACCACCCTCTCCAAATCGTGGTCAGACAGCCTGGAAGATCTCGAAGATCGGCTCCGATGGCTCCGCTCCGACAAAGAGGAGATCCCGGGCCGAGTGAATACTTAGTATAGAAGGGGACCGGGATCTCTTACGGGTCGAAGCCATCGGAGCCGAAGTCCCTTGAACCCCAGATGGAGCCGAGGATATCTCGGCTCCGATGCTGATAAAGTGTCGGCTCCAGCCGAGCCGACAAGGCCACAGTAGTCAGGGTATCGGGCGGTCGGCACCGAACCCACTACTCTAACAGAAGAAGTATCGACTCCAGCCGGAGCCGATATCGGCTCCGACAGAGCCGGAGCCACCGGAGGGGGCTTGGACACTGTAGCCTGAACCTTCGGTGGCTTAAGAGGTTTTCCTGCCCCTGACTTAGGAGGAGAACCTTCAGGTTTAAGTAAACCTCGGAGGATTAATTTGTTCCTCCTTTCCTGCAGGACTCTCTGGCTAAAAGCATGGCACAACTCACAGGAGTCCTGCAGGTGCAAAGGCCCCAGGCAATAAACACAAGAAGTGTGACCGTCTGTCAGAGACATTTTCTGACAGCACTGGTCACACTTCTTGAAGCCTGAGACCTTGCCTTCTTTTGACATCCTAGAAGGGAAACACAAACAGTCCCAACAAACACACCAATTAATCCCTTACACAGACACACAGGAAGGGAATAACTTGGGGAACTAGGCCTGACTAAAACTTTAAACTGAAAACTATTTATAAAAGTTAAAAAGGAAGGGAATAGGGTGGGCTGTAACTAAATACAGGCTAATCTAACACTAAAGGGAAAAAATAAACCCCTAACTGAACTTTTTCTTCTTTTACAAGAAAAAACTTACCTCAGCTGGCAAAGGAGACCTCTTTCGCTAAGCGGCAAACGAGATCTGAGGTAGTTCCGCCTTGCATCATGGGATATAGGGTTGCCTCGAGCTGGTAAAAGGAGTTCTCGAGCTAAAGCAAGTGCCGAGTCGGAGCCTAGGATCGGCTCCGAACCCATCCAGCAAGAATGAAGGCGAGATTGACAACTTAACATTAAGGGATATAAGGGTACATTTACTGTTTATAAAGAAAATCAGCTTAAAGATGTTTGGTACTCCTTAACTAAGCACAGTGGAATCAGAAATTAATGCAAGTACAATTCCTAATTAAAATAAGCTGGGAGGGGGATGGGGGGTGTGCACACTACATAGACTGCAAGTACAATAAACACATTTTATTAAACACAACTACTCAAGGTAAACAACACTGCATATTAAAAAGCCAATTAAAGGAAAAAACATTTATACACACTTTCTTATTTATACAGCGTTTTGGCAGGTTTGCAGAGAGCTTGCAGGTGAATTTTGATGTTTAAGTCCAGTGTGTTTAAAATCATCCAGGGGGCACCTTGCAGTGTAGAGATGGGAGGGTGACAGAATTTAGTGTACACACTCTCAGGAAAAGACTAAAAGGGGAGACCAGATTTTACAGAGACCAGAGTGAAAGTGAAGATGCAATACTTATCTACATCATGACTGTCTAAATATGAATTGTCTTTACTTAACAATCCTTTGCAGATTCTTCAATGTCCACCACTTAATCCGGTTTCTTTAATCTCTACAGTGGACAAAGGACAGCCCCATAACTGTGTTGTTGTTAACTCTGTGCTTCCTCCTAGGTTAGATTTAAAAGATGCTCCATTACAGAATCCAGAATTGCTTCTTTTGCCAATGACTCCAGTGCTTGAAGAAAAGACAGAACACTAGTAGGAGCCTTTTGTATTTGTACTCAGGTCAGAATTTTACTAACTGGTGGATTAAATGCAAATGTGCTCGCTAAATCAGCTGAAATTGTCGCTACTACTGAAGCCTGTAAAACTGCCAAAGATAGGTCATTTACTATTTTCACAGACTCTTGTTATACTTACGGTGCAGTTCAAGATTTTTGGATACTTTGGAGAAAAAGGGGGTAATTTGACTTCAGCATGGACTGTTATTAAAAATGCTGCTTTTGCTTACAAACTATTAAATGTATTACTGCTACCAAGAGAAGTGGCAGTGGTCAAGTGCACTGCATACAAAAATTATGATTTATAGAGGCAATTGCTTTGCAGATATGATATGGTGGCAAGCCAAGTCGCATTATCTTATCCTGTTCAGGCTTCGTTTTTTGCAGCAATTTCATGAAACTAACAATATTATTTGTTTGCAGGAACTGTTATATTTTCAGAATCAGACTGAAGATTCTGAACAGGTGAGGTGGATACATGATGGCTGCAGCCATTCTCCAGACCTTTTGTGGCACCACCAGGATGTGCGGTTAGTAGCACTACAAAATGTCCTAGCTCGGTTAAAGCCTACCACTTACCTTTTCATTTTCTCAAAATACTTTAATAAAACAGATTTCAAATGGCTGGTATGCCCCTCACCTTTCGGAAGTCAATCAACATTTTGTTAATACATGTAACATATGCTGTGTACCTGAACGGATACAAACTTAGGAAAAAAGCCTTGGGAGCCACTTTGTACTATTCAGTGGGATTTTATTGAGCTCCCACAGAAACAAAAGTTTAAGTATATGCTTGTAGTAGATGCTTTTAAATGGATGGGTAGAAGCTAATCCTTGTGCAAAGAACAATGCCAAAACAGTAGCTAAAATGTTTTCACAAAGATTAATCTCAACATTTTGTTGCATTGAGTCAGAACAGGGCACACATTTTACTAGATAGGCAATACAACAGATTAGTAAAGCATCGACTGCCAAACTGCAGTACCACTGCCCATACAGGTCACAGGCCTCAGGGACTGTAGCAAAGGCAAATTAAACAATGTATGATTGGCTAAGCTATGTGAGGAAATTGGTTTAAATGGCCGGAAGCTTTACCTTTAGTTTTATTTATATGAGAAGTGCACAGTTAGTACTGCTAGAAAATTGTCCTCCATGAGAATGCCAGCTACACCTCTCCCTACGAATCTGGAGTTACAGAATGTAGAGAAATCATTTTTTGTATTGCAGGTCTCTGTGTTCTATTTTACAGAGTTATAACAAAAACTACAGTTGTGTACACTTACCATAAATGTAGATGTTCGAATGTGTTCACTGTTGCAGTCATCACATTTGGGTTATCTGCTTGCAGTAGCCCTCAGTCGGTCTGATTAACAAAGTCTTGGATCCTGCATCAGTTCTTGTCCCTTCTTCCGTGACATCAGGTCGTCAGGGGTATAAAACATGCAGCAGACACCATTACATCAGTTTTTCTTGCCCCAGATGTCGGGTGCCCCCCTAATGGGAAACAATAAATCTATAAATATACAAGGATATACCTCCAACAAAAAAGCAAATACACCAAAAAGCTTTTGAGCATAGTAAAGGAGAGTAGAGGTCTAGCCAAAAGAAGTAAGGGGGCTGGAGGGAGGGTAACCAGGACTGCAACAGTGAATACACTCGAACATCTACATTTATGTTAAGTGTACACAACTGTACTATGTTCTTCATTTTTCACTGTTGCAGTCATCACATATGGGTAGATTCCCAAAGCTAAGGATGGAAGGAGGAATTTAGATAACATTAGGACCAGCGATAAGGCCCTGCAATACTGCAGTGACAAAGCCAGCTCTGGATTTAGAGAAAATTGGCAGATGGTAATGCTTGGTGAAAGTATGTACAGAACTCCAGGTAGCAGCTTCTAGGATGTCCCTGGTAGGGACGCCTCTGAGAAAGGCTGCAGAGGTAGATGCAGCCTTGGTTGAGTGGGGTCTGATCCCCTGTGGGATAGGTTTTCCATGGTGCTTGTAGCAGAAATTAATGCAATGGCCTATCCATTTGGAAATGGTTTGCTTTGAAATAGCCTTCCCCTCTGCCCCTGCAGCAAATGCCACCAGCAGCTGTATAGATTTCCTTTGAGGTTTAGTCTTGTCCAAGTAGAATCTAAGTTGTCTGTGGACATCTAGGGAGTGCAGTATCCA
This sequence comes from Protopterus annectens, assembly GCF_019279795.1. Lineage (NCBI taxonomy): Eukaryota > Metazoa > Chordata > Ceratodontiformes > Protopteridae > Protopterus > Protopterus annectens. Next base: position 12,315,804 of record NC_056744.1, read on the forward strand.
TTCCCCTTTGTTCTGTGGATTAGAAAAGAAGGTTGGCAAATGAATGGACTGATTAAGGGCCACAGTGGATACCACCTTGGGCATGAAGGAGGGGTTGGTCCTGAGGGACACCCTGTCCACATGAAAGATGATGAAAGGCTCCATTGCCATAAGGGCCTGTAGTTCAGATACCCTTCTTGCTGAAGTGATTTCTAAAAGGAAAGCTGTTTTCCAAGAAAGGAATTTTAAGTCTGCAGTAGCTGCTGGCTCGAAAGGAGGAAGAGTGAGTTTCTCCAATACAAAGTTAAGGTCCCAGGCTGGAGTAGGAGCTCTCCTGAGTGGTCGTAAGTTTTTGGCCCCTCTGAGGAACTGCTTAAGCAGTGGATGAGAGAAGAGGGGAGGTTCCATGTTATAATGAGCTAAAATGGCTGAGGCATGAATTTTGATGGAGGAGAAAGACAGGCCCTTGTGAAGCATCTCAGTTAAGTATTGTAAAATCTGAGGTAAATTGGGCACTGCTGTACTCATCCCTTGAGATTGGTCCCAGGCACAGAATCTTTTCCATTTTTCAGCATAAGATTTTCTAGTACTAGGCCTCCTCGCCTCTAAAATGACATCCATACTGGTTAACTGAGGGATGGTAAAGGAGAGATTAGATAATTAGCCAGGCTGCTAGGTTCAGTGTTTGAAGCTGAGGGTGCAGAATCTGGTTCTCCTGCTGAGACAATAGGGTAGGAGTCTGAGGCAGGTGCCATGTGGCCAACAGTGGCACACTGCGCAAGAGGGGGTAACTAATGTTGGCGTGGCCAGTCTGGTGCAATCAAAATCTTCCTTGGTTTGTCTTGTTTGATCTTTAGTAGTACTTTGGAGAGCAGAGGCAGAGGAGGAAAGGCATAAATTGATAGTTTTTTCCAGCTGAAGGACAGAGCATCCACTTTCCAAGCTTGTTTGTGGGGAGTCCTTGTGCAAAATTTATCCAATTGATAGTTCTGGGGGGAAGCAAACAGGTCTATATCTGGGCTCCCCCATTTGCTTGTCAACATGTTGAAAATCCTTGGCTCCAGTTTCCACTCGTGTGGATCTATGAGGTTTCTGCTTAGTTCGTCTGCCAGTGTATTTAGTTTTCCTGGCAGGAATTGAGCTTGTAGATGCACTTGGTAGCTCAGGGCTGTGTTCCACAATGCCATGTCTAGTCTGCAGAGGGGGTAAGAATGTGTACCCCCTCCCGCTTGTTTATGTACCACATAACAGTGGTGTTGTCCATCTTTACCATTAATTGTCTTGGAAGAATATGGTCCTTGAAGGCTGTCAGAGCATTCTGTACAGCTAACATTTCTTTTTGATTGATATGCAGGTGCATTTGACGTGGGTTCCATTTGCCCTGAATGCACTTCCCTGCCAGGTGAGCCCCCCATGCATAGTCTGATGCATCTGTTGTTAGGGTTTGGATGGCAGGGGGTAGTGTGAATTAGTCCCTTGTTTTGGTGGCAGGTCTCTGCCCACCAAAGGAACTCTAGGTGTAGGCAAGGGATGATAAGAATCATTGCTTCTAGATCCTGAGAATGTTGACACCATAGGCTTTTTAGATACCATTGTAGTTTCCTCATATGCAGTCTTGCATGTGGAATTAGAAGAATGCAGGAGGCCATGAACCCAAGGCTTGTAGTATTTGCCTTGCAGATAGCAGGGTTTTTGTGGCCACTTGTTGGAAGTAGGTTGTCAAATGAATTTGTTTCTCTGGCATGAGGAAAGCCATCTGGGAAGTTGTATTCAAGCTTGCTCCCAGGAATATAACTTGTTGACAGGGTACCAGGTGTGATTTATTTTCGTTTATGGTGTAGCCCAGACAAGTTAGCACCCTTTGTACAAATGCCAGATGATTCAAAAGTATGTCCTGGCTTTCTGCCTAAATTAGACAATCATCCAGGTATGGGTATATTTGAATATTTATTTGCCTGCAAAATGCAATGACTGGATCTAGGCACTTTGTGAATACCCTGGGTGCAGTAGATAAGCCAAAGGGCAGTGCAGAGAACTGATAGTGCGTGTAGCCTGCTTTGAAGTGTAGGTATCTTCTGCAAGATTCCCTAATTGGGATGTACAGGTATGATTCCTTTAAATCCAGTGTTGCCAACCAGGCGTCTTTGCCTAACATAGGAGCAACTGGTGAAGAGTTAGCATCTTGAATTTTGGAATCACCAAAAAGGTGTTTAGAGTAGAAAGGTCCAGGATAGGACGCAATGAATTGTCTTTTCTGGGTACCAGGAAAAGTAGAAACCTTGTCCCTTTTCCTCCTCTGGTACCAATTGGATAGCGCCCATGCTTAAGAGAGAAAGTACTTGTTTTTGAGCCTCTGACCACTGATTTGGGGGTAGATCTGGCCACCCGCTTGGTGTTGGTAACGTGTGGAAGTGAAATCTTTATCCCTGGGACACTATATTTAAAACCCATTTGTCCTGGGTAATGAGTTCCCAGTTCTTTGCATGAACAGCAATCTTTCCTCACAAAGGGGCAGTCAGTTGAGAAGTGCTTGGAAGTTTTAAAAAGAAGTAATTGAGACAGTTTACCATAGGGGAAGATTTATTACTCCCAGATTTGGCAGTGGAGGCCCCCCCCACTGCTTAGTCCTGTGCATACCCTGGGACTGAAGCCAGGGAGCTCTGCTGGATCTGGGTTTGGGCTGAGAAGGTCTGGAAGAGGCAGGAAAGGACCAATTCCTGGAAGGCCAATGCCTACTAAACCTTGGAGGTTGTACTTGTAAAAAATCTTTAACAGTTTGCATAGATTTAGCTTTTTCCTCCATCTTTTTAAGAACTTCTTCTGCCTTGTTGCCAAACAAGTGGTCCTGGTTTAAGGGAGCCTCCAGTAATTTTGCTTTAACATGATCTGGTAAGGATAGCTCCTTAAGCCAAGCATGCCTTCTAAGTACAGACCCAGTTACAGCAGCCCTGCAAGATGGCTCTAGTGAATCAAAACCACACTGCAAAGTATGTTTTCCAACTAGTTCAGCTGAATGCAATAAATCCTGTAAATCCTTATTTTCAGCACAATCAGGAATCATCATCATTTTCTGTTTAAGCAATCCAGTAATATGCTGCTGATACTTTAACATATGAAACTGGCAGTTTAAGGCCCTAACGGCCAAAGTTGCAGAAGTGTATACCTTCTTACCCCATCTACCCAGCGCCCTGGAGTATCTATCAGAGGGGGGTAGGATTTTTGGCAGTAGTAGCTTTAATGCCCTTCAGTCCCTGTGAAATGGTCTCAGGATCCGCAGTAGGATTTTTAAAAAGGAACTTATGAGAGTCAGGGACCCTGTAATATCTATCAGGTTTTCTGGGAGCAGGAGGTAAAGAGTCAGGGGCCAAGTTAGATTTCAAAAAGGCATCATCAACAATGTCTAGTACAGGAGGTATGGCTAAAGGCCTGTGCTGGGGCAGGAGTAAGAAATCCCTAAGCCTCTTTTTAGAATCAGAGAAATCCTGACTTTCCCAATGAAAATGCTCCCTGAGAGTATGCAAGGTTTCACCAAAAGAGAAATCCTATTGGGGGGGGCAGAGGAAATAGAGTCCTCAGCATCAGAATCCTCAAAGGCAGATAAGGGTAAATCCTGGTTATCAGAGGAAACAGAAAATTCAGAACCCTGGTCAGACGTATAAGCAAACTCAGTCCTAGGTCTCTTAGAGGGGGGAGGCTGGCTTCCCGATTAAAGTAATAAGGTCTTCAGCCATTCTTATCATTTGTTTTTTTTTTAGGCATGGAAGCCTGACCATGCAGTCTGGGCATCTGTTTTCTAGGCATGGTTTGAGTTTTAGGCCTAGAAGAAGAAGATGGAGTCGGTTTAATATGCAAGTCAGTAGGCCTGAATACACCCTCAGAAGGCGGTGCCTGCACAGTGGCTCCGGACTCATCCAAGGTAGAGACATCTGTAGATTCCACAGTTGAAGCATCTCGCGGCATACCGGACTCCGAATGGGTCTCAGTAGAGGCCTGCAAATCTAAAGTATCGGGTATCAGGGGCTGCGAAAGCACCTCACTGAGTACTGGCGGACTGACGACTAGCTTAACGGAAGCGTCGTCGGCAGTTTTGGACCTATGCGGTCTGTCTTTATCTTTACGCTTTTTCGGAAGATCAGTAGTCGGATGGCTTATCGAAGCCATTTCAGAATATGGAGAACGAGAGCGAAAGAATTTAGTGACAGATACAGCCCGACGACGAACAGTTTGGGCATTAAACAGGGCACAAAACCGAGAGTGAGGAACGTCGTGGTCTGGGCCTAAACAGGTGACGTAGTAAGAATGAAAATCTCTTGAGATATTTGCTTTCCACAGGCAAGACAATTATTAATTTTTTCTGACATCAGTTAGAGCAAGAAAAAAGGATCCTCAACGGGGTACTTAGCTTTAGAAGACTTCAGGTTTGAAATTCGAAAAACAAAAATTTCAGGTAGCGGCCGCTCGGCACTTGCGAACCTGCTTCTGCTTCGGGCTCTGCTCGGCAAGGAAAGCTGATGTAATGGCGACGGCTGCATGCTTTATACCCCTGACGACCTGACATCATGGAAAAGGCAACAGCATCCGACGCAGAAATCCCAAGACTCTGGTATTCGGGCCGACTACCTGCAGGCAGATAACCCAAGTGTGATGACTGCAACAGTGAAACACGAAGAACATCAGAGGCTTCATCATGGTTTTTGGACAATGGATAATGCACTGAATAACCAAAAATCATTTGTGAGGCTATATACAAGCAACACTTCTGGGTGGAGTTTATTTGGGAATTGACTTCATATGAACGAGCAATTCCCAACACCCATGTTTGCAGTTTCTTCAAAATCTTCACCAGCCCAAACATGCTCAATTTTCGTGTGAACCCACTGTTGGAGCAGCTACGGTGATTTTCATTATTTTATTTGTGTCTGCCATTCAGAACTGTGAGTACATCATCCTCTGGAACCAACAGAACTGTAAGTACATCATCCTCTGGAACCAACAGAACTGTAAGTACATCATCCTCTGGAACCAACAGAACTGTAAGTACATCATCCTCTGGAACCAACAGAACTGTAAGTACTTGACAGAGATTTCTTATTAGAGATAAACTTAATACTAAAACTAGGGACAAACATTTAGAAGGAGTTAAATTAAGAACACCTGAATGGCACCTAAGTTTAATACTTTTTCTGCTGCCTTATATACATATGCCAAGAGAAAGCAAGAGAATTACTATTCACATTTTTTCTTATCTCTGACTGATGTTCAATTATCCAATCCTTAAGCTTTCTTGTACTCTTGCCTATATGGAACCCAGGACATTTCATGCAAGTAGCTAAATAAACTATATTAATGGTGTTACAGGTAAGCAAAACATCTAAAAATATATAAATTTTTGTAATCGGATATATAAATTTATTATTACTAAATACAAATCTATAACAGGAGCAATTATAACAAGGTAATGTTCCAAGCCTATTACTTACTCCAGGTTTATTTTCATGATTTACATCTTTATAACAGAGGTGTTGTTTTAAATTGCGGCAATTTCTATACGCAAAATAGGGTTTATCCCCAATATACTGTTTTAATTCTGGCAGTGTCTGTAGAATTCCCCGATTTCTCAATACAACATTTTTAACTCCATTAGTTCTCCTATTAAAGGTAGTAACATAGTGCACATTACTCTGCCTTTGATCTGCAATATTTCCTTGATTCATAGTTTTCATAAAGTAAGGCTTGGCCACCCCTTCCCTCTCATTCATAACTTGATATGCAAGCTCATCTAAAGGTTTGCTATCATAGCCTCTGTCTTTAAATTCCTGTAACATGCTTTTCATTTGTTCGCTACATGTTTGTACATCTGTATTCAACCTACTGAACCTCAACAGCTGGCTCTTCACTATGCCTTTAAATATATGCCCTGCATGAATACTACTTCTACGAAGGTATCTATTAGCTTGCACTTCATTCCTAACTATGCTAATATGTAAATCATTACCCTGTCTGCCTATTTTAACATCCAGAAAATGGAGCTCTTCCTTAGAAAAATGAAGCTTAAATTTAAAAAGAACTAGTGGTTGTATCTAAATAACTAATGAACTCAAGTTCCTGTTGGTCCCCTTCCCAAATAAGGAAGATGTCTTCCACAAACCACTTGAAAGAGATCTAAGATGCAAATCTGGATGAAGAGTTAAAGATGTACTCAGCTTCCCATCAATTTAAAGCAATGTTGGCATTTGTAATGGTGACAGAGGTACCCATCCCCACTCCAGATACCTGATGGTACATCTGATTTTCAAAAATAAAGACATTACTTGTTAAGAGGATGTCAAGTAATTCACATAAGGTTTCAAATGTTCTTCCAGAAAAACAGTATTTCAACACAGAAAATCATGTACAATGTCAAAATAAACTATTTGGAAGGACAGTAAACAATGAATTAATATCAAGTGTTACAAACTGCATCACAAATATAACTCTTAATATGTTACTTATGCCCTGTATTCTTTTAGTGAGGAACCTTTGTAGACATTCCATTTACTGGATATGCCTGGTTAGGTACACACAAAAGGGGCACTGTACTCAATGATAGGTCTGATGAGTGCTGAATAGAGAGGAATAATGACTTCCTTGAACCTAGATGCCATACCTTTATTTACAAGTTGCACTGCATAGAATGATTTCCTTACTACTGTAGACATGTGATGGTCAAAGGCTAGATTACTGTCTGTGTGTATCCCCAAGTCTCTGACTACTTGGTCAGCTCTTAGGGATGTACTGTCAAATATATTTACCAGAGGTGGATGACTTACCGAAGGATGCAATTATGCATTTCTTGGCATTTAATTTTAGTCCATGGCACTGACAGCAGTTGTTTGTGTTGGCCCTTTCTGAAGAACATTTGTGTCACTGGGGGATTCAACGACCGCTCCTAATTTGCAATCATTTACAAATTTAGTCATCCAGAGGCCACTGACATTGGTCTTGATTTCAGAGAAGTAAATGACAAAAAGCAGCTGTCCCACGACAGATCCCTGAGGGAATCTGCTTGTGACTGACCTCTTTGTAGAAGTAGACTGCCCAGTTCTAACTTCCTGGATCCTGTCTACAAGTCAGCTAGCTATCCACTGGGTGACATAAGGGTTTATACCTAACCTCTCGAGTTTGTCAACAATGATTGAGTGGGGTGTTGTGTCAAATGTCTTGGCCAGGTCAAGGTAGGCAGTGTGAACCATTTTGTCCTCAACCATTGCTTTGCTGAATTTCTCAAAGAAGCCCACCAGGTACAGTAGAGCATGACCTAGCCTTGGTGATAACATACTGGGTTGGGTCCAGTGTCTGGAGGTTTCCTATATCATTACTGATCATTTCCATGATAATTCCTTCTATGGCTTCACATATGAGACTAGTGAGACTTATGGGTCTGCAATTTCCAGGGTCTGTAGATGGCCCACTTTTGTGCAAAGGGATGACTGCTGTTCTCCATTCATGAGGCACAAAGCCTCTTTGGAGGCTACAGTTAAACAGCAATTCCACACATCCTGATAGATCATATATTTTGTGCTATTTATAAGGCATCCTGGGACACTGTCTGAGCCCACTGATGCAGCGTTCTTGGCCCTAGAGAGAGAGCATTATGGACCTGTCCCCTCGTTTTGGCAGGAAGAGTTATATTTGATGTTATTTCCTGAGGGAAGGTTGAGGGAGAGAGAGGGGTAAAACTGGAGTTGAATTTCTTGACCAGCAGGTTTGCTTTATTTTCTGGCTCAGTACAGGTGGCTCCATTAACAATGAGCTCTGCACACAATTGTGTATTGCCTTTGAGGTTGATGACACAGCTAAAGAATGCCTTGTGGTTGTCCTTGGCCTGAGAGGGCAAATTTACCTCAAACTTGGCTTTGGTAGATTTTATTTGTGTCGTAATAACATAATAACATTCCCATCCTCAAACCCATACTCTCATGGCTATCACTCAGTATCAGCTATGAAACGATTCTATTAGGAGACATTAACAATGACTGGCTAAAACTATCTACAACCAGCCCATCTCTCACCATCAACCTACAAGGCTTTCATTAGCTACTTACTACACCTACTACATTCAATAAAAACAATAACAGTAGCTCCACTCAACTGGATCCTAACAAATAACCGTTATTAAAACCCTACTACCCTACCAGACTCCCTTACTGACTACCTTCTTATCAGAGTTCTTAGGCACACTGTTCAGATACCTAAATACCAGCTCTATAAAGATTGTTGCAATCTCTCCACTTTAAACAGTGAGACCTTAAATCACACGCTAAACTCTATAGACTGGTCAGTTCTGAAACACAGCCCACTAAATTATGCTGTCCTTCATTTCAATCGCACTTTTTTCTCCATTCGTGACTCTGGCTCTCAAAAGATACGCTCACTCTTGTGAAAAAAAGAGATAGCACCTAGAAACAATGGAATACAACTAAATCACCTTCTCTTCTCCAGACCTATAAAGTACTACATAATCTGGCTAAAAAACACATCAATATTGATAAGAAAAAGTTCTACTCCGATGCTCAACTCACCCATAAGTCTAACCCCCCCCCCCCAAAAAAAAAAATTGGCACTCTGTTAATAAGATCCTGCACCCAGGCAACCCTTCTACCTCCAGTCTCTACTCCAACAACCCCCCCTTGAAACTACCACTCTTCTATATTCATATTTCATTGAATCTATTCACAAACTCATCCATAACGCCAGAACAATAAACACACACACACCCACTCCACATTTCACCAATACTCCCTCTTTCACATTCGACCCCATTCCGACATCTTACATCATATCTTTCCTGCTTAAGCTGAAGCCATTAACCCACTCTTCTGACAACCTTCCCTCCTCCTCCTTAAACCAGCTACTCACTCAATAGCCTACCTCATCTCTATTCTGATCAATAGATCTATTCAAGAATCCACAGTCCCAGATATATGGAAATCATTCTTTATCACTCCATTACACAAGGGAGGCAATAGCAATGAACCATCCAACTACAAACCTATTGCTATCCCCTCTCTGCTAAATTCCTTGAAAAATCCATTCACAGACAGCTTAAGTACCTTCTAGATAATAACCTCCTAACCCCTATACAACATGGCTTCAGATCCCATCAGAGCTCATCTACTGCCCTAATGTCCTTTACTCAAACCATTGCCAAAGCCATGGACAAAAATTTACTGGTTTCTTGACCTTTCTAAAGCATTTGATACCGTATCACACTCCAAACTTCTCAATAAACTATCACAACTCAACATATCTCCCTCTACTATTAAATGGCTCAATAGCTATCTCACTAATAGACAACAATCAGTAAGATGGGAGGCTACCTACTCCCCTTACTTACCAATCCATACTGAGGTGCCTCAAGGCTTGATTCTTGGTCCTCTACTCTCTAAAATTTTCACACACCACCTGCATATTTCCTGCCCAGCATCCTCCCTCACACAATATGCAGATGACTCTACTCTTATTACCTGTTCTGATAGTTTCTCAAACCACCTCTCCGCTATTCAACATAGCTTCCTATCTGTAGGAAAATAACTAATCAACAACCAACTAATTCTAAATCCAAAAAAAAAAAAAAACAAAAAAAAAACAAAGCTACTACTCTTTCTTCCAAAAGCCCCCTAACCTCAAAACAATCTTCACCATTTCTTCTCTTGACAATACCATCATACAACCTGACCCATATACAAAACTTCTTGGTGTTATTATCGAGGACCAATTAAAATTTGATACCCATATTCAGCACTGTATCAAAAAGACCAATCAAAAACTCTGCCAACTCTACAGACATAAAAAATACCTAGCCCCTGATTCTAGGCAGAAACTAGCTCAGGCCTTCCTCCTCCCATGTCTACTTTATGCCTCCCCCATCTTTTCACATCTACAATATACCCTTCTGGCTAAACTCAGTTAACCATACTATAGTGTTGCAAGATTTGCTAATAACCAACCCTTCAAATCTCATCACTGCAATTCATTAAAACAACTCCAGTGGCTTGACTTCCCCCAGCACCTGCTTTACTCCCAGCTGCAAATGACTCATACTCTAATCTTAAAACCCCTTTCCTGTCCTGCTCTATCCTCACTAATATCACATTATACCCTTCCCAGAAGCTCTGATCAGCTCCTTCTGGACACCTATAAACCAAACAAAAACATTGGTAAACTTCTTTACAAATATAGTATTTCCCATCGTGGAACAAATGCCTCCTTAACATCCGAATAATTTCTAACATAAATCTCTTTAAATCCAAACTTAAAAACTTTCTCCTAAATGCCAGCACCTGACACCTCAATGATCCCACTTAAATCCCACCTCACCATATCTCTCAACTGTACAGATTTTCACAGAATGTCCAGACTTTTGCCTCATATTTTTCATTTGTTCCTCATAAAATGTGTTTTTCTGGCAAATCTTTTTGAAGACTGAAGCAACTAAATAATACTAAATAATGACAGACATTGGAGTTTCAGACTTTATATTTTTCAGAAAATATGAAATAATGCAAAACCTGTTATTCTAGCAACTTTCTAAATATTTAGGAGCAATATTTAAATTCTGTACCTACTTTTGGGCCTTTGTCTACCAGTTATTTCTGGCTTTGTCCAGATTTATTACACTGAGAGGTATGCACCTCACCACCTTACTACATCTCACTCTTTTAACACCCACCTATCGCAAGTGTCCTATCTCATTTGCATCTCCTTTTGTTGATTAAAAAAAAAATCTAACTTTTGTAGTGCATGCTATGCACATTATTGTAATGGTTATGCTAACTTCATTCTCAGGCCTTTTGTAAACTTTTAATGTTCTCATGTAAAGCACGTTATTGTAATGTTTGCCTAAAACTTCTTTGTCAGATGTTTTTCTTTTTTTGTAACTTTGTAATAACTGTCTGGAGCTTTTCTCCTTGGGTCTCCACTGAAAATGGGGCACTGGCTCAGTTGGACAAATCCGGTTAACAAATGGCAAATAAATAAAATAAATACATTTGTCTGGAGATTTGTTTGTTTAGTTTGATGAGACTGCTTTTATCCTGCTGAGTGCTGCACCTCCTAATTTTTGTAATGATTTTCTTCTGTCTGTTATACAGCCTATTTATGATGCAATTCCACCACGGGTTTTGTTTTTTTAGTTAGCTCTGTGCTTCTTCCTAGTGGGCACAGCTGCCTCTATGTACCTATTATCATTCTTGTATAGGATTTCTGTGAACAGTTTTGCATAAGCAGCAGTGTTTCTCAGGATTTATGGGGGCTTGAAATTTTGCCAGGTTATTATTTAATAGTAGGTAGCTAGCCTTAGAGTAATTCCTGAATATTCCAGGGTTAGCTGGGGTTCCAGGTTTCAATTTTACTTCAAAGAAGACCATTTTGTGGTCTGCCCTTACCAGAGAAGACATTATACTATGGGGGATGTGCAGCACTATCCCATATTAGTGAGGACCAGATCTAGTATGGCTGCACCCCTGGTTGGTGTACTGACAATCTGGTCCAGGGAGTTTGTGTTTACAAAATACAGGAATCTCTGTGCCTGTATATGCTGTTGTATATGCTTCCCAAGTAATAGTGGGGTAATTAAAGTTACCCATGAATATGGTATTGGGTTGGATGCTGAATGTTTCCAATAAGTTTAAATACATGGTATGGGTTCCTGGGTCATAGGGGGTAACCTATAGCTTGCACGGAAGTGGTATTGGATTTTGCCTACAGTGATTTGAATATGGAGAGGCTCAAGTGCATTGCCCTGTTTGACCAGCCTTGAAGTATATTTATTTTTGATGTAAATCGAGGCACCTCCACCTTTAGTACCTGTGTAGTAGCTGGTCTAAATGTATGGAAGGCATTATAACCAGCAGTGAGGGAGATGGTCAACAGACCATGCTGCTTTGGCAAGAATGGTCTCTGCAGCTTTAAACCATGTCTCAGTGACCAGACATACATCAGCATTCTCTAAGGTGAAGAGAGCTTCTAGGGAGTGGGAGTTTTTTGTTTATACTCCTGGCACTGAGCAGTAACACCTTTAGATTTTCTATGTCAGCATTGCTTAAAAAAGGCACTATAGGGGAGGGCAACGGTTTAGTTAAAAGTCTAAAGCCTAGAGGGGAGAGGTACAGACCATTCCTGCCAAAGCAGCATGGTTCATAGGTTCATAGGTTCATAGGTAGGTACTAGGCTATCTGCCAGAGGGCATTTATAAGCCTAGCCAGACTGTGTCAGCTTTCGCTGTCCCATTGATTAATTAACTGAGCCTCTGTCAAGAAGGCTTATCTCCTTCACTGCTGACAAATATTGCAACCCTTTAGAATGACACCAGAAACTAAGCCAATTATTGAAGTCAGTCATCTTTTGTTCATATTGTGGCATCATCCTTGAATAAGGTAAAATGTTGCTCAGTTCTACATACTGTTTTTTTTTTCAAGTGATGTACTGCATTCTTCTAGTTTAATATAAAGATGCAGTACTTTCAAACAGCTAAAACCTACAAATGAAACAAGCTTGTCTTCACAACTGTAATTTCTGTGAGAGAGATATTTTATACTGCTGACAGAAATAGGTATGGGATGTGTGATAGCTGATCATAATACTGTCAAATCATTATCAACAAAGTGAAACAGGTGTGTGTTGGGGGGGTGCCTGCACATGACTACAATTTCACAGCAGATTGGTAAAAGTTAAAATTATAACCAAAATAACCTCAGTTCTCTGCACTACTGAAACACAATTAGGCAGGGAGCAAGTCTTGCCTAGTGAGAATGGTGTCATTGTAAAAGGAAAAATCTATTAACTATGAGCTCAAATGAATGGTACTAGATATACAATTCTGAAATTGCACATGGGAATAATGGTCTACATGCATGCACTGCAAACAGCAGAACAGAAGTTATAATTCCTTACCTTGCTTTTAAGTTCATCCTCCATGGAAAAATATACAAAACGAATACAAGCATTGACCAGGCCATCTATAAGTCTCACAATATCTGGTCTTGCTTGGTACTGAGAAGACACCATTCCTATGAAGATTTGACCACTAAGTGCTTGAATACAATCTTCTTTCTCCACCACTTCACTAATGCCCTCTGAAATCAGAAGTCGAAGATAATGTTTAGTTTACACTGCACAACATCAGGTTAGTTGAAAAAAGCACATTATACAAAAAAGTGTAGAAGAGCCCCCACCTTGAAAATATATACCTCTTTCACTGGTGTTATTTTTGAAATACTGGGTCCTGTAAGCTGCAATGCTATCTTTAACGTGCAACGAGAAAAGTGGAAGTCACAAATATATACCATATCACATACAGAGCAAACTGTCAAACCAACATGCTGTAAAAGCTCACAGCATGAGTTCCACATAGCAAATATGTAGGATCTGTACTCATGAGCCACCTTCACTTATAATGGGCCTAAATGGCTGCTAGTTGTAGCACTTAGGAAATATTGTAACTCCAGTCGATAAACTGCATATTAACAGCTTTACACAGACTACTATCTGAAGTCCCTAAGCCAGACACCTACTCAACTATGGTGCGTCAGTGATGACATTTATGTACTACGAGACAGACTGAACTTCCTGCAATTAGTAAAACGTGAAAGAAAAGAACACAAAACAGTCACAAAAACCAGCACTGAGGTAAACCATTGGAAGAAAAAGTAGCAAACAAAGAATAAATTCCAAATACAGACAGGTTGAGCAAAAAGCAACAGCAGCACAGTTTATTTCTCACACATCACAAAGCTTACCTACAATATTCATTGCCTGCCATGGCTGAAGGAAAGAAAGATTTTCAAGCCACAGAAGTACTTGTAAGTAGTAGATAGTTTCTAGCTTTTGTCAAGAAGGGTTTGTGATACTCCAGTTGTCTGATAAAAGCTTCACTGTGCACATGCTCCATACATAATACAATATTTTCTTGTTCAGATTTAGTTAGTAGACCTTGACTACTAAGTCAGGAGAAGAGTTTCAAAAGGCTGTATTCACTTTTTTTTTTGACAATAGAGAGACACACACAGGGTGGGTATGCACCATTCCATATAATCGGCACAAAGTATAAGGTCTTTATAATGATTATACTGTCTTGTACTTGAAAAATGAGAACAGTCAAGTCTGCCACCCATATTTAAGTACAGCCACTGACATTATTGAGATCATGGAATTGTGGGGCTATGGACGCTTGTTCTTACCCCTCCACCCCCCAAGGTTGTGTGATCTCAGAATTAAGTACATTTACAGAGAAAGGGGAGGGGGTGGTGAATGATTTTTTTTCTAATAGTGCTAAAATCGACAATGTCTGATAGTGCAACATTTAACTAGCAGGTCTTAGGGGATTATGATGAAGAAAAGGAAGAACTAATTTTAACAGAGAAGAACATGCTGAGTAAGAAACCAGAAACCAATTAATTCTCAGCTAAAGTCACTAAGGAATAACTTGCATTTCAGAACATGAATTTCTAGACAATGCCTTTATTAGACCCATAAAGATGGCTCCAGACAGGAGGTCTTTTGATTTGTGCTTTGTACTGTCTTAATGACCTCAAACGCCTTTACATCTTATTGACTATAAACAAGACCCAGTACCACATCCTGGCCAACTACAGAATACCATGTCACTCATAATCAACAAGAGGTTAAACAAACCTAATCCCCTCAAAACGAGCTAAAAAAAAATATTGAGCTGAAAAGTATTTTTGGGAGATTTTACTTATCCATGCGATACTATGGCACTTGCAATACTACAAACAAATACGCACATTACTTCCTAGAGTTCATCAATGCAAACTTATAAGACTAGATTGCACTTTCCCCTACTAAAGGCTCCAATGTCTTTGATTTGGTAATCACAAACATAGATTTCCTACAATTAAAGCTTTACTGGCTAAGTCTGACCATAATACACTGATTTTCAAAATTAGAACTCGACACAAAGCCTAGTATCTACAGTGATTTTTTCCAAGGCCAATTTATTTCAACTGGATGATGACCTGATACATTTTATGACACCTTCTCTCTTTGAGGACTCAATAGCAAACAAAGCTACAATCATTGAAAGTTTCCATTTATACTTCAACTCCTGCACCAAGACCTCATTCCCATTTCTTATCAAGGAGAGTGCCAACTTTAGAAATAAGCCTCTTTAGTGGAACTCCAGCAAAAATAAGCTATATAACAAAAGAAAAAACTCTTCCTTACCATACCTCACAAACTCTGGAATATAAACAAATAGATTGGGAAAAAAAGCATCCTTACAGGGATAGGTATGAACTGAAAATCGCCAAGTCTGTCAGACAACCACAAGTTCTTCTCAAACTATGTTAGGAAATTCAAAAATAATATTAAAAAATGCTCAGAGTTGATGCATAACTACATTGCATCTCTGAAGGCATATTCAGAATATTAGCAGAAAAATATGGTGCAAACTTCACCCCCCCACCCCACCTTATCTCCATACTACTGACTCCCCTCCCTCACCACAGGAAAACGTCCCCATCAACTATTTCCCTACAGCAAGTCTTCAAAGTTCTCTGTGAAGTGAAAAACACTAGCTCCACTGGTCTGATTAATGTATCTGGGTGTTTTCCTGCCAGTCAGAGTCCATGTCTCACTGACCCAATCCACAATCTGTTTAACCTCAGGTTTTCATGCAGCTTTTGTGCTTGAGGCATGGAAAACATGTGCAATAATCTCCCTACATAAGAGAGGTCCCACCACTAATCCAGGCAACTACAGACCACAAGCGTCATCTACAAAACATTAAATGCATTATTACAGATATGAAAATAGGCTGTAAATGATCATCCCTGTTGAACTGACAGCCCAAGCACATGGGAAAAATGGGTTTGTGGATGGATGGATGGATGGATTACAGATACCAAAGGAATACAAATGGGAGCCTGCAGTTCTTTTACACAAACTAGTATGGATTCACAAAGGGTAGGTCTTGCCTGCTTAATTTCTTTGACCAAGTCATTAAGGGCCTTGTACACATGCAAATAAGTACACAACATACCTTAACCTCACTCAGGTCTCTCTCAACATTCCACAGCTGGACATCATAAGCATCATTAGTCTAAATGCAAACTTTTATATTAGATGGTGGACAGCAGACTGGATCACAAGCAGAATGTATCAAGTTAAGACAGTGGGCACACTGTCTTCAAAAAAGCCTGTTATCATGATGTCTTCCAGGGCTCAGTTCTCTGGCCACTCCTATTTGATATACATTCCTCAGCCATCAAAACAGAGATCAAGGGCTTCTGGTTGACCCAATTTTCTGGTTATCATAAACTCCTCAGTCTTTTGGGTTCTACACTTAGGACTAACATGCACAAATAAATGGTGCAAAGGCCATGACCTAAAGCTAAATGCAAAAAAATGCAGAGTACTATCCTTTGGAAAACAATGCTGCAACCACATAAACAGTTCCCCCAAAATGACACGATCAGATATCTGGGCATATTTGCAGACGAGCTCTCATTTGAAAGCCATGCATCCACTGTTAATAGAAAATCATACTACCTAATCTAGCTGATTACCAAAGGTATAGCTACAAGTCCATTGATGTTCTCATACCCATCTACTCAATCATTAGCTCATTACTGAAGATGTTTCTTGTTAGGCTCGCCATGCCTCTTATTTACTTATTCGAAAGAGCCATGTGCTCTCCTCAACATATACTTCACCAGACACTTGATTCATTTTGAGACATCACAACATTTCATTATTAAGATAAAGGACCTCAACTCTATTACGTATGCAGGACAACTTAAAACCTTAAACTACTTTTTCTCTTCAAGCACAACCTAGATGAATGGATGGGCAGCCATAAACTCACCACTGCTCTCCATCCATTTCCTTATGGACAGGGGAAGCTTACAGCAGGAATTGTTGTGAGTCACCTATAAATCATCCTTCAGATCAAATGCTTAGTAATAACCAATGGATAGTACAGAAAACATTGGCATCTCAAAAAGGACATGGTTAGTAATGGATTCACAGAAATGAGAGGACAGAGATGTGACTTATGTCTGCAGCAGGAAGAGGTAGGCAGGATACTGGTGGGTTTCTTGAAGTTTGAGAGGGTGTTTTGGGTGAAGGACAGATATATATATATATATATATATTGCACGACGCACTGGTGTAGCGGTAGAGTTGTTGCCTCACAGCAAGAGGTTTTCCGGTTCGATTCTCAGCTGGGGTGCCTTCTGTGGAGTCTGCATGTCCTCCCTGCATTCGTGTGGATTTTCTCCGGGTGCCCTGGTTTCCTCTCACGTTACAAAGACATGCATCTGGAGCGTTTCTCCCTGGGCCTCCGCTGAAAATTGGCTTTATTCCAACTCAGACTTTCCCAGTAAACAAAATGTTAAATAAAATTTTTTAAATTTTAATATATATATATATATATATATATATATATATATATATATATATATATATAGGTCGCCTTCACATTGCCGACATCTCAACATGCCGACACCATATGATCGACATTTGAAATTGACTCTTCAATGAGAACAAGCCTTGCTTCAGCCTGAATACAGAAAGCAGTGCTTTTTTTTTTTCATCCAGCTATTTTTTCAGGTTGACTCAGCCTTCTGGAGACAGGAAAACCATTCCTGGAGATTAGTAAAGTAGGTTAGCAAGATGGCATGATAGCTATCATCTGTGGACTGAGTGTGGAAAGAAAGTGGGTGCAACTGTTTTAGCTTCTGGATCAAACAGTTGCAAGGGTAGTTAGAAATCTAGGTTTGCTGAGGCAAAGTGCAAATGTTTCTAGAAGGGAGTTATGCAAGGAAGTAGAGTATTCTTAGAAATAGGTAAATTTTGTAAATGTTACTGCTAAGTAACTCAAGAAGAAAACAGCTGTTTGAGGTGTTATTAAAACTGGTGGATTTGGTGAAAATCTGAATAAGACCCAGATCAGCTAGCTTACCGGTGATGTTAACTGTTTTCCCTCAGAAGGTTGGTACTGAAGTCACTGTTTTCCCTCAAAAGGTTGGTATTAATGTTTTGTTTTCCAAAGCCAAAACTAGAAATCAAAAAACACAAATGGACTAACAAGCAGGAAACAAAGTTTGAGAACTACATTTTATTAACCACTTCCGATCAAGCACTTTAGCCTCAAAAGACTTCAGAGTTTGAAATAATCATTTTAAAACCTTAATTTATATAGACACACCCCCACCAATGAAATGAAACTATTTAAATCACATAACATATTAAAAGCTAAAAATATGAACACTTCAGAAATACTTAAGACACACAGGCAATAAAAAAAATAGGAAAAAAATCATCTTTTGCACTCACTGACTCAATAAATGAATGATACAGTAATTACTATTGTTTTAGTAGAATATCAATATTTTCAAAGCCTAGCTTCCTTTAAACACAAGTGGATACAGACAAACTTTTTCGTTCAAGCCTGGCGGAAGTTTTTTTATTTTTTTAACACCTTCATTAAATTATCACTTAAGACTTTGGCAGACATACATTAATAGAAAAGAAAAACCATATTAACATTTTTTCTATTTACACACATTACACATGCTTACTTTCTTTAAAAGCAACATTTTTTTCAGTCCATTATCACTTGCCGGCTGCCTTCCTCTTAAACATCACTCCTCCTGAGCATTATTGTGCATGCACTGTTCTCACAAATTTCATTTATTTATATCTAATTTGCTCCTTCCCTTTCCTAAAGATTCCTCTTTCAGTTCTTTTACCTCTTTTAAAATATTCAGTACTTTACATACAGATGATTTAGATTTTGATTTCCATTTTCTAGTAATTGCTTTTTTCGCAGCCATAAAAATTAAACTTAAGGTGGTTTTACTCTGTTTATGCAATTCAGTTCCTGTGCCTGAGCTCAAAAGAATCATTTCTTAGTTATAGCCATTTGTTCCCCCAATATTGCTCAGAGAGTACTCTGAAGAATTTTTTTTTAAATCTGCCAACTTATTACACTCCCAAAATACATGTTGCCAGTTACCTCTTTCAACCTCATCACATATCCAACATTTGCTATCTGAGGTAAGATTCTCTAAAGTCTAGTTGGGGTATAAAAACACCTAAACAGACACTTTCAAGCAAAAATCCTTAACCTTCTGAATGTTGTTGAATACTTAGCAGCCATATGTATGTCCTTACATTGCTCCTTTTCCAGCATCTCTTCCTAATCTTTTCTATTCTGATTGATTCTTATAATCATGTGATATTTTATAAGCCCTACTAATTATCCCCTTTTTAACAGCGACTTCTGTTCTAGCTTAAACTAAAAACTCTACCAGAGCAGGTCTTTCACTTGGACTTCCCTACCTCTTTTTCTTTGGCTATATCAATCCCTGATATGGAAGGCAGTTTCTAACAAAGTCCAAATATCTTCTTGGCCTCATCTCACTCTACTACCTTTCCCACTCAAGTTATTTGCTCCCAATACCTTGGGTTCCTTTGCTAGTTTTCTCCAATAAATTGCAGCTCCCCTCTTGCCTGTTTACTGTATCCCTACTTGCAGTCATCCCTATTTGCAAAAATCTCCTTTCCCCATTCCGGAGTAGGCTTAGTTCTTAGAATACCTTCTGCACCTTTATGAATATAATCTTCTTTATGGCAGTTATTATTCTCCTTAAGGATCTGCAACCAAAGTCAGACACTCTCCTTATTTACTGAACTATCCCCCTGCTTCATCATCCCTTTCTACTTTCATTTAAATTGTATTCTATTCATTACGAAGTATAATGTAAATACTTCTAGCTAAAGAATTGTATTTTCCACCACTAAGTATCTGTTGCTTGCTATCAATGTAGCAATGCCTAAATGTTTGTTAACTTACTGTTATGTCTGAAATTGACACTTCTGTATCTTTTTGACAAGTTTGTTAAACTCTAATTTGCTGTAACTGTAGCTTTTCTAGAATAAAACAAAAAAGTACCGGACCAACACAGCTAGACAAAAAGAAATTTATTCTAAAAAAGTAAGCGCTTTCACAGTAATCCAAACAGCTTCATCAGACTCACTCTATAAAATACAAACTCTACTAAACTAGTAAGACACAATGAATACACTCAACTAAAAAACAATTGGACTCAATTAGAACTGTGCTGACTCTACTTCTTAAAGAAACAAACTTCATAAATGCAGTATGCCTATGCAGTCAATCACAAAAATACATGCACGTATAAAAATATACATATGAACAATTATACATAGAAATGAATCCTAAAATGTATGAGTTTCATATTATACATCCTAGCTGTTTAAAATTGATTACAAAAATTAATGTTTCAGTGCACGTGCTTTAAGGAAAGGTTTCAGTGAAAGAACCCCATTCAAACCAGGGGCTCATATCTGCATTAAGGAGGGGAATCTACGTTTGTTCTGCTAATTCTGTCCAGTTTTTAATGTCTCCTCCTCTTAAACCTTTAAATATTACTTCTAGCACCAGAAGCTTAAAGCTGTGTTCTGTACCATGCTCCTTTACATGTTGGGCTAGAGCATTGTTGTCCTTGCCATTCCTAATATCTCTATAGTGCTCTAAAATTCTCTAAGTTGCTTGTTACTTTTACCTATATAGAAGGCAAGGCAGTTTAGGCAGTAACTAAAATAAACAATATGGCTAGTCCTACAGTCTACATAGAAATCTGTTTCTATCGTAAATTTAGTATAGGAATGTATATAGTTGGCTCCTGTGTGAATGTAGCTACATGCTGCACAATTCCTGCATTTGTAAGTTCCCATCCTATCTGATCTAAACTCTCGTTAAAATTAGATGAGCTATAACAAAGATGTCTTTTCAATTACTTATTTTTGAGAGAGAAATGTGGCACAGTATCTCCAACATTTTTCAATTCATCTATGGTATTCAAAATATTCAGTTATTTTTGATATCACAAAATCTATTAACATCACTGGAATATGTTAGAGGGAACCTAAGGGTCCCTCCAAACTTCTCTGCCATGCTTTCTTCTTCAATTACTGTCTGCATAATAAGGTCTGCATTTCTTTCTCTTTCCTTCCATTCATTAACAATACAGCTGTTTCTTTCACGGTGGCCTCTATATAAAAATTCTTTTTTTCAGATATGCAATCTCTGATTCCAATTGTTTATCATGATTATGCAAAAGCATAACTCTATATAACTGTCCTTTAATTACATTTTGAGAAACGTGTCTAGGATGCATACTATTCCTATGCAGTAGATTGTTCCTACAAATTGGTTTCCTGTACATTCTGGTTTCTACTTGAGTTAACTCTGTTTTTCTAACCATGACATCTAGAAACTTTATCTCTTCCATGGAATATTTATAGGTAAATCTTAGAAAGTCTGTGGACTGGTGTAGATATTCTATGAATCTCTCTAATGTCAACAAAACGTGTATACCATATTATGTGCTTACGAAATTCGACAGCTTGCAACAATGTGTCTTTCTCCCATTGTACTAACCCAAGGTTGGTGTAGTTATTGGCACATGCTGTGTCCATAGCCATGCCAACCTTCTATAAATAGAAACTCTGCTCAAATAAGAAAAAAAGTTATGTCTTACCATAACGTTCCACCTGAGTTGTTGATCTTCTTCCAGTCATCACTGATAGGTTCGGTTCTGAGCCCTCTGAACCGAGTCGGCCTTGTACCAAGCTTGCGTGCACCAAAACCTCTCAAGCTAAGCTGCTACCCACAATGCCCTTTGCTCAGTTACCTCAGATCAAGTTTTCATGCAACATATAGAGGAAGAAAAAAACAGAGGCCATCTCTGCGCAGAAACCCTAATACACCACGGAAACCCAGAAGATCCACCAGGAACCTTAGGAGGGGGTTGGTGGGAGGGTGTGATGACTGGAAGATGATCAACAACTCAAATGGAAAGTTATGGTAAGACATAACTTCTTTATCTAAAGTTGTTAATCTTCTTCCTATTCATCACTGATGGGACCGAGTCCCCAGCTACTTGGAGAACCTGGGTGGCCCTTATGGAAGAACATTCCTGAGAACCATTGAGCCAAAGGCCGCTCTTCCCCTGGAGATCAGATCCAACTTGTAATGCTTGATAAAAGTGTGGGGCCTAGCCCAAATGGCAGTTGCACAAATGTCATCCATGGAGGCCCTAGATTAGAAGGCAACAGATGCTGCGATAGCCCTAGTTGAGTGAGCTTTGATTTGGCCCGGCTTAGATCCCACCGTAAGTGAATATGTGAAGGAAATGCAATCCCTGAGCCATTTAGACAAAGTAACTTTTGATACTGCACCTCCCATTCTAGGGCCTGTAAAGGAAAGGTAAAGCTGGTCTGACTTGCGGAATGATTTAGTTTTGTCTATATAAAAGCGTAATTGCCTATGAACATCCAAGGAATGTAGGCAGTATTCTCCCTTGTTCGAGTAATTTGGAAAAAACACAGGGAGCTCAATGGACTGGTTAATGGAAAAGTCAGAAACCACTTTGGGGAGGAAGGATGGGTTAGTTCTAAGTGATACTCTGTCCTTATGAAAGATCAGATAAGGGCTCTTGATACATAATGCTTGTAATTCCGAAATTTTCTTGTTGACGTTATAGCCACCAGGAATAAGGATTTCCAAGATAAGAATTTTAGGTCACAGGTGGCAGCCAGCTCAAACGGGGCAGATAAAGAGCCTGCAGAACCCAGGCCAAATTCCATGCCTCCACCGGCTGTCTAATCGGAGGCCTGCTGTGAAAAATACCCTTGAGGAAGGCCTTGCAAAGACGAGAGGAGATGAGTGGTACTCCTTTAGACCCGTTATGGAAGTTGGAAATAGCTGCTAGATGGACTCGGATGGTAGAAGCCGAGGCACCTTTGTCGAACAGCTCAGCCAAGTAATGAAGAATAGTGGCCACGGGGGTTGCGAACGGGTCTAGCTCCTGATTACATGACCAAACAGAGAATCTTTTCCATTTACCTTTGTAAAGTTTTCTGGTGATGGTTTATGAGAAGCCAAAATAATATCCCGAACAGGTGAAGAAAGGGTTTCTTGCCTGGCAACTAACGGAAGTGGAGAAACCAAGCTGTCAGCTTAAGGGTGGACAGATTCAGATTAGTCAGCCCTTGTGGGTGAGAAATTAGTTCCTGACGAGTGTCTAGGATCCAAGGAAGTCATAACAGATGAGGTTGGAGGAAGGGAAACCACACTTGACGAGGCCAAACTGGAGCAATGAGGATCACTTTGCTTCTCAACCGAATCGCCTTCTGCAGAAAGAGAGGAATCGGAGGATACGCATAAAGGAGACTCATGGGCCAACTGTGGACTATAGCATCTCTCGGTGATTCCCCAAGAGAGGGAAAGAGGTCAAAATGGCTGCTGCATTTCACATTTGAAGGGGAGGTGAAAAGGTTGCAGCATGGCTGGCCCCAGTGACTTAAAATTTCCGTCGCCACACTCGGGTTGAGAGACCACTCATACGGATAAAGTATGCATCTGCTTAGCCTGTCCGCAATCACGTTGGAGCTCCCCAGGATGTGCGTTGCGATCAGGAAGCGGTTGAAAGCTATCGCCCACTGCCAAATTCTCATGGCTCCGTGACAAAGGGTTAAGACTTGGTCCCTCCTTGTTTATGTACCAGACCACGGACATGTTGTCCGACTGGACAGCAATCATTCCAGATGGAAGAAGTGGATGAAAAGCTTGTAACGCCAACAGCACCGCTCTTAACTCCAGGACATTGATATGCAAACTGACCTCTACATGGGACCACGTGCCTTGGAATGACTTTCCCTGAAAGTGCCCCCCCCCCCCCCAATCAGGGAAGCATCCGTGGTCACCGTGGTGCTGGGCTGTGGAACCTGGAAGGGACAACACCAAAGATTTTCATGTGTACACATCCACCAGAGGAGATCTTGTTTGTTAATGTTGGTGATGAGAACCTTTGAGTTGTGGGGGTGAAGATTGGGTACCCACTGGGCCTGAAGGAGCCATTGTAGTAATCTCATGTGCAGTCTGGCTAAGGGGACTATGGAGATGGCTGTGGCTATAGATCCTAAGGCTTGAAGAATCTCCCTTGCAGACACCTTGCTTTGGCAGAGTATCACCTGAATGTGTGCCCTGAGTCTCTCAAGCCTGTGGACAGAAAGAGAAATTAGTCTTGACTGCGTGTTGAATATTGCCCCTATGAATTCCAGTTGTGATGGATGAAAGTTTGATTTCTTCCAGTGTATGGTGATGCTTAATGACTCCTCTAGTGGCATGGTGTAGTGGAGGGCCCTGACCAGGAGATGCTTGGTGGGGGCGGAGAGGAGCCAATCGTGTAGATATGAAAACACCTGGAATCCCTGAAGTCTCAGATGAGCTGTTACCACTGCCAGACATTTCGTGAACACTCTGGGGACCGTCGACAGACCGAAAGGCAGGGCTCTGAACTGGTAGTGATTGGCTCCCAGCCGGAAGCAAAGGAGGCTCCTGGAGTGTTTGCCCATCTTGATATGGTAATTAACATCCCGGAGGTCAAATGAGCACATCCACACACCCTCCTGCAGATAGGGGAGGATGGATTGAATCGTGGACATGCTGAACTTGATCTGAACTACTAATTTATTTAGATGAGTGAGATCCAGAATGGGCCTCCAGTCCCCTGTTTTCTTTGGCACCAAAAAGAATATTGAGTAGAACCCTGATCCTCACTGATCTGAGGGGACCTTTTGGATGGCTCGTTTTTGAAGTAGCTTTCGTGTCTCGGTAGCTGCCTTCTCCCTTTGACTGGGTGGAACATCGGGAAGGGATTTCGGAGGTCTTGGATAGGAGATTAGTGGAATATGGTAGCCTCTGATAATAATTCTCTGCACCCACTGATCGTTTGTAATGGACAGCCAGGCATCTTGGTGCAGACAGAAACATGCCCAGACTGCTTCCAGAGGAAAGCAATCGAGCAGCGCCTCAGGAGCGCTGATATGGTTTACCTGAGAAGGAATCTCTGGAGCCTTGGTTCCGGGGACTCCCTCTGCCCTGAAAGGGGCATCTTCCATTACGGACACCCCCCCCCCTCTGCCTCTAGAGGAGTCCTCACCACGTGCGTCTCAGAAAGAACCTAGAGACTTCTTGTGCCACATTTTTCTGCTCTTCTGGTTCCTGGAGAATGAACGCTGAGGTTTGGAGAAACGTAGGCCAACGGCAGAGAAGGTCTTCCCGTCTTGCTCGCACTTGGCTAGTGTATCCCTGACCTTCACACGAAACAGAGCCGAGGGCTCAATAGGGGCATTTAGATAGGAAGACTTGGAGTGTGCGAGGTCACAGATGCGCATCCAGGCATCTCATGACTACGTCTACACCCGCAGCTCTAGCTGCTCCTTCGGTTGCATGTGACAGCAATCTCATGGATGAATTAGATCTGAATTCTAGGGAGGCAAGTTGGGAAGCAACCTTATCTCGTGCTCCATCCAATACTTGACCCGTGAGAGTTCTGGAGAGTTCGGAGATAAGATCTCTCTGGAGCCTTGTAAAATGTGCCATAAAGTTCAGAGACCTAACCGCGAAGGTTGCTGATGCAAAGACTCGCCTTCCCTAACCTGTCCACTCCCCGGGACTCTCTGTTGGGCGGGTGAACAGCAGGACTCTCTTCTGCAAGGTCGTTTGTCATGGCAGTCACCACCACCATAGCATCTATTGGCAAGCCTTTGGGTTAATGGGGTTGATCCTCTGGAGGGGGGAGAGAACTTTGTCTGATCTCCTGGGGATGGCCTCAATGGAGTTGGGGTTCTTCCAAGCCCGTTGCACGATGAGCTTAACCAGCTCATCGGCAGGGGGGTCACCCAAGAAGTAAAGGGCTGACAGCAAAAGGCCTGCAGGAATACAGATTACTCTGAGGAAGGGGTTGAGGACTTCCAGTCACCCCTCTGTTTCAAGATTTCTATGATGTCTCCGAAGGAGACATCATCAGGGGGCGACCATGGGGACCCTTTCCCCATCATCGTAGTCCATATCCTCTGTGATTGACTCCTCCGGGGAGTCCGTGTCTCCCCTCTTACACACCCGTTTCTGAGGGAGTTCTTCGGTGGGAACATCTGAAGAAGACTCGGAAAGTGAAATGCACTGAACAGGGGTCTCCTGGGCCTTGCGCTCTCAGAGTCCTGGGGGGGGTGGACTTTGACAGCTGCAGCTCAGAGGGAACTGGGGGAATAACCAACTGTGAAGGATTGCTGGCAGCAAAAGCCCTCTCCATCATCCAGAAAGCGGGCCCGCCCGAAGAGGAATGGAAGCCCGGGACCGAAGAAGACTGAATCAGAACTGGGGTCACACCCCGCTCTAAATGGTCCACTCCCAGGGACGGAGCTCAATCAAGCTCAGAGCAATAGACACCCTCTACCTCGAAGTCAGGCCGACAAAACCATCAGAACCATCACCGGGACCAGGGGCTCAACCCCCCCAAGCATGAGATTGAGGAAGGGTGGGCTCCGACAAAGCCGGCACCCAAAGGGATCTTCAAACCTCAGACAGAGTTGCTGTCACCGCCAAGGAAGGAATTCCTCTGTTAAAAGTTGGGTAGATGAGCCTTGGAACTGAGGGATCCAAGGGAGGAGAGTAAGTAGGGATTGCTGAAGAAATAGACCCAGGAGTGAAATAGGGTCTAGGCAGATTTGAGATTCCCCTAGCAGTCAGCAGCTGATCAAAAAGTGGCACCCCATCCAATTCGGAAAGGCTCCTGGTGCATCTCACTGATGCACCTGAAGGGGAGTCAAGCTGGTCCAAAATGGGGCTGCAGCCTTGTCCGGCAAACAGGTCCAAATTGGATGAGTATCGGGTCCAGTGTGTGTTGCAGAATGGCACAGACTATTCCAATTTTGCAACAGATATTAACGGTATGGTCGGAGCCATGAAAGGGCTTGGAGCAGAAGTCACTATAGCAGTGGACGATAGGAATGGTTTTGATGTAATTGTCAGAACCGATAATGGGGTCGATAGAATGGTTCCGAAGTCATTGTCGGAACCGATAACGGGATCGAAACGGGCGAAGTCAGTGAGGATAAAGAAACGGAAATACTGGTCTGTATCGAAGACGTCATACTGGTCAGTATTGAAGACGTCATATTGGTCGGTATCAAAGACGTAGGCGGTGCCATAATTGTTGGTGCCGATGTGGGTGCCAAGGCTACCTCGGTAAACTTTATTGGAGCCAAGCTCGGAGCCGATGTAATAGTCGGCACAGAGGAGGCAGAACAGTGTTCAGACGATGGGCCTTGTACTTATGACCTGGTCCTCTGTCACAGGCCGATGAAGAGGGGTCTGATCGAGGACGTTTCTTATCTGAAGCTGGAGGGGGTGAGACCTCCGTCGCAGAAATGGCCTCCGAGAAAAGCGAAGCAAGCAGGCCCTTTTAAATAAGATTGCTACGACATTCATTCAGCATCTGCTGACTGAAACCAGCAGTTATCACAAGGGGGATTCGCCGACAAATGCGGAACCCCCAAACAGTAAACACATTCCTCATGGAGGTCACTATTCGGCATTTTACCATTGCAAGAAGAGCAGTGTTTAAATCCCCTAGTTCCTTCTTTTCAGACATTCCAAAAAAAAAAAAACTCTCGCACACAAGGGACAGAGAGAGGAAATGGAGGAGAGAAAAAAAGTAAACACCAACAATGGTAACCAGATACTGCAAAGGTAGAAAGTTGGAGATACCAAGAAATTACCAACAATGGTAAGAGAGAAATACCTGTGGGTAGAGCAGTAGCAATATAGGACAACAAGAACCAGTTATAAGGAAGAAAAAAAAACTTTTTCAAACTATTAAATCTTTAAGAAAAAAACACTTAGCTGGAGAGCTCATTGAAGCTATATGCCTGCGCGGCAAACGAGATTTGAGGTAACTGAGCAAAGGGCATTGTGGGTAGCAGCTTAGCTTGAGAGCTTTTGGTGCACACAAGCTTGGTATAAGGCCGACTCCGTTCCGAGGGCTTGGAACCGAACCCATCAGTGATGAATAGAAAGAAGATTAACAACTTCAGATTATTATTTTCTATTTTACTACTACTATTGCTACGCCAACTTTGTGTTAGTACAATGGGAGAAAGGCACACTGCTGCAAGCCGTTTAATTTCGTGAACACATAATATGGTGTACATGTTTTGTGGACGATATTTTTCTTCTATGGAAGGGATCGATTGAGACATTTGAGAGATTCATAGTATATCTACACCAGTCCACAGACTTTCTAAGATTTACCTATAAATATTCCAAGGAAGAGACAGAGTTTCTAGATGTCATGGTTAGAAAAACAGAGTTAACTCAAGTAGAAACCAGCATGTACAGGGAAACAAATCATAGGAACAATCTGTTGCATAGGAATAGTATGCATCCTAGACACGTTTCCCAAAATGTAATTAAAGAACAGTTATACAGAGTTATGCGTTTGCATAATGATGATATACAATTGGAATCAGAGATTGCATCTCTTGAAAAAAATTTTAGATAGAGGATACGGTGAAAAAGACATAGACAGCTGTATCGTTAATGCATGGAAGGAAAAAGGAGGGTAACGCAGACCTTATTATGCTGAGACAGTAATTGAAGAAGAAAGCATGGTAGAGAAGGTTGGAGGGACCCTTAGGTTCCCTCTAACATATTCCAGTGATGTTAATAGATTTTGTGATATTATCAAAAATAACTGAATATTCTGAATGCCATAGATGAACTGAAAAATGCTGTAGACACTGTACCACATTTCTCTTTCAAAAATAATAAGTCACTGAAAAGACATCTTTGTTATAGCTCATCTAATTGTAATGCGAGTTTGACAGGATGGGAACTTACAAATGCAGGAATTGTGCAGCATGTAGATACATTCACAGAGGAGCCAACTATATACATCCCTATACTAAATTTAAGATAGAAACAGATTTCTATGCAGACTGTAGGACTAGCCATATTGTTTATTTTAGTTACTGCCTAAACTGCCATGCCTTCTATATAGGTAAAAGTAACAAACAACTTAGAGAATTTTAGAGCACTATAGAGATATTAGGAATGGCAAGGACAACAATGCTCTAGCCCAACATGTAAAGGACCATGGTACAGAACACAGCTTTAAGTTTCTGGTACTAGAGGTAATATTTAAAGGTTTAAGAGGAGGAGACATTAAAAATCGGACAGAATTAGCAGAGGAAACGTGGATTCTCCTCCTTAATGCAGATACAGCCCCTGGTTTGAATGGGGTTCTTTCATTGAAACCTTTCCTTAAAGCACGTGCCCTGAAACATTAATTTTTGTAATTGATTTTAAACAGCTAGGATGTATAATATGAAACTCATACATTTTAGGATTTATTTCTATGTATAATTGTTCATATACATATTTTTATACACACATGTATTTTTGTGATTGACTTTGCATAGGCATACTGCATTTATGAAGTTTGTTTCTTTAAGAAGTAGACTCAGCACAGTTCTAATTGGAGTCAATTGGTTTTTAATTGATTGTTTTCATTATGTCTTACTATTTAAGCAGAGTTTGTATTTTATAGAGTGAGTTTGATGAAGCGGTTTGGATTACCGTGAAAGCGCTTACTTTATTAGAATAAATTTCTTTTTCTCCAGCTGTGTTGGTCCGGTACTTTTTTGTTTATTAGCACTTGTCCTTTACCGGAGTCCCGTTTTATTTTTAACTGGAGCTTTTCGTCCTGGGCCTCCGCTGAAAAAGGACCTGTGTCTAGTCAGACTCTCCCGGTAAACAAATATAAAATAAAAAATAAAATAAATGTATTAATTTTATATCCCTGAACAAAACTTAAAAAAACTGTCAAAATGTTCCTAACACTGAGAATCCCCTTTCTGGATTTATCAACTACAAAACATCATCATCTGCAAATAAAGCCAACTCTTCCCGATTACCACACCAGCTCATACCTCTCAACCTCTTAACACAATAAATTTGGACAAAGCCTACAATAATGGGAGGGTAAGGCCCCAAAAATAGGGACAGATTTTAAAATTGCTCTTATAAACTTAGAAAGTTGCTAGAACAGGTTTTGAGTTAGCATGCGTTTACTGAAGGATATGAAGTCTGAACCTCAGCTGTATGTCATTATTTAGTGACTTCAATCATCAGTGATTTGCCAGAAAACCACACATTTTATAAGGAACAGACCAAAAATATGAAGCAAACATCTGGACAGTCTGTGAAAATCTGGAGAGTGGAGAGGTATGTACCAATTATCTCCTTGAATTTCTGAGTCCCTTATTTTCGTTGCCCATGGCTCTAAATACAAAACACAAAGGGGAGGAAGACACCTCTGCCTGGTTCCTTTGTTAAAACACAGCTTTCTGGAGAGGAATCTTCTCCACTTCAATTCTTGCCTCCTATCCTTCATATACCCTCCTAATTAACTACTTACATTGCCCTATTCATATCCCAGTTTATTTTGTTGAATCCTCTCTCTGCATCAAGGCCCACCAATGAAAGTATTTTCTTACATTCTACTTCCCTTTGGATCATCATCATTCTACTAATGTTGTCAAATGTTTGACTCCCAAATACAATACCAAACTGATCCATATCTACTAATTTTGACAACATGTGTACCATTTGTTTAGTTAGTACATATCTATACATTTTGAAATCATGGTTTAAAAGGGAAATAGGTCTACATACAAGGCTGGATCTGATGGGTCTTTACCATGTTTGTGTAGTACAGCCACCACAGCTTTCTTCCAAAATGGTGTTGCTTTCCCTTCTTTTAAAATACTATTAAACTCTTCCAAATCTTTATCACATTTTTCCCTCCTAACTTCTCAACTCCCAAAGGAATACCATCTGTTCCTGGATACTTCTCTGCAAATTGATTATACCCCACAGTTTTTACTTCCTTTCTTCCTACCTTAGCAATTAATTATTGAGTCTCATCTTCCTCTAATATTGCCAAAAATAAGCATTCCATAAATATTTTCATTTGTTCTCCTTCTAGGTTTCCACGTTTGTCTGCTTTATACAAATTTTCATAACATTTTTTGTGACATCCCTAATACCTCTATAGGCTCTCTACTTAGTTTTCTTGTCAAAGGCTCTCAGAGTTTGGTGACAACCCTTCTTACTTTCTGTTGCCTAAGCGATTGTCCTAAAAGTTTTTGTGCTCTGGAGTTATCAAAAAGTAGCTGCTTACAGAAATCGTTCTAAACTAATGCATATTATTGAAATACTCCTTTATTTTCTCTTTAGCACTATGCAGCTGCTCCTCTTGTTCTGTGAGATTCTCCTTATTCTGCAGCACATTAGTCTTTGTTAGTCCCTCTAAATATTTTCTTTTACTTCCTAACTATATTTTTCTATTTTATTTCCACTTTTACAATTCCAGTTTCAGCTTATCCCACTCACTGGCTGAAGAAATGTGCATATTCTGTAATAATTCTTGAATAATTTCTATTACCCATTCTTAAAATTCTACCCTTTTTAACTGGCAGGTGAGAAAGCTCCAGTGTCTTATATTTACTTCATTACCGTGCATTTTTATCTTGGTTTTATCAGTGCATGATGTGAAATAGTCATTGGTTGTGTGGTGAAGCTTTCAATTAAATGCAGATATTCCTCTGAAATATTTCTATACACTCTAGCCCAGTTACAGTACCTTTGACAATATGCAAATTGTGTCTGACTTCCTACTACTGGCTTCATATCTTCCATACCACATATATTCATAAATTCTTCAGAAATTTACCTTTGTTGCTACATTTTGCCTTTTAGGCCCCTCTGATACAACCTCACTTTTGCAAATTAAGTTCCAGTCCCCACCTATAACTAACACTCCTTGCTGAAAGCTGATTATTCTTCTCAAAATTTTCTTAAGCTCTATAATAGCTGTTTTGGAGGAATAAAAATACATGCCGGCATAGTCCACCTCCACTGGCAATAAGTGCTTACTACCACAAATTTTTACTTTGTTTTTTTTTCCCCTCTTCTACTACAGATTGGCCCCTTTAGCAATCAGTAATATTATTCCCCTTTTCATCTGACCCTGATATTCTGTTGCATATACATCTTGAAATAATTTCTTTGTCAAATTCACACATACATTTCTTTCCAAATGCGTTTCTTACAGCATTGCTATTTGCACTTTGCATTTCTTAATTCAATTCAATACTCTTCCCATTTGGTCTATACCTGTAAAGCTATTTATGTTCCAAGATAATATGAATAGTATATCCATTAGGATAAAATGCTATTGCCCCCACTTATTATACGTAACAGTTTTTTTTCTGAATGTGCATTTCCAACTTTTGTTTTGCTTACACAAACTAATGCTTTCCAGGCTGATCTTTTATATTAGTTGTTTCTTCTCATCTGTGTTTAAACCTATGTCAGATTTTTCCATACTTTTTGCTTTAATGAAAATCCTCAAAAAAACTAAATACATTTTCAGAATACTCCTATCAACATAGAACAAACACACAAATTATGTACAGATAGGAACAACTGCCCAAATCAACATCTGCACACACAAACATAACCTAATCTAAATAAAAGTTACTCATTCTAAAGTGCATGTTACAGCCTGTGTTCCCTGTCTGTTCTTTTATTATGTCTATTTCCCTCCCAGGTGTGGAAAACAGCTTGTATGCTTTCAGAAAACATGCACTTTTCTATTAAATACATTAAAGTATTGTGACTGCTGGGGTGGCTACTTTATCTTATTCACTTCCTATAGATGCAGAAAGAAAGCTATGTATTTACTACAATGCAAGATCCAAGTTGTCTTGCTACAACCAACTCAATTGTTGGGTTATTGGATCCAACCGGATCAGACCTCGGTGCCTTTTTTCAAGATCTTGGATGCAGTGGTCAGGCTCCTCCCCTACTCATAATTCCCTCATCCCAAGAGTAACTCAAATTGACTTGGCCTGCTTATACTCTGTACTTCACTTAACAGACACCAAGCAGATAGGCTAAGCCAGTAAATAAGACAATGAAGAGGAATCATCTCCTGTCTAAATACAAGACAAAGCCCTGGTCAGGTTCAGTTGAACAATCACGGACCACTATGTGACAATTTAGAAAAGAGGATGGAAGGAATGTAGGCTGAGCTGGATGGAACAAGATAACATGGATCTAACATTATAGTAAGTACATAACTTTGGTATTCAATGCTGTCTTTTATGTCAAATTCAACAGAAGGGACAGACTCCCAAGCTTCTGGAATCCCAGGGAGGTCTCATGGAATAATGCTTTAATGAATGGTGGAGCTAAGCAATGCATGGAATCTGGACTGTATGCCCAGCATGGAATCTGGACTGTATGCCCAGCTTTTATCAATAAACAAAAGTACGAACAGAAAAACAAGCAGATGCAGCACAAATCTCATCTATGGGTACTCTAGTAAAGTAAAGCAATGGAGGTAGCTACCACTCTAGCTGAGGGAGCTTTAGGCTTGGCAACACTAGCCACACTTCTTTATAAACGAAGGTAAAGTAGTCAGACAGCAACCTGGATAAAGTCAGGTTAGAAACTCCTTGATGCAATTTCGCCTTTGAAAAAAAAAGAAAAAGCTGGTCTGTTTTTTTCAATGTCTTTGGTGCAATGCAAGTAAAGTATCAGTTGATGATTAACAACCATCTAATGTAAACTATATTCTCTTTTGTTTGAAAAAACTGGGAAGAAAACTGTCAGGTTACTTGTTTGGTTAAAATTTACTTCTGACACCACCTTAGGAAGGAAATGTGGGTTAGTCCGCAATAACAGCCTTTTCCTTATGAAACAATCAGGTAAGGCAGTCTGCAAGACAATGCTTAGAGCTCAAAGATCGTCATAGCGCAGGTAACAGCTACTAGAAAAATCTTTTTTTTTCCAAGACAGAAATTCAGTTCTGCTGAGGCTGCTGGCTCAAAGGGGAACAAACTTAGAGTCTGAAGCATCACAGTAATATCCCATGGAGGAACTGGATCTCTCATTGGAGGTCTAAGATGGAAATTTTCCTTCAAAAAGGCCTTGGAGATTTTCAGAGAGGCAAAAAAGCATTGGTGTTGTCCCATGTGAAAATTGGATATGGTTGCTAACTGCACCTTGATTGCTGAAAAGCTAGCACCTTACTGGGACAAACCTATCAAGATATCTGTGCCAGCTGGTTACAAGGTGCTGAAAAGTGTCTATACCATTATAGGAAGCCCACATAGGAAACCTGTTCCATTTGCTTATGTAAAGACAAAATCTGTATACCCAAAGAAGAAAGCTTGGTGTCTCTAGCCATCACTGGAACTGAAGAAACCTTGTGGTGAATTTTGAGGTCTATGTCTCAATGAGGCTGACTGGATAGATGTAACAAGCAATCTGGATGTGGATCCAGCACCCAAGGAGGGAGTTTAAAATGAGGCCAGAGGAAAGGGAACAGTACGTGACAGGGTCAAAGGGGCACAATAAGATCACCATTGCCTTGCACCTTGTAGCTTTCTGAAGAAACTTGGTTATCAGAAGAAAGGGTGGAAATGCACACAGGAGACCTGGGGGCCAATTGTGGACTACAGCATCCCTTGGTGACTGTGCCTCTGGGGGAATTAGGGCAATGCAACTGCTGCACTTGGTGTTTAGGGTGGAAGTGAAAAGACAGTAGCAAGGCTAGCTCAGTGACTGAAACTCATCAACATTGCCTGACTGAGGAACCACTTAAGAGGCAGAAGAATAAATTTGCTTAGTTTGTCCGCCAGAATACTGGAACTCCTTGGGATGTGAGCTGCCAACATAAAGGGTCAAGAAGACACTATCCACTGACACACACTCATGGCTTCCAGCTAAGGGGTATGAATGGGCCCAGCCTTGCTTGATGACACAACAGACCACTGCCATGTTATCCATCTAGATGGACATCACACCTTTGGGGAGGGAATCCAGGAATGCCTGCAATGCTAGGAGAAACACCCTCATGCACAAGGCACTGATTTCAAGTCTGGCCTTGGTCATCAACCATGTATCTTGAACCATTTTCCCTTCGTAATGCTCCTCACCCCAGAACAGCGAATGTGTGTGTGGTTAACAGTAGCTACTGGGGGTGAGAGGGTGAAAGGTAGACCCCACATGACCATGAGGGAGGTCATCCTCCAATAAATACAGTTTCTGCAAACCAATGCGAGACACAGTGGAAAGTGAAGGTGCATCATTGACCACTGAACAAACAGTGCTGTACAGATAAAGTCCACTGCAGAACTGTCATTTAAAATCTTGCCTGGGGTACTAACGTGATAGATACAGCCATCAACCCCAACAAATGTAGGATCAGTCTTGCTAGGGGGTTAAACAAGATAAGATCTTGGAAGTTAAATGACATAAGGATAGTATTTTTGATTCTGGATGCCTGGTAATTTGCAAGGTTGAATCCAGGTGGCATCCTATGAACTTTACTGTCTATGATGGTGTCAAGTGACTTTTGGTTATATCAACTGTGATTCCCAAGTAAGGGACTA
Source organism: Protopterus annectens (assembly GCF_019279795.1). Classification (NCBI taxonomy): domain Eukaryota; kingdom Metazoa; phylum Chordata; order Ceratodontiformes; family Protopteridae; genus Protopterus; species Protopterus annectens. Next base: position 12,351,186 of record NC_056744.1, read on the forward strand.
TCTGGAGAAGGAAGTCTCTGCACTGGAAAAGTAGATCCCTGGTGGATGCTGTGAGGAGCCAGTGGTCAAAGTAGGTGGAACATCTGAAAACACCACAGCCTCATGACAATGGCCAACCATTTGGTGAACACCCTGGCGGCAGGGTTGAGACCAAAGGGCAGTGCCCTGAACTGAAAATTACTGGCTGCCAGATGGAAACAGAGACATCTCCTAGACTGTCTCACTATCTTGACATGGTAGTAAGCATCCTGGAGATCTACTGAGGGCATCCAGTCATACTTCCTCAACAGAGGCAGAATGGACTGAACTCTGACCATACAGAACTTTGGTTCACAAAATTGGATGAGGTGGCTTAGGTCCAGAATTGGCCTGAGGTCACCAGTCTTTTACAGACCCAAAAAGAACCTTGAGTACAGACTCTGAATCCTTGACTACTGGTTTTTACAGCAGCTTCTGCTGCTGCCAAGTTAGAATGGGTGGACCATCAGGGATGCTCTTTTTCTTTTTAGGAGGGGAAGCAAAGGGAATAACATAACCTCTGCTGATTATCCTCTGCACCCATAAATCTTGAGTGATGGCTAGCCAGACAAAGGTGCAGGGATAAGCTCTCCCTGTCTCCAGAATGCGGTAGTCAGGCAACTCTTCAGGAGCAGTAAAATAACTTTTCAGTGAAGGGACATCAAGACCCTTGATTTTGTGGTCTGCCTCTGCTCCTGAGGTGAAGTCTGTTGAAGTTATTCCCTCCACTGCCCAAAGGAGAGCGGAGTTTCTTTGCAAAAGCGTCTTGGCCAAAATCCTGGGATTTTTGAAACCATGGCTTCTTTCCACCCTTCTGGTTCCAAGAAAAAGTCAGGATGGAAAAACACATGCCTAGGGCAGACAGGGCCTTGCCCTCCTGCTAGGTTCTAGTAAGTGCATCTGTTACATAGGTCCAAAAAGTGTGGAACCATCAAAAATGATTGTTAATGAAGGACATCTTGAAATTTTCCATGAAATCGGAGCTACTCAACCAGGCATGCTGATGAACAGCAAAGGCAGTTCCTGCAACTGTCAACATGCTATCACGCCTTGCTAGAAAGCAAACACATTGACACATTAGATATTGACTGATTAGTTGATAGTTGTGACCATGCAGTTTTCTAGATCTCAGCAGGCAGGTTGCTAGAAAAGGATTTGGTCACTTCTTTAGTCAGATATCACTGAAAGCCAGTCATGTAGGTCAAATAGTTCAACACACTGATCGCAAACATTGTTGAAGCATAATTCCATTTCCCAAATCTGTCCAGTATTCTGGTTTACCTGTTAGGTGTTGGACAGATGTGCTCTCTTACAAAAGCTCCATTTTAGCAGCTTCTGCAACTACCACGGCATCTACCAAGGGACCCTTGCTCCAATGGGACCTGTTCCTGGGGGCAACGAATATTTTGTCGGTTTTCTTACAGTAGGTTCCACCACATCAGGTTCCTTCCAGACCCACTGAAAAAGCAAGTCAATGAGCTCATCAGCACGCAGGACCACCCAGAAAATAGATGAACCAGCCCTGAAAGCCTCAAAGAACACAAGATTCTTCTGGGGAGCTTTACAACTGCCTAACCAGCCACCACGGGTGGATACTTTTGCAAATGGGTCAACCCTGGAGGCAGTATCCACAGCCATATTGAATGAGTCTCCAATTACTACCTTGACTGTTACTATGGCAAATTTAAAGCCACATTCCACACACATTAACTTAGTGCCCAGTACTTCCACAGGCACTATACTGAAGGTAGGGGTTAACCATACCCCTTTCCTTGGTGATTAACTTGTCAAATGAACACCTGGATAAAGCAAGTATTAGTATTTTGTCTAAAGGACTGACATTTATTCCTTCATTAACTTCTGACCTAAATGAGTTCTATGTTGATATAAAAATGTTTGGTAGGAATTTAACTCTAAAATCGATTTTTGGGAATAGCTCTTCTACTAATGAACGGACATACAGAAAACCAAGTCCATTTGTTCCAGTTAATCATCCCACCATGGAAACATTTGTCCGCCTATGTGAAAATGAAGTATGGAAACTTAGGGATAACCAGATGAACAAAAGGCGCTTTATGAATATGACATAAGATGAGAGCAAAGCGCTATCCAAGTTACAACAAAGGCAGGACTTAGTGTTTAAACCGGCTGATAAGGGTGGAGCCATTGCGGTAATGGGAGCTGAATGGTACAGGAAACAGATGCTCTCCTTGTTACAGGATAACAGAACGTATGTAGTTATATCCCAAAATGTACGGGAAAGAAAAATACAACAAGTAAATGATGATATCTATGCATTACTCATGGAGCGTAGGATTAACCAAGAACTGTATAATTTTTTTAGTGTGGACCATCCCATTATTCCAACTATAAGTGGCTTGCCAAAGGTCCATAAACACCCAGAGGACCCACCATTGAGACCAATTGTGGCCGGACGATGTTGGGTGACTAAACCCCTCTCCATGTATGTTGAGAATGAGTTAAAGCAGCAACTATCAAGAATACATTCCATAATTGGAGATACTGGTACTTTAAGACACCTATCAGATAAAATGAATGCAATCCAACGGGGAATTAAGGTGCTCTTGGTAACACTGGATGTTAACAATCTTTTCACGGTAATACCTCATGACTATGGGATCGAAGCAGTAAGATCTTTAGCACATGAACTGAAGTTTAATGCTGACATTATTTGTCACTTATTAGATATCATTCTTCACAACAACATTGTTCTTTAAGGTGATAAGTTCTACTCAGAAACATGGGGGGTGGCAATGGGCACACCATGTGCCAACACCTACTCGAACTTGGTACTTGCATATTGGGAAAGGCAAAATATAATATGCATGAAAAATCCATGGAGAAGTCATTTATTATATTATGGGCGCTTTGTGGATATTTTTATTGTGTGGACGGGGCAGGTCGTAGATCTGCAAGCATTCACAGACTATATGCATTCTACCACAGAGTTCCCTAAAATTTCAGTTAAATACTCAGATAAAGAGATTGACTTTTTGGATGTTAAAATCAGCTATGTCACTCAAGGTCTCTGAACAGGAGTACATCACAAGGAAACTTGGAGTAACCATTATTTATATCACCATAATATGCATCCAAGTCATATCTACAAGAATATAATGGAAAATCAAAGGATGCGCCTATCTAGGTTATGCACTGAGGAAGATATATTTAAGGAGGAATGTGAATTACTCAAAGGACATCTTGGAAAGAGAGGCTATAAAGAATCAGATATGAATAAACCAATAGATCATAACACCAACAGAAAGACTAAAGGTTGTCCCTACTATTTAACAGCATCTGATGATGAACACAAAGCTAAACCCCAGGAGAACCAGCAAGGGCAGAAGATTAATTGTTTGCTCACCTACAGCTCAGATAATCAGCAAATTTGCGAAATTATTAATAAATATTGGCCGATACTCCTGGAAGATGAGAAGCTTAAAACATTAGTGGGAGAAAAACCAAGATTCGTTTATAAAAATAAAAAGAACTTGAAACAGTTACTTTGCCATAAAGATGGTCATCATAAAAGATTCCCTGAACCCACAGGAATGAGAAAATGTGGGAGATGCAAAGCATGCCCACATACATATTAATCTTGTTCCAGGATTTAGGCATCCAGTAAATGGCAAAGAATATAATTTCAAGGTATCTGCCACATGTAACACCAAACATCTAGTATACTTAGTGACCTGTAAACGGTGTACAGCATTTTATAAAGTGAAAATGGACCAATGCTTCAAGGACCGTATTTTAAGGCATCTTAGAGATATTTTACATGAAGAAGTTCAAAATAATTTAGCCAACCATGTGAAATGTTTTCCCACACATTCTTTCTACTTCCAAGCTGTGGATATAATTATACCAAGTCCCAAAGGAGGAGATGTGAAGAATCTAACAGAAACCCGAGAAATAAAATGGATCACTAACCTTAGAGCACACAAGTATCCAGGGTTAAATGCTGTAGTTCCCCTTAAACCTGTGTTAAAAAATAGGCGTATATCCATTAGTTGATTATCTGAGGAAGGCTTCCTCTAAGTGTTTAATGAACTGAAGCTACTGAAGGCATGTCCAAAATAAATTTTCCTGATAGGTACAGAGATGTTTAAAACATTCAGCACAAACCTAAAAGATTTACTGAACTGAAGAAGGCCTGAATAGGTTGAAAGCGCTTTTCTTCTTTTTTACCATTTGGTTTTAAATGAATTTTTATGTTTAAATAAAGCCTAAAGTTTTACATTTTCAACATTAAGGTTTCAACGCTATCTTCTAGCTCCGTGGTGGTCAACTCAGGAATATTTTCTGTTTTTTTCTTCTGGGGAGGGGGCTTCAGTGGATCGACCTCCTCTTTGTTTCATTAACTCTAGAATATCTCCAAGGTAGACATGTTCCAGAGGAAATCTTGGGGATCCTTTCCCTTCTTCAAAATCAATATCCTCAGTGAGAGACTCTTGGGAGGAGTCGAGATGTTTCCCCTTGCAAGACCATTTTCTGTGAAGTTCTTCAGTGGTGGCTTCCGAGGAAGGGTCAGAATGAGATGGGGAACTTGACAAGCAAGAACTCTCAAGGCTAAAAGAGGTTGACTGTCTTAGTCTGACAGGATAAGTGGACATGACAACAGTATTCAGGTGGGGGGTCAGGATGGAGCATAGGGGATACAAGATGCCTCATCTCTGGGCTTGGAGAGTACAAAAGCCTTGAAAGCCAAAATAAGTACTGAAGACGCATTCCCTGGACCCAAAGAGAACAACACCGGAATTTTCCTGACTCAGAGGCAGACATTAGAGCCAAATGGCCAAGGCCGAAGCACCTAAGGGTAGGGATGTCTCTGAAAGGGTGAAGGAAATGCAAGTCAAAGCCAAATCAGCTGTCAAGCTATGACAAGGGCCTCTTGTAGATGTCATTCTGTACTGTGGGGTCCAGATGTGAAGGTCAGATTGAAGGAGGAGAAATCATGGCTAGGATTGTTAGGAACAGGCCCAGAGCAACCAATGGGGTAAGGCACTGGGAAGACCCCCAGTTGGATCTAAATCCAGAGAAACCATCACTCTATCAATATTGGCTTCTGAGAAGTTCCTTGACAATCAAAGTGACCTGAAGGAAGATGCCACAGAAGGTGGTCTGGATGATTGGTGACTAGGCCTATACTGTAATATGGGAGAAAGGAGCAGAGGACTAGCTGACTCCGTGAAGAAATGGCAAGGTGGAGTTGGTGAGCGGATCTTACATAGTTTCCCAATGGATCAATCTGAATGTCTTGGGATCTTTGGCTCTGTGCCTAATGGATCTGGAGACCTTTCTTAGGATACTTCTTTCTGCTTTTCTTTTTCCCCTCTTTTTCTCTGTACTTCTCTCTTGCTCTCTTTCTCTGTACTTCTCTATTGTTCTCTTTCTCCTTTTCTTTAGTAGTCTTTAACTTCTCCAACTTTTTGGAAGAAGGCATTGTAGTATACAAAGGAGAAGCCCAAACTCTGTCCTGGGCAGGGAGAAGGCACTTGAGGACAAGTTTATTTCATAAGTCAAGCAAAAGCCCTAGCCCTCAAAGAGGTACAAGACTTGCTTTCCACTTCTAAATGTGCTACCTCTAAACTGTACACATGCACACACACGCACACACACACCCACACCCACCCACACACACCTACACCCACCCACACACCATGAGTGTCTAGTAGGGAGGAATCCTGTGCTCAGGCACTACAATTTTTTGAAGCCAGAGGTCTTTCCAGCCATAACCAAGTAACCTCCGAGACAAGACCACCACATGAAAGAAAAAAAAAAAACTAAGCATAAAAACACAGACTGTAAGAGTCAACGTTAAGCCATATAGACTAAAACCTGTATCCAAAAGCACAAAAGAAAAATAATTGCCTAACTATACTATCAGAATTATTTATATATATTATACACAAACATACTATATATATATATATATATATATATATATATATATATATATATATATATATATATACACACACATACATACACACACAAATAAATATATATATATATAAATATAGATATATATATATATACACACACACACACACACACACACACACACACACACACACACATTTGGCAGGGGGGGAAGGTGGGAAGAAAAATCTTCCAAAAAACTACATAAAGTCAACCAGATCTGCACACACTACAGATGCACTACACTGCACTAGGGAGCAATATCCCACAGAAAAATCAAGTCATAGAAAAAAAGCACTTTAACACTTGAGCAAACTGCCCTTGCAATCACGTCCTGACCAAACAGACAGCAAGTGAAATCAGGGGTATTCTTGGGACAACAGGGAATTGTGGGAAGGAGCGGAGCCTTAGCCATGGATCCAAGACCTTGAAAAAGGCACCGAGGTCAGATTACAATGGATCAGATGACCCATCTGTTGAGTTTGACAGAAAAGACAGTATTGCACCTTTAAAGTTTGCCTTTCACTCAGTACAGAATGTTCAGAACTCTTAAGATTAATTGCTTGCACCTGCAAACAGCTCATTTCTAAGTGAAAATAATTGGCAATGAGAAAAAAACAGTTAACAACTTTGCAGATGAATGAAGGAATCTTTGTAAATTTCACTCAAACTAGAATGTACAGAATTCCCCTGATTAACTCCCTTTGGCTGCAGACTTCTTGTCTCTTACTGAGAACATTTGCTAACAAGAAAAAAAAAGGTAATATCTTTGCTAATGAAATAAGCATAGCACATACCTCTCAACCTCTTAGAGCAAGAAATCTGGACATAGCCATAAACAAAAGTGGTACAAAGGCCCAAAAATAGGGACAATTTTTAAATACTGCTCTTACAAACTTAGAAAGTTGATAGAATAACAGTTTTTGCATTAGCATAAATATTTTGAAGTGTAGGATGTCTGAAACTGAAATTTCAATTATTTTCTAATGTCAGTCTTTAATGATTTGCCACTAATTTACCAGAAATGTACAATTTTATGAAATACAGACCAAAATATGAGGCAAAAATCTGGACATTCTGCTAAAATCTGTACAGTTGAGAGGTATGGATAGCATTTTTCGTGCCTTTCATCATTTTGTCTTTTATTTCAGGCATATTTGCTTACAAAAAAACTTGTTCATAGCTTAAGCCAAGGACATAAATCAAGACATCCACACTTGGAAAAATAAGGGTAATCGTCTTAAGTCTACATATATGACAATAATACAGTATAATATAATATAACATAATATAAAAAGAAGTTATGTACTCACCATAATGTTCCATCTGAGTATTTCTACTTCATTTGTCTTCAACCTGTGGGTACCAGATCCTTATCGGATCCAAGCTGGAAACTTGACAAGCATCTGCTCCAAGCTCCTCCCCTTACCCATAATACACCACCACTACCTTCCAACTCTCAGATCAAGTTTGCTGCACCCTAAACTGAACAACCCAGATACCAAAACACTTTAAACACACACACAAAAAAAGAAATTATGTACTCACCATAACGTTCCATCTGAATAGGTAACTTCATTTGTCTGCAACCTGTGGGTATCAGATCTGACTCTGATCCGAGCCGGCAGCTTTCCAAGCTAATAGATCCAAGCTCCAAGCTCCTCCCCTACCCATAATGCCTTGCCATCTCCCTCTAACCCTCAGATCGAGTTTGCCAAAGGACAATAAGGAATTCCATAACCTAAGAGTGGTTCCAATCTGTTTCAATGAAGTCCATGAAAGGAAGCCATATCCTGACTCTTAGATAATGAACTAAGGGTGCGGGGGATAGAGGGCGGGTCGGTTGCAGACAAATGAAGTTACCTACTCAGATGGAACATTATGGTGAGTACATAACTTCTTTATCTGAAGTAGTTAACTTAATTTGCTTTGCAACCTGTGGGACAGAGTCCCCAGCTACCAAAAACTTGGGAGGCCCTTATGGAAGGATATTCCGGAGCACTGCTGAGCCAAACGATGCACGTCCACTGGAGATCAAATCCAATTTGTAGTGTGCAATAAAGGTATGGGAGGAAGCCCAAGTAGCTGCCCAGCAAATGTCATCCAAGGAAACCTTTGACCAGAAGGCAGCAGAAGAGGCCATGGATCGGGTAGAATGGGCTCGTACTCTCAGGTGCTCAGGACGACCAGAGCTTTTGTAAGCTAGGAGAATGCACTGTGAATCCATCCAGCTAAGGTTACTTTAGTAACTGGCTTGCCCAGACAAGATTTTGCAAAAGAAACAAAAAGTTGGTCAGATTTTCGTAGATCTGCTGTTCTATTTAAGTAAAAACGTAACTATCTGTGAACATCCAGACAATGAAGTCTGTATTCTCCCTTATTCTGAAAATTTGGAAAGAAAACAAGCAAATTAATGGTTTGGTTGATGTTGACTTCCGAAGCCACCGTGGGAAGAAAAGAGGGATTAGTCCTGAGGGAGACCCTGTCTTTATGAAAAATGATATAGGGAGGTTTACTGTAAAGAGCATGAAGCTCTGATATTCTTCTCACAGAAGTAATGGCAATCAGAAAAGCCGTTTTCCATGATACATATTTCAAATCGACTGAAGCCGCGGGCTCAAAGGGGGGCCCAGTCAGAGCTTGAAGAACTAGGGTAAGATCCCATGGGGAGACTGGATCTTTAACGGGAGGTCTTAACAAAAATGTTCCTTTCAAGAAAGCCTTGCATATTTTGGAGGATGCTAGCGGCTCTGAGCTGATACCAACATGGTAGTGAGAGATAGCTGTCAACTGAACTTTAATAGTAGAAGCACTGGCTCCTTGATCAAAGGTATGTGAAAGAAAGTCTAGGACTGCTGGAATCGGAGCCGTAAAGGGATCTAAGTTCCTGTGCTCCGCCCAGATCGAGAAACGTTTCCATTTACTGTTGTAGATCTTCCTGGTGGATGGTTTATGGGCGGCCACCAGGATGGCCTTAACCGAAGATGATATACCGGGAGTCCTAGCCATCAAGGGAACTGGATCAACCAAACTGACAGCTTCAGGTAGTCCAGATTGGGGGTCTTCAATCCTAAAGGGTGAGAGATTAGATCCGGTTTGGGATCCAAAATCCAAGGAGGATGTACTTGATTAGACCGCAGGTAAGGGAACCAGGTTTGGCGAGGCCAGAATGGGGCTATGAGGATAATTCTGCTCCCCAACCAACGAGCTTTCTGCAAGAATTTTGTCATCAAGGGAAGAGGAGGATAAGCATACAGAAGACCGGATGGCCAAGCATGAACTAGAGCATCTCTGGTGGTTTCCCCTGGTGGGGGAATCAGAGCGAAGAATTCGCTGCACTTTGTGTTCAAAGGCGAAGCGAAGAGATCGCAGCAAGGTTGACCCCATTGGAGAAAGATTTGTTTCGCTACAGCAGGGATCAGAGACCACTCGTAAGGTGAGAGGATCGTCTGACTCAACCTGTCCGCTAAGATGTTTGACCGACCTGGTATGTGCGTTGCTATGAGAAAGCGGTTGGTGGATATCCCCCATTCCCATAATCTCATTGCCTCCCTGCAAAGTGGATAGGATCTGGTTCCCTCCTGTTTATGTACCAGATTACTGCCATGTTGTCTGTTTGAAGTGCAATAGTTCCTGGAGGGGGAAGGGGATGGAGAGGTTGCAACGCTAGAAGCACCGCACTCATCTCCAGGACGTTAATATGCAGTAAGGTCTCTGTGAAAGTCCACGTGCCTTGGACGGATCTGCCCATGCAATGCCCCCCCACCCGAGGAGAGAAGCATCCATGGTCACCGTGACTTAGGGAGGGGGTATAACAAAGGGGTGGCCTTCTCGAAGGTCTCTGGAGTGGAGCAACCAAAGAAGCGATTCCCTGCAAATCCTGGTGAGAGGAATAGGTGTGGTCAGGGGTTGACAGAGGATGGACCATTGCACTTGTAATGTCCACTGAAGGATCCTCATCTTGAGGCGAGCAAAGGGGGATAGACTGATGGCCGCTGCCATAGATCCCAGGGCCCTTAGGACTAGTTCCGCTGGTGGGGCTGACGATCGTAAAAGATCTAGAATGTGAAGGCTCAGATTGCAAAGCCTGTCCGTAGTTAGAAAGACTCTGGATTGAGTAGTGTCTATCCTGGCCCCTATGAATTCCAAAATCTGAGTGGGTTGAAGGGAGGATTTCTGGAGGTTTATTGTGATCCCTAGGTGGCAGGCTAGGTGTAAGAAGTAGTCCCTGCCTGAGTAGAGTTGATGCCTGGTGGGGGTGGTTAGGAGACAGTTGTCCAGGTACGGAAAGATCTGTATTCCCTGAAGCCTCAGGTGGGCCCCTACAACTGCCATGACCTTGGTGAACACCCTGGGGGCTGTGGTGAGACTGAAGGGAAGGACCCTGAACTGATAGTGGCTGGCTCCCAGCCGAAAGCGGAGGAACCTCCTGGATGGTCTGTCCATCAAAATGAGGTAGTACGCATCCTTGAGGTCTATTGAGCACATCCAGTCATTCTCCTGCAGAAGTGGGAGAATGGATTGAATAGTGACCATCCGGAATTTTACCTTGGCAATTGACAGGTTCAGCGTTGACAGGTCGGGGATGGGTCGTAAGTCCCCCGTCTTTTTTGGCACTAGAAAGAACCTGGAGTAAAAGCCTGATCCGGATTGTTTGGGGGGGGGACGCACTGGATGGCTCTTTTTCTTAGCAGCCCTAAGATTTCTGATGATGCTGCTTCCCTCTGATCGGGTGGGACATGGGGGAGTTTTGTTGCTCGGGGAGGGTGAGATAGGAAGGGGATTGAATATCCTCTGGATATGATTTGGAGCACCCAGCGATCTGTTGTGATGGACTCCCATTTCGCTAGGTGTTCCGAGAAGCGCCCCCGAATGCCTCCAGAGAGGAGCAGTCGGGCAACCCCTCAGGGCTGTTGCGCAGGTCGACCCGAAAAAGGTTCTCTCAACCCAAAATTTTTCGGGCCCCCTCTGCCCCTGGGCTGGCGTCCACCCTGTCCTCCTCTGCCTCTGATGGACGAGGTATCCGGAGCGAAACGGGATTGTTGAGCTTTCCGGAACCACATCTTCTTTTGTCCTCTTTGGTTCCTGGAGTAGGACCTCTGAGGAGCCGAGAAGCGGATCCCGACGGCAGACGTCTTCCCGTCTTTCTCGCTCTGGAGAAGCGTATCACAGACAGTTTTGCCAAAGAGTGTGGAACCGTCAAAGAGGGCGTTCGCGAAGGACGCCTTGAAGGGTTCCGCAAAGTCACAGAGACGGAGCCAGGCCTGTCTATGTAAGACGACGCCTGTTCCGCTAGCTCTAGCCGCTCCCTCCGTAGCATGGGAAAGGAGCCGCATAGACGTGTTGGTGATTGACTTGAGAGTGGCCATTCGAGCCGAGAAGGTTCGCTTGTCCTCTGCCGATATGGACTCTGGGGGTGACGCCGCGTACTCTTTAATCAGGTCTCACGGCAGCCTAATCACATGTGCCATATAATTCAGTGACTTACAGAGAAGGTCGCTGAAGAAAACATCCGCTTTCCCAAATGGTCCATCATCCGAGACTCCTTGTCTGGAGGATGCACCGAGGAACTCTCCTGTGCTAATTCCTTTTTAGTGGCAGCCGCCACCATCATGGCATCCACTGGGGCAACCTTGATCCAAACTGTCCTGTCCGTGGGAGGGCTGAGGATCCTGTCCGATCTCTTAGGAATTGGTTCAACAGTATCCAGTTCCTTCCATGCCCTGGTGCGTAACATTTCCATGATGTCTCCGAAGGAGACATCTTCGGGGGGTGACCTTGGGGAACCTTCCCCTTCCTCCAAGTCCGTGTCCTTTGTGAGGGACTCGGGTGAGTCCAAGTGCCTCCTCTTGCACTTCCGTTTGTGAGGGACCTCCTCGGGGGGGCTGTCCGAAGAGGCATCACCAACAATGTCCTGTTCCCCTACGGGAACAATCTGGGACGTAGGCGCAGGCTGTCCCTGGGGCCGGATGATGGAGCACAAGCCCGTATGAGTGGGAATGGTGGGTGGATCTGAAGCAAGAGCCTGGGGCCTCTAATCCCTCGAGAGGACCCTCTCCATGATGTTGAACGCCAAGGGGGAACTGCTTTCCCTTGGATCTGAAAGCATTCCCCCCGGATCCGACGAGCGGATCGGCACCGAAGGTAACCCGACCGGATCCGAAAGGGTAGTGTGCCCCGACCTTGATGGAGCCGAAGGCCCACTGGCCCTCTCGGATCCGACGTTCAGCTCACGGCCCCGAGAGCTTGGATCCGAAAATGGATCCGACAGACTTGAGGGTATAAGTCGGCGCCTAAGTAGGAAGCACTATCGGCGCCGACCCTACCCCAGCTCCGAAGCTAGTCGGATCCGATAGCTCTGAGCCCCGAAAGCGGGTCGGAGAAGGAGCAATGGGGGTGAAAAAAGGTGTCGAGCAAGAGCACTCCCATCTGCATCTGGGCCTGAAGAAATCGACGCATCATCCGGTCCAAATCAGTGTCTGACCAGCTTCTGGTAGATCTAGATGAGGCCACCAAAGCCAGCCAGGAGGGCCGCCTGGATGACCTCGAAGGCGACTGGGTCTCCTCCTCCGGCTCCGGGGAGAATTGTGGAGAACGGAGCCAAGAGGGGGAAGGCCTGGAGACCTTAAGGGGAGAGGCGAGCTTTTTAGACGGCGGTGCCGAAGAGGTGGATTCGGACCGCCTTTTATGGCTCCGGTGCCTCTCCTTCTCTCTTTCTCTATCTTTTCTCCTGCTTTCCCTTTCCTCCTAGGCCAAGGTGGGAGGGTGAGTCCTGGCCAGGGGATCAGGAGCGATAGGTGGGGCAGCCGCGGCCGGCGCCACCGAGGTGGAGGAAGCAGAGTCTGGGGGCAAAAGGCTTCGACCTCCTATCCTTCAAAGCCCTGGGGTTGAATGCTACACAGATAGAACAGCTGGAAGAAAGGTGTTCAACCCCCAGTTAAAGGACACACAGAGTTTGACCATCTGCTGGAGACAGCTTATGGCCATACTCGGTACATTTTGAGAAAATGGCTTTAGGGCCTTCAGCCATTGTAAAGGAATAAAGAAAAGTAGGCCCACAGCACACACATTCACACAATCAGAGGGGGAGGGGAATAAAACTAACTTAGCTAATATTACAAGAGAACTACCCAAAAGAGACTACAAAATATAGGGGGAGTTCACACACACCAAGAAAAGGAAAAATCTGACAGAAATTGAAGTTTTTAAGACTGACTTACAGTACTATTGCTCGCAGCTCGTTCTAGAGAAGCTTATGGAAGCCATGGCAAATGAGATCTGAGGGTTAGAGGGAGATGGCAGGGCGTTATGGGTAGGGGAGGAGCTTGGAGCTCGGATCTATTAGCTTGGAAAGCTGCCGGCTCAGATCGGAGTCGGATCAGATACCCACAGGTTGCAGAGCAAATGAAGTTAACTACTTCAGATCAGCTATGAGCGCTGTCCATATGGTAAGGCCAGGGGGAAGGAGGGAGGGACGGCTGAAGAGAAATGAAGCAAAACTACTCAGATGGAATGTTATGATGAGTACATACTTTATTTGAAGTAATTTACTTCATTTGATCTTCAACCTGTGGGACAGAGTCCCCAGCTACTAAACACCTGGGTGGCCCTCATGGAAGAATATTCCGGAGCACCGCAGAACCAAGGGATGATCTCCTTCGAGAAATCAAATCCAATTTATAGTGAGAAATAAAGGTATGAGATGAGGACCAAATAGCCGCAAAACAAATGTCATCTAAGGATACTCTCGACCAAAAGGCCACAGAAGTAGACATGGACCTAGTCGAGTGAGCTTTAATCTGACCGAGAGGAGACCAACCTTTATCCTTGTAGATCTGAAGGCTACATAGGGAGATCCACCTGGCAATGGTCACCTTGCAAATAGGTTTACCCAAAAAAGGTTTAGAAAAGGACACAAACAACTGGTCAGATATACGAAAAGTTTTGGTCCTGTGCAAACAGAACCATAACTGTCTATGAACATCCAACAAATGCAACTTGCATTCAATTTTGTTTGTAAAATTTGGAAAGAAAACAGGTAAATTAATAGTTTGACATTAACCTCCAATGCTACTTTTGAGAGAAAAGAAGGATTGGTGCGAACAGAAACCCTGTCCTTGTGGAAAATCATGTATGGAACCTTGACAGACAAGGCCTGAAGTTCTGAAACCCTCCTAGCAGAGGTGGATAGCCACTAGAAAGGCTGTCTTCAAAGACAAAAACTTAAGATCTGCGGTTGCTGCAGGTTCAAATGGAGGAGCAACCAGCGCTTGAAGTACCATAGTAAGGTCCCATGGGGGAATGGGATCTTTGACTGGAGGACGTAAGAGGAAGGTACCTTTAATAAAGGCTTTGCACAATCTGAAAGAGGCTAAAGAAGCAGAGTTCTCACCCATGTGAAAACGAGAAATGGCGGCTAGTTGAACCTTGACCGTAGACGAGCTAGCCTCTTGTTGAAAAATATCTGCCAAAACGTCAAGGATAGCCAGAATGGGAGCCTTGAAAGGATCTAAACTCCTTTGAGAAGCCCAAAAGGAAAAACGCTTCCATTTGCTGCGATAAATCTTCCTAGTGAATGATTTATGAGCTGCCACCAGAATAGACCTGACCGAAGAAGACAATCCGGGAGTCCTAGCAATTAAGGGAACTGGAGCAGCCAAACTGTGAGCTTCAGACTGTCCAGATTTGGATGAGGGACCCTCAAGGGGTGCGAAATGAGATCCTGAATAGGATCAAAGATCCAAGGAGGTGCTAGAAGATGAGACCAAAGGAAGGGAAATCATACTTGGTGGGGCCAAAACGGAGCAATGAAGATCACTTTGCTCCCCAGTCAACAAGCTTTCTGTAGGAACTTCGGAATAAGGGGTTCAGGAGGATAAGCACAGAGAAGACCAGGTGGCCAAACCAGGACTAGAGTGTCTCTGGGGGACTCCCCCGGCGGGGGGGGGGGTTCAGAGCAAAGAACTCCCTGCACTTCTCGTTGGAAGGAGATGAGAAGAGATCACAGCAAGGGTGACCCCACTCTAGAAAGATCTGCTCCGCTACTGAAGGATTCAGAGACCACTCGTAAGGCATCAGAATATTCCGGCTTAGTTTGTCCACTAGAATGCTGGTCCATCCCAGAATATGTGTTGCTACCAGAAAACAACTGATGGAGATCGCCCATTCCCAAACTCTCGTGGCCTCACGACAAAGTGGGTAAGATCTGGTCCCTCCCTGTTTGCTGATATACCAGATCACCGACATGTTGTCTGACTGGATTGCAATGGTTCCCAGAGGTAGAAAGGCATGAAGGGCCTGCAATGCTAAAAGGACCACCCTCATCTCCAGAACATTTATATGCAAACTGGTCTCGATTGGGTACCACATGCCTTGGACTGTCCTTCCCTAACAATGCCCCTCCACCCTAACTGGGAGGTGTCCGTGGTCACTGTGGCTTGGACAGTGGCTGGAACAAAAGGTCATTCCTCCAAGATTTCCAAAGACTGCATCCACCAAAGAAGAGACAACCTGCAGACTCTGCTGAGGTGTATCAGGTGTGACAACGGAAGATCCAACAAAAACCACTGCATCACTAGAGTCATCTGTAGTACTCGCATATGTAACTGAGCATATGGTAGAAGTGTTATTGTCGCTGCCATAGAACCTAGGGCCCTTAAGACCGATTCTTCTGAGGGAAGGTGAGATTGGTAAATGAAGGTGACATGCATCTTTATCTTTTGAACTTTCTCCGAGGTCAGGAAAACTTTAGTCTGTAACGTGTCTATCCGTGCTCCTATGTATTCTATCACCTGGACAGGATTCAGAAGAGATTTGGCTGTGTTGATTGTAATCCCTAGATAGTGTGCAAGCTGTAGGAAATAGTCTCTGGTCCGACAAAGCAGATGCTTGGTAGGAGCAGTAAGGAGCAAATCATCCAGGTAAGGGTAGACCTGAATCCCCTGAAACCTCAGGTGAGCTTCTACTACTGCCATCACTTTGGTGAACACCCTGGGGGCTGTGATGAGACCAAAGGGTAGGGCTCGAAACTGATAATGATTGGCTCCTAGCTGGAAGCAGAGAAACCTCCTGGAGCTTCTGTGCATCTTTATGGGATAGTAAGCATCTTGGAGGTTGAACAAGCACATCCAGTCGCTCTCTTGCAGGTACAGTATGATTGACTGTAAGGTGACCATCCAGAACTTCTCTTTGGCAACTGACAGGTTCAGAGTAGAGAGGTCCAGAATGGGTCTCAAGTCCCCCGCCTTTTCTGGCACCAAAATGAACCTGGAGTAAATGCCCGATCCGGACTGATCTGGGGGGGACGGGTTTGATGGCTCGTTTTTTTAGCAGCTTGGGAACCTCTAGTGCGGTTACCTCCCTTTGCGTGGGTGGTACGTCTGGGAGGTATTTGTAAGGTGCAAGGAGAACCACAAATGGGATTGAATAGCCTCTGGAAATTATCTGAAGCAACCAATGGTCTGATGACACGGAATCCCATGCCGCCAGGTGCAACGACAGATGACCCCCGACTGCCTGCAGAGCGGAGCAGTCGGGCAACCCCTTAGGGTTGCTGCGCAGGCCTGTTTGAGATCGGTTCTCGAGACCCAAAACTCCTTGGACCCCCTCCGCCTCTGGGCCGGCTTCTATCTTGTCCCCCCTGTGCCTCTAGGGGAAGAAGGGTCCTGAGTGTCCCGGGAATACTGAGACTTCCGGAACCACATCTTCTTTTGCCCTAGCTGATTCCGGGAAAAGGATCTTTGAGGCTTCGAGAACTGGATTCCGACATCAGTATCTTCCTGTCTTTCTCACTCTGGACCAAGGTGTCATGGACAGTCTTACCAAAGAGGGAAAAGCCGTCATATGGGGCAATCGCCAAAGACGCCTTGAAGGGTTCAGTGAACTGACACAATCTGAGCCAGGCGTTGTATCTCATGGATACGCCAGATCCCACTGCCCTAGCCGCTCCTTCAGTCGCTTGTTAGAGGAGTCGCACAAATGTATTTGAAACCGGTGTCAAGGTAGCCATCCTTGCAGGGAATGCAGCCCTGTCCTCCTGCGACATGGACTTTGGAGGAGATTCAGCCAGTTCCTTAACCAGGTCGCGCTGTAGTCCAGTAACGTGGGTCAGATACTTCAGCGCCCTGATAGAAAAAAGTCGCTGACGCATAAACTCAGTTCCCTAGGCGATCCATCATTCTAGACTCACGGTCAGGAGGATTGACCAAGGAACTCTCCTGGGCTAGTTCCTTCTTGTTGGTGGCCATTACCACCATTGCAGCTACAGGGGACCCTTTATTCCAAGCCAGTCTGTATGCAGGGGGGCTCATTATTTTGTCCGAGCATTTAGGGATTGGTTCCACAATGTCTGGTTCCTTCCAAGCCCATGAGTTGACTAGTCCACTAATGGATCAGCAGGAGGAGACACCCAGGAAGTAGACGGGCCCATGCCAAAAGCCTCCAGGAACACGGATTCGTCCGAGGAAGGTTTTGGGGCGGACCAACCTCCCCGCTGGCGCAAGATTTCCATGATGTTTCCAAAATAGACATCCTCGGGAGGTGATCTGGAGGAACCTTCCCCATCATCCGAATCAGTGTCCTCAGTGAGAGACTCCGGGGAGGAGTCCAAGTGCCTCCTCTTGCACGTATGCTTGCGAGGAACCTCTCTGGTGGGGCTTTCTGGAGGGAACTTGCAAACCACTTCTGGGGGTCCTCAAGCATGGGCTGTCCCTGTGGTAAAATGATGGGATTCACAAAGAAAGCAGAAAGAGTCGGGCGGTCCGAAGATAAAGTCAGGGGCCTTGATCCACTGGAGAGAACCTTTTCCACAAAGTTGAACGCCGAGGGAGAGCGAGCTTCCTAGGATACCACTAAGGGAACTGCTCTCCCTGGATCCAAGGCGGGAATCAGAGCCGGGCCCAAAGTAGATGGTGCTCCGAGAAGGGGGCCGTGACCCAACAAAGTTGGAGCCAACGGAAACAGCTCCAGCCCATCGGATCTGACATCCAAGCACCAGCTCAGAGAGCCACTCGGATCCGAACAAGTCGGATCCGACACGCTCCAGCAGCTGCCAGAGCCAAGGAAACCAGTACTGTCGGCGCTGACCCCCTGACTAGGGGAGCTCTCAGATCCATATACTCTGAAACCGGGAGTCGGCTCAGAGAAGGAGATATAGGTGTAAAGAAGGGAAGTGAGCTCCCCCCTCCAGAGGGCAAGGGGGCTGGCAAGACTCCCATCTGAATTTGTGTGCAAATAAATCTCTCCATCATTTTATCCATGTCAACTTCAGAAAGACTGCAGGTGGACTGCGATGAAGCCATGGACTCCAACCTGGCGGGTCAAAGAACCGTGGCTCTAGAGGGTGGTCTGGGCTCCTCCAGCTCCGGAGAAAATCTAGGAGATCGGAGCCAAGGGGAGTCATGGTGCCTGAGCTGAATTTTGGTTGGAGGGCCGGTCACAGCCAAAAGGTCCAGGGACCTCTTTCTCTTTTCCGATCTGTGCTCTCTCTCTCCATCTCTCTGCCTTTTCTATGCTCCGCTTCCACAGGCTTAAAGGCAGAAAAATGAGTCCCAGTCTGGGAGGGAGGAGAAGCAAGGACAGGAGTAGAAGGAGAGGCGGTTACAGCAGCATCTGTGACCGAAGCAGAAGAGGAGGAGGCCGCCTCCGTGGAAGGGAACAGGCCCTTCATAACTAATTTGGCCCTCCGATCCTTGAGGGCGCGCGGGTTAAAACCCACACAAATACTGCAGTCAGTAGCTAAATGGGCCGCACCCAAACAAAGCACGCAAAGAGTGCGGCCGTCAGCAGGTAACCATTTGTGGCCACACTCAGTGGACCTCTTGAAAACCTGTTTAGAGAGATCAGTCATACCTCACTAAACAACAAGAAAAAAACTTTTGAGAAACACACTCCACTCACCACACAGAGGATCTCTTGAAAACCTGTTTAGAGAGATCAGTCATACCTCACTAAACAACAAGAAAAAAACTTTTGAGAAACACACTCCACTCACCACACAGAAGGCTGAGGGGGGAGGGGAACTCTACAAACTACCTAAAATTAAGACAATACCTACACTCGATGCACCAGCGAAGGGGAGAAAGGAGGAAACTTATGCACACTAATAAGTTTGAAAAAGACCTACTCACAACTTGGAGCTCAAGAATCACGATACGTTGGAAGCCACGCCAAACGAGATCTGAGGGTTGAAAGGTAGTGGTGGTGTATTATGGGTACAGGGAGGAGCTTGGAGCAGATGCTTATGAAGTTGCCGGCTCAGATCCGATATGGACCAGGTACTCACAGGTTGTAGATCAAATTAAGTAAACTACTTCAGATTATAATATAATATAACATAATATATAACATAAGTACAGTTTTTAACCCCATCCACCAGCCCAAGATCACATTATATTAACTTAAACTTGCTTCTGCCCAGCCTTCCTTCTTTTGTTATTATGCAAAACCTATATTTCTTACACGTCACAAAGGTACTTGTTTACTTAAACTCATTAGAACCTATGTGGTGTAGAACATCACACCTCTAGCGGCCTACGCATATCCTTGTATTCCAGAGCATTTTCTGAAAAATCAACTTAAAAGCATAAGATAAACAAATGCAAGTATTCTTGTGAGTAAAAAAGCTATTAAATTGTACAAATAGCAATATTATCAATAAGTATCCTTTACAGCAATAGCAATCAGTGTATTCAAAGTATTTCCAGAAATACTATACTATATTATAATGTACGCAAACACATTTTTTTGAACTTTCATAAACAAATTGTCATACCTTGTAAACTATACCACTGAGACATATATTGTTAGAATATTTTTACTAACCACACACAAGCTTTGACATGACAGTAAGAAAGTCATCTCTGGATGCATGTTTATCGAGATGTTTACAGAACTATGAAAACATTTGCGTGATTGTATAATTACCAATATAAACAACACTGAATATATTTCAAGATATGCAAATATCAGTGACAGCTTTATTCAACAATATCTAAGATTTCACCTCTTGCCACGCTATAGTTTGTATTAAGCACATATGAAAATATTGCTTAATGTCATAATTACTAACAAAAAACTTGCAGCATCTACAGTATATTGTGATATAAATCGATACTGGCACTGAATTTTCCTGTCTCTCATCACATTACTCAATAGCATGTAGGTTTCTCAGTTATGAAAATATGAACATAAATATGAAAATATGAATAATAAGTGTCAAAAAGTGATTAATTTCTCTGCACTGGGACATCAGACATTAACAATCTTAGTGTAATTTTGTTAATCATTCTTTGCCCTTTCTAATACTGCCTATTAGCAAATAAGTCACTCAGTTAAAGAAGCCAGACCCCTCCCCCTCAAAAAAAAGGTCTGGACACCATAAGGAAAAATAGGTGTCAACTGGACAAAAACAAAAAAGGCGTTATAGGCTGGATGAGTTTTAATATCTTGAAAACACACACAAGTCACTAAGGAGACTCCCCCCACATTTAAAATACCCCTGACTGCACATTTAAAAAAAATGCTTTACAACATATGGTTTATATCATGATATGATTTTTGTTTCATACAAATATTGTTTTACTAACAGTTACTACTTTTACCCTTCAAGTGTCCTTCTAAACATTAATGACAATGTGGAGTACATGCTTTGAATTCCACCCACAAGTTAGTAAATAGAAGTCCAGTGCTGCTGCTCTTCTTTCTGATTACCCCAACCCAACATCAAACTCTGGTTCAAGTCCAGCATCAGATCTGGGTCCTTCTAGGCAAGCCCTGTGCTTTTTTCATTTCTCAAGGATTTTCTTTTGGAACATTGGAAAACGTATCAATGGCAAAGTCTCCCCACAAGTTTTATTGTGAAAAGAATGAGAAGTAGAGTCCGCTTCTGCTTGCTGGCTCACTTTTTCTTTTTGTTGGGTATTTTTTTTTTAATTTCCACTTTAGCTTGTTCTGTTATGTAACCCCGAAGGAAAAAATACTCTGAAGACAGCACCTTGAATTTCACACCTGCCTCTTGACATTCCCTGATTGCTGGGATAAATTTGCTTCTTTTCTGACTGCTATACAGTAAATACTCATTTTCCACAAACACGGATGTCTCTTTTTTTAATAGTTTTCCTTTCTGCCACAGTTTTGTCAAGATCACGTCTTTCTGCTGATATGATTGCATCCTTAGTAATATACAGTGGATATAAAAAGTGTACACACTCTTGTTAAAATGCCAGGTTTTTGTGATATAAAAAAATGAGAACACAATAAATCATTTCAAAACTTTTCCCACCTTTAACGTGACCTATAACCTGTACAATTCAGTTAAAAAACAAATTTGTTAGGGGGAAAAATATAAAAAATAAAAAATGTACAATACGTTGGCTGCATAAGTGTGAACACCCTTAAACTAATACTTTGTTGAAGCACCTTTTGATTTAATTACAGCATTCAGTCTTCTTTGGTAGGAGTCTATCAGCATGGCACATCTTGACTTGGCAATATTTGCCCACTCTTCCTTGCAAAAGCTCTCCAAATCTGTCAGATTGTGAGGGCATCTCTTGTGCACAGCCCTCTTCAGGTCACCCCACAGATTTACTATTGGATTTAGGTCTGGGCTCTGGCTGGGCCACTCCAAAACTTTTAATTTTCTTCTGGTGAAGCCATTCTTTTGTTGATTTGGATGTATGCTTGGGGTCATTGTTGTGTTGAAATGTGAAATTCCTCTTCATCTTCAGCTTTCTAGCAGACAGTTGAAGGTTTTGGGCCAAAAGTGTCTGATAATTGGAACTGTTCATAATTCCCCTCCACCTTGACTAAAGCTCCAGTTCCAGCTGAAGAAAAACAACCCCAAAGCATGATTCTGTCACCACCATGCTTCACCATAGGGATGATGTTCTTTTGGTGATCTGAAGTGTTGTTTTTACTCCAAATGTACCTTTTGGAATTGTGGCCAAAAAGTTCAACCTTGGTCTCATCAGATCACAACACATCTTCCCACATGCTTTTGGGAGACTTGATGTATTGTTTTCAGATTTTAGCTGGGTCTGAATGTTTTTCTGTGTAAGAAAAGGCTTGTGTCTTGCAACCCTACCCCACAGTCCAGACAAACTGAGAATACGGGAGACTGTTGTCACATGTAGTACACAGCTAATACTTGCCAGAAATTCCTGCAGATCCTTCAGTGTTGCTGTAGGTCTCTTGGCAGCCTCCCTGACCAGTTTTTGTCTGGTCTTTTCATCAGTTTTGGAGGGACGTCCAGCTCTTTGCAACGTCACTCTTGTCCCATATTTTCTCCACTTTTTGATGAATGTCTTCACTGTGTTCTATGGTATATCCAATGCTGTGGATATCTTTTGTACCCTTCTCCTGACTGATACCTTTCAGCAATGAGATCCCTTTAATGCTTTGTAAAATCTCTGTGAACCACGGCTTTTGCTGTAGCAGGCAGCTGTTAAATGTCAGGAAAATCCTACTAGGACAGCTGAACTTTATTTGGGGTTAATCAGAGTCTCTTTAATTGATGGCTGGTGAGGACCCAAGAATACTAAATGTTGTAATTAAATCAAAAGGTGCTTCAACAAAGTATTAGTTTTAAGAATATGCACATTTATGCAACCAGCTTAATGTACGTTTTTTTATTTTTTATATTTTTCCCCTAACAGATTTGTTTGCTTTTCAATTGAATTGTACAGGTTATAGGTCACATTAAAGGTGGGAAAAGTTTTGAAATGATTTATTGTGGTCTAATTTTTTATATCACAAAAACCTGGCATTTTAACAGGAGTGTGTACACTTTTTATATCCACTGTAGGTATACTATAGCTCGAGAGCTTTTACTGGCTCAAGGCTAACCCCCTATCCTAACATGCCTAGGAGTAGCTACCCAGATCTCGGTTGTAATTGCCACACCAGACATACATAGTAAAAAAAAAAAAATTTTTTTACTAAGCTTTTAAAACTTTAAGATAGGTAGGAAAGAGGAAAAACAAGGTATGGTTAACTAACCTGGTATGTCAGCAGGAAACAGCCAGTGTAACCAATAAAGGAACTCCTCTTGAACTGAGGCACAGACTGAATCTAAAGGCAATTTAGTTTGGAAGGAAACAGAGGTGGCTTAGGCCCTGGTTGAATGTCCTCTGGCCCTCCCTGGAAGCGTCTTTTTACGCAAATTATATGAATAACTGATTGTGTCCGACGGTCATTTTGATAAGTTCACTTTTGAAACTGGAGAACCTTGTTTATTGTCAGCAAAGGATACAAACAATTGGTCTGATTTTCTAAGGTATTTGGTCCTGTGTAAATAAAAATGTAATTGTCTATGAACATCCAGTTGGTGGAGTCTATACTCTGCTTTGTTGCCGTAATTGGGGAAGAACACAGGAAGCTCAATGGACTGATTTAAGTTATACTCTGAACATTCTTTGGCAAGAAGGAAGGATTGGTCCTAAGAAAGACTATCTTTGTGAAAAATGAGATATGGCAGGTGAATAGACAAAGCATGTAATTCAGAAACCCGTCTAGCTGAGGTTATAGCAAACAAGAAGAGGGATTTCCAAGATAGAAATTTCAGGGGACAAGATGCTGCTGGTTCAAAAGATGGAAGAACCACAGAAGCTAAAACCAAGTTTAGGTCCCACCAGGGTCCGTAAAAAGGGTTGTACCTCATAAAAACGCTCTGCACAACTTAAGGGACATGATGTTGGAATCCAATTCTCTTACATGAACATCTGAGAAGGCCTTCTGTTTCGCCTTTTTCCCTTTCAAAAAAAAAATTGCCTGAATCTCCTTGTGTTCTGACTGTGCTTCTCAAACATTTTGAAAATATAGAGTATATTTTAGAGCATTTATTATAACTGTAATTGCCTTGACACTGCTACAACTCAAGTGCTCTAGGTTGCACTCCATCTCAATTGTGTTTTTTAGCTGCTTATCTGTATAAATAGACTTCTCTGTATATGTAGACTAGCTACTTATTCTGCTGTATTACTGCCTCTTAAATAATTTTTCAGTTGTGTACTTGCCTTGCTTCATTTAAAAAGTTTTAAATTGCTAATTTTGTAGAGTTTTAATTGCATTTACTGTTTAGGACTACACACTCAAATGTGTTAGCCTTTTCTGTGTTTATTTATTGTATTATTGCATTGTTTAGCCTGTTTTAACAAAAAAAAAAATACTATCTTGTTTGCTCGTTTCCCACCTTTCCTAGCCAGTCCATATCCCAAGCTTTGCTTGTCCCAGGACTTTATTTTGTGTTCAGAGCTATCCAGACCTTGCTGTGGTAGAGGGAAGTCCACTGCTTACCAGTGGGAGTGGTGAGCATTGCACTGCCTATCTAAAGCTAGAGGAATGGTTTCCAGCTCTGAAATTGTAATTTTATTAGCCTTTTTGGGCTGATTTCTATCCCTGTCAACTTTCTGGCTTAAAAATGCGTGTGTTTGCACATTTTTCGCATCGTGCAGCACTGCGAGGCTACAATTAAACTATTCCAGGTGCCAGAAAGTCTGCTCTTCAAATTTTCCCTTAAAACTAGCTGGTTTCTCAGTAGTAGCACTAAAATCTGAAACCCTGTGACAAGCACTTGCTCTAGAATCTGCTGGAAAGCACAAGGAAGCCTGAAACTGATACAAGCACTCAACTCTCCTCGTCAATAAGAAGAAATTAATCGTAGGCACTAAACAGCCTACAATTGCAAAGTACCTTGCAAAGGTAAGGAAAACAGCTCTTAAACTTTACAAAAAAAGCACCTAAAAAGGCATGTCCAAGGGTCAGGTTCCGGTGATTTCTCCTGTCCACCTGGTGAATATGGGCATACTGGGGCAATGCGGCAACTGCCTCATGTACACAGACAATCCTCTCCTCCTACCACCCAACACTACAACCTGCGAATGATGCACTTATATAGCCAAACTGGAAGCAAAGCTCTCTCCGGCCAAGATTGTGCTAGACAGTCAAGAGGAGAAGGTTAACACCTGCACTACACCTCAAGCAAATCATAGCCCTTCAAAACCCACACCATCAACACCCACACATAGCAACACTAAACCCACATATGCGGAGGCCTTTAACATTAACCTGCCCAAGCAACAAGGACCTCTGAAGCTGAAACGCAAACAAACACCAGTCACAACCAAAGTGACACATAGCTCACAACACCAGTGTGCCACCCAACAACAGCCCCTAAGGCAAGACAATGTACCCAACACTTCAGTCATAGGTGACTCTATAGTCAGGCACACTGATGTCCCACTCACCAGGCTGAACAAGGAGAAAATTACAGTCAGCTTCCTGTTGGGTGCCAGGATCTGCCACACAACGCATGCACTCAAGTCACTCCACAACAAGTACAAATACGACTCTGTCACTGTCCATGCTGGAGTGAATGACTTCAGATGTACCTCCCTGGACTACATGAAGAGAGACATGGAAGAGCTCTTGGATCATGTGGCCCAGGCAGGTATGACCCTAGCCCTGAGTAGCATCCTGCCTTCGCCAGAATGATACCAAAGTATAAGGACAAAATGACTGACTTCAACAACTGGCTAAGCTTCTGGTGTCATTCAAAGGGGATCCAGTATTTGCCTGCCTGGGAAGACATGATCGACAAACCATGATGCTTTGCAAGAGATGGTCTGCACCTGTCACCCCTGGGATTCAGGTTACTGGCTAAAGCTCTTGCCACTGCTATAGTGCCTTTTTTAGGCAAGGTTCAAAGGATAAAACCACCACCGTAACAGATACACGGATGCAAAATCTGAAGGTAAAGCTAGAAGTCTAAACTTCAAAATGCACTCTCTTGAGGCACTCCTAAAAATGGAGAACATTGATATCTGTGCAGTAACTGAGACCTGGTTCAAGGCTCCAGAGAGCACCCCTGCAATACCAGGCTACAACTCTTACCACACTTTCCGGCCACAAAACCAAGACCGACACACTAAAGGTGGAGGAGTGTCCATATTCACCAAGGATATTCACACCTCCAGGCTAACTGCCCAACACAATGCATCTGAAATTCTCCAGGTGCAACTAACACTAGGTAAGACTGTAATCCAAATTGTAGCTAGCTACAGATCCCCCACCATGCCCCAAGATTCTCACTATACCTTAATAAACATACTGGATAATATTAAGATACAACCAAACACCCTAATACTGTGTGATTTCAATTACCCTGCCATTAACTGAGAAAACTACTCGGGTACCAACTCCTTTTCCCAACGGTTCTTGGAATTCATAAATTCCAACACCCTGGATCAACTAATCCATTGTCCCACCAGGGGCTCCAGTATCCTAGACCTGGTCATTACCAACATGGGAGATAGATGCTCCACACCAGTGGTCACCCCCTCATTGGTCAGGTCTGACCATAAGCAAATCACCCTTGACATCCACATCCCACCCCCCAGCAAGGAAACCTCTGTAAAAAACTTCTCCAAAGCCAACTTCATGCTACTGAACTCAGAAGTGACAAACTTCACGACATCCATGCAGACGGGATCTGAAAGTACGACTGCAGAATCCTACACTAAGGCACTGTACGAGCACATCCACTCGTGCATGAATCGTGCCATCCCAAATAGAACCAAGATGCTCTTCTCCAAAATAAGGAAGCCAATCTGGTGGTCCCCTGCTATAAACAAACTATACAACAGAAGGAAGAAACTGTTGCAGAAAAGAGGAAAATCCCAGGATGCAAAATAACTCCCTCACCAGCCTCAGTAAGAAGCTGAGATCCCTCATAAAATCCTCAAAAGCTAGTTACGAAAATAAAATTGCCAAAGATTCCAAAGACAACCACAAGGCATTCTATAGTTATGTCAAGAATCTAAATGGCAATGCTCAGATCTGCTCTGAGCTACAACAGAATGGCATTAAATATACTGATCCCAATGATATTGCCAATATCCTGGCAGATTGATTTAGTGCCAACTTCAACCTCCTCTCACCCCTTAAAGGGCCCATCTCAATACCAAAAGATTGCCAAATCCCGGTAATCGCGGCCACACAGGTAGAAACCGCACTCTCCAAAGCTAAGAATACAGCATTTATGGGACCGGATGACATCCCAGGCTGTGTACTACATGAACTACAAAATGAAAAGGCACCTCATCTAAGTGTCATGTTTAATCATAGCCTCGCCTCAGACTTCGTGCCCACTGAGTGGCGCACAGCTACAGTTATCCCACTCCACAAGGGGGGATCTGCCTTGGATCCCGGGGAACTACTGTCCCATCAATCTGACAAGCCTGCTCTGCAAGGGCATGGAACGCATTATTATGGAACTTATAAACAAAGACATTGGCAACCTTCAAACACTGGACCCCACCCAGTTTGGGTTTGTGAAGGGCCGATCTTGTCTCCTGAATCTGACTGACTTCTTCGAATCAGTCTCCAGAGCTGTGGACGAGGGTAAGGCGGTCCACATAGCCTATCTGGACCTCGCCAAGGCCTTCTACACCATCCCCCACTCTGGAATTATAGATAAACTTACTAATCTGGGCATAAATCCCTACGTCACTCGATGGGTTGCCAACTGGCTTACTGACAGAACCCAGACTGTAAAAGTAGCCGACTCCAAATCCAGCTCCAGACAAGTGGAGTACCTCAGGGTTCAGTCCTGGGACCACTCGTTTGGCATCTACTTCTCTGAAGTACAGGCCAACACTAAGGGACTCTGGCTAACAAAGTTTTCAGATGACTGCAAACTGGGAGCCATTATTGAATCCCCAAATGATGTGGATATTCTACAAAAGGGCCTTACAGAAACAGATGCCTGGTGCCAGAGCCATGGGCTCAAGCTTAATGCCAAGAAATGAATAGTTATCCCCTTTGGAAAAAAAAACATGTACCCACTAAACATTGAAAGTGTGATGAGACACTTAGGAACACAGGTGGACAGTGGTCTCACTTTCGATAACCACATCGCCACAACAGTCAGGAAATCCTTCTATGTGGCACACCTCATCACCAAGGGCTTTTCATCCAGAAAAAAGGAGGTCAATGTCCCACTGTACTCATTCCTCATTAGACCCATTAGAGAGTATAATGCCCCATTTGGTATGTACCTCACAAGACATCTGCAACAGCTGGAAAGGCCACAGAAATACCTCACTAAAAGAAACACAGGCCTAAAGCAGATGCCATATGCTGACCATCTAAAAGAAACTCCAGCTATACTCTGTGGCATATTGTCTACTCAGAGGCAATCTCTGCTTAACATATAAGGCCATGTCAAACCCTGAGCTGTTGGACATGCTCCACTTAATCCCACTCCCTCAGAGCCACACGCTCCAGGGATCTAAACCTTGTCATCACAATGAACAAAACATGCTGGAGGGATAGGTTCCTGACCCAGAGACTTTCCATAATCTGGAATAGACTGCCCATACATGTCAGCAGAGCAGCTCATTGTAGTCGCCTTGCTAGAGAGGGGTCCAGAGAAGTAAATGTTGTGGGAAGAAATATCCAGGGAATTGTTATGGCTAGGCTTGTACAGAACCTAGGGCCGATAGCCTAGTACCAACGTATGAACCTATGAAAACTGGAGATGGCAGCTAGTTGGACCTTAATAGTAGCTACAGCTGCCCCTCTTTCAAAGGTTTCAGCCAGAAAATCAAGAATCTTGTGAACAGGAGCAGTGAAGGGATCAATGTCATTACTCTTCGCCCAATAAGAGAACCTCTACCATTTGCTAGTGTAAATCTTCCTGGTAGTGGACTTGTGAGAGGAGACTAGGATGTGTTGTACAGCCGGGGAAATGTTTGGGAGAATGGCTAAGACTGGAAGTGGAGGAACCAAGCAGTCAGCTTGAGAGTTTGTAGGGAAAGATGAAGCCCACCCGACTGATGCATCAGGAGTTCTGGAACTGGATCCAGTATCCAAGGCTCCAGTTGAAGATGACAGCGAAGAAATGGGAACCATATCTGACGAGGCCAGGAAGTAGCAGTGAGGATGAGTTTGCAACCCAACGACTTTGCTTTCTAAGTACCTTTGGAATTAGAGGGAAAGGTAGAAAGGCATAGAGCAGTCCCGGAGGCCAGTCGTGAACAAGTGCATCCCTGGGTGACTGTACCAGAGGGGGGACTAGGGCAAAGTAGCTGCTGCATTTGTTGTTGAGGGGAGTGGCAAAGGGATCATAGCATGGCTGGCCCCATTTGCAAAAAATCAAGTCCGCAACTTCTTGAACCACTCATGAGGCATGAGGATAGCCCTGCTGAGCCTGTCCGCTATCACGTTGGATTTTCAGGGAATGTGCATCGCAATCAGAAAACATTGGGAAGACATCGCCCATTGCCATACCCGAAGCGCCTCCCGACACAAGGGGTAAGATCTGGTTCCGCCCTGCTTGCTGATGTACCATACCACTGACATTTTGTCTGTCTAAATTGCAATGGTCCCAGTAGGTCAACGCCAGAAGCACCGCTCTCATCTCTAGAACATTGATGTACAAATGGTACTCGTGAGGTTGCCACATTCCTTGGACAGTCTGTCCCAGCACCCCACCCTATCTGGGAGGCGTCCATGGTCACTGTGGCTACAGGATGGGCGTCTAGAAAAGGTCTGCCCAGAGTCACCTGGGGGAGAGAAGCCACCATACTAAGTCATTTTTGCAAATTTCCGTGATCAAAATCATGTGTGACATTGGTAAATCCTGGAAAGACCACTGAGCGAAAAGAAGCCACTGCAGAATCTGCATGTGGAAGCGTGCCAAAGGAAAGTACAGTTGTGTACACTTACCATAAATGTAGATGTTCGAGTGTATTCACTGTTGCAGTCATTACATTTGGGTTATCTGCTTGCAGGTAGCCCTCAGT
The DNA here is from genome assembly GCF_019279795.1 of Protopterus annectens. Classification (NCBI taxonomy): domain Eukaryota; kingdom Metazoa; phylum Chordata; order Ceratodontiformes; family Protopteridae; genus Protopterus; species Protopterus annectens. The sequence continues at coordinate 12,380,948 of NC_056744.1, forward strand.
CGGCCTGATTAACAAAGTCTTGGGTCCTGCGTCGGTTGCTGTCCCTTCTTCTATGACGTCAGGTCGTCAGGGGTATAAAACAAGCAGCCGATGCCATTACATCAGTTTTTCTTGCCCCAGATGTCAGGTGCCCCTATAATGGGAAGCAATTAAACATAAAAGCACAAAGATATACCTCCAACAAAAAAGCAAATACACCAAAAAGGCTTTTAAGCATAATAAAGGAAAGCAGAGGTATAGCCAAAAGAAGTTAGGCGGCTGGAGGGAGGGTAACCAGGACTGCAACAGTGAATACACTCGAACATCTACATTTATGGTAAGTGTACACAACTGTACTATGTTCTTCGTGTTTCACTGTTGCAGTCATTACATTTGCGTAATTTCCCAAAGCTATGGTTGGGAGGAGGAATTTAGATAGCATTAGGGCCAGATATAAGGCCCTGCAAGACTGCAGTGGCAAAGCCAGCTCTGGATTTAGAGAAAATTGGCAAATGATAATGCTTGGTGAAAGTATGTACAGAACTCCAGGTAGCAGCTTCTAGGATGTCCCTGGTAGGGACGCCTCTGAGAAAGGCTGTAGAGGTAGATGCAGCCCTGGTGGAGTGAGGTCTGATCCCCTGGGGGATAGGTTTTCCATGGTGCTTATAACAGAAATGAATGCAATGGCTTATCCATTTAGAAATGGTTTGCTTTGAAATAGCCTTCCCCTCTGCCACTGCAGCAAATGCCACCAGCAGTTGTTCAGATTTCCTATGAGGTTTAGTCCTGTCCAAGTAGAATCTAAGTTGTCTGTTCACATCTAAGGAATGCAGTATCCATTCCCCTTTATTCTGTGGATTGGGAAAGAAGGTTGGCAAATGAATGGACTGATTAAGAGCCACACTGGATACCACCTTGGGCATGAAGGATGGATTGGTTCTGAGGGACACCCTGTCCGCATGAAAGATGATGAAAGGCTGCACTGCCATAAGGGCCTGTAATTCAGATACCCTTCTAGCTGAAGTGATTGATAAAAGGAAAGCTGTTTTCCAAGAAAGAAATTTTAAGTCTGCAGTAGCAGCTGGCTTGAAAGGAGGTAGAGTGAGTTTCTCCAATACAAAGTTAAGGTCACAGGCTGGGGTCGGAGCTCTCCTGAGTGGTTTCAAATTTCTGGCCCCTCCGAGGAACTGCTTGAGCAGTGGATGAGAGAAGAGGGGAGGTTCTGTGCTGAAATGGCTGAGGCATGGATTTTAATGGAGGAAAACGTCAGGCCCTTGTGAAGCATCTCAGTTAAGTATTGTAAAATCTGAGGTAAATTGGGCACTGCTGTGCTCATCCCTTGAAATTGGTTCCAAGCACAGAATCTTTTCCAATTTTCAACATAAGATTTTCTAGTACTAGGCCTCCTTGCCTCTAAAATGATATCCATCATAGATTTGCTGAGGGATGGTAAAGGAGAGATTGAGTAATTAGCTAGGCTGCAAGGTTCAGTGTTGGAAGCTGAGGGTGCAGAATCTGGTTCTCCTGCTGAGACAGCAGGGAAGGAGTCTGAAGCAGGTGCCATGAAGATAACCGTTACACACTGCACAGGAGGGGGTACCAGTGTTGGCATGGCCAGTCTGGAGCAATGAAAATTATCCTTGGTTTGTCCTGTTTGATTTTTAGTAGTACTTTGAAGAGCAGAGGCAGAGGGGGAGGCATAGACTGATAGGTTTTTCCAGCTGAAGGACAGAGTATCCACTTTCCAGGCTTGTTTGTGGGGAGTCCTTGTGCAAAATTTGTCCAATTGGTAGTTCTGGGGAGAGGCAAACAGGACTATATCTGGGCTCCCCCATTTGCTTGTCAACATGTTGAAAACCCTTGGTTCCAGTTTCCACTCGTGTGGGTCCATGAGGTTTCTGCTTAGTCCGTCTGCCAGTGCATTTAATTTTCCTGGCAGAATTGAGCTTGTAGGTGCACGTGGTAGCACAAGGCTGTGTTCCACAATGCCATGGCTAGTCTGCAGAGGGGTTAAGAATGTGTACTCCCCTGCTTGTTTATGTACCACATGATAGTGGTGTTGTCCGTCTTTACCATTACTTGTCCTGGAAGAATGTGGTCCTTGAAGGATGTCAGGGCATTCTGTACAGCTAACATTTCTTTTTGATTGATATGCAGGTGCATTTGACTTGGGTTCCATTTGCCCTGAATGCACTTCCCTGCCAAGTGAGCCCCCCCATGCATAGTCTGATGCATTTGTTGTTAGGGTTTGGGCGGCAGGGGGTGGTGTGAAAGGTAGTCCCTTGTTTTGGTGGCAGGCCTCTGCCCACCAAAGGAACTCTAGGCGTAGGGCAAGGTATGATAAGAATCCCTGTTTCTAGGTCTTGAGAATGTTGACACCACAGGCTTTTTAGATACCACTGTAGTTTCCTCGTATGCAGTCTTGCATATGGCATTAGAAGAATGCAGGAGGCCATGAACCCCAAGGCTTGCAGTATTTGTCTTACAGACAGCAGGGTTTTTGTGGCCACTTGTTTGAAGTAGGTTGTCAAATGAATTTGCTTTTCTGGCATGAGGTAAGCCATCTGGGAAGTTGTATTCAAGCTTGCTCCCAGGAATATAATTTGTTGGCAGGGTACCAGGCATGATTTCATTTCGCTTATGGTGTACCCCAGATAAGTTAGAACCCTTTTTACAAAAGTCAGATGATTCAAAAGTATGTCCTGGCTTTCTGCCTGATTTAGACAATCATCCAGGTATGGGTATATTTGAATATTTCTTTGCCTGCAAAATGCAATAGCTGGGGCTAGGCACTTTGTGAATACCCTGGGCAGAGTACATAAGCCAAAGGGCAGTGCAGAGAACTGATAGTGTGTGTAGCCTGCTTTGAAGCATAGGTGTCTTCTGCAAGATTTCCTGATTGGGATGTGCAGGTATGCTTCTTTTAAATCTAGTGCTGCCAACCAGGCATCTTTGCCTAGCATAGGAAGTAATTGGTTAAGAGTCAGCATCTTGAATTTTGGAATCTCCAAAAAGGTGTTTAGAGTAGACAGGTCCAGGATAGGACGCCATGAATTGTCTTTTCTGGGTACCAGGAAAAGTCTCGAGTAGAAACCTAGTCCCTTTTCCTCTTCTGGTACCAGTTGAATAGCCCCCATGCTTGAGAGAGAAAGTACTTGTTTTTGGGCCTCTGCCTACTGATTTGGGGGTAGGTTCAGCCACCCATTTGGTGTTGGCAACGTGTGTAAGTGAAATCTGTATCCCTGGGACACTATATTTAAAACCCATTTGTCCTGGGTAATGAGTTCCCAGTTCTTTGCAAGAAGAGCAATCTTTCCCCCCAAAGAGGCAGTCAGTTGATAAGTGCTTGGAAATGTTAAAAGGAAGTCATTGAGACAGTTTACCATAGGGGGAAGTCTTATTATTCCCAAACTTGGAAGAGGAAGCCCCCCACTGCTTAGTTCTGCGAGTCCCCTGGGACTAAAACCTGTTTTTTTTGCTGTGTCTGGGTTTGGCTTGAGAAGACCTGGAAGGGGCTGGAAAGGACCAATTCTTAAGAGGGCCAGTGCCTACTAAATCTAGGAGGCTGAACTTGTAAAAAAATCTTTAACAGTTTGCATAGATTTAGCTTTATCTTCCACCTTTTTAAGAACTTCCTCAGCTTTGTTGCCAAACAGGTGGTCCTGATTTAAAGGAGCATCCAACAATTTAGATTTAAGATGATCAGGCAAAGATTGCTCCTTAAACCAAGCATGCCTTCTGAGCACAGACCCAGTAACAGCAGCCGTGCAAGAGGCCTCTAATGAATCAAAACCACATTGCAAAGTATGTTTTCCAACTTGTTCGGCAGAATGCATTAAATCTTGTAATTCTTTATTTTCCAGAGTCAGGAATCAACATAATTTTCTATTTAAGCAGTCCAATAACATGTTGCTGATATTTTAACATATGAAACTGGCAGTTTAAAGCCTAATGGCCAAGGTTGCAGAAGTGTAAACCTTCTTACCCCATCAATCCAGCGCCCTGGAGTCTCTATCAGAAGGGGTAGGATTTTTAGCAGTAGAAGCCTTAATGCCCTTGGGCCCCTGTGAAATAGTCTCTGGATCTGCAATAGGATTTTTGAAAAGGAACTTGTGGGACTCCGGGACCCTGTAGTATCTGCCAGGTTTTCTGGGATCAGGAGGCAGGGAATCAGGGGCCAAACTAGATTCCGAGAAAGCATCATCAACAATGTCTAGTACAGGAGGAATAGCTAACGGCCTATGCTGAGGTAGGACAAGGAAATCCCTAAGCCTCTTTTTTGAATCATAAAACCCTGGCATTTCCAGTGGAAATGCTCCCTTAGAGTATGTAAGGTTTCCCCAAACGAAAAATCCTCAGGAGGGGAAGCAGAGAGAATAGAGTCATCTGCATCAGAAACTTCATAAGTAGGTAAGGGCAAATCCAGATCATCAGAAGAGTCAGAAAAAACAGAATCCTGATCAGAAGATTCATAATCAACTTCAGTCCTATGCCTCTTAGAAGGGGGGGGGGGGGTTGGCTACCCCTGATTAGAGTTATTAGATCTTCAGCCATTCTTATCATTTGTTTTTTAGGTATAGAGGCCTGAGCATGTGGCCTGGGCGTCGGTTTTTTAGACATGGATCGAGATTTAGGCCTAAGTAACGAAGGAGGCATCAATTTAATATGCAAGTCCGTAGGCCTGAATACACCCTCAGAAGTCGGTGCCTGCAAAGTGGCTCCGGACCCATCCAAGGTAGCGACATCCACGGGTCCCATAGATGAAGTATCTCAAGCCATACCGGACTCCAAATGGGTCTCAGTAGAGGCCTACGAATCAGAAGTAGCGGGTATCAGGGGCTGAGAAAGCGCCTCACCGAGTACCGGCGAACTGACGAATGACTTAGGAGAAACGTCGTCGGCAATTTTGGACCTTGGCGGCCTGTCTCTGTCTTTATCTTTGCATTTTTTCAGAATCCTGGTAGTCGGATGGCTAACAGATGACATTTCTGGATAATTAAACCGAGAACCGAAATATGTAGAGGTGGAAATATACAGATGACGGATAGTGCGCTGATTAAATAAAGTACAAAACCGACAGCAAGGTACGTCGTGGTCAGGACCTAGGCAAGGAATACAGTACGAATGAAAATCTTTATGAGGTATTTGCTTTCCACAAGTAATGCAATTAACAACTTTTATTGACATTGGTTAGGAGCAAGAAAAAGTTTCCCCAACGGGGTACTTAGCTTTAGTTGAAGACTAAGTTCTGAAACTCGAAAACAAAAATTTCAGAAGTCGGCCGAACAGCACTTGCGAACTGCTTCTGCTTCAGGCACCGCACGGCAAGAAAGACTGATGTAATCGTGTCGGCTGCATGTTTTATACCCCTGACAACTTGGCGTCATGGAAGAAGGGACAGCAACCAACACAGGACCCAAGACTTTGTTAATCAGTCCGGCAGATAACCCAAATGTAATGACTGCAACAGTGAAACACGAAGAACATCTAGTGTAATTGCAGCAGCCATTGAGTCCTAGACTTGTAAAACTTCTCTTGCCTGAACTCTCGTCTTCTTTATGAGAGATGAAACTTGCTGACGCCCTGTCTTGAGGCAGTTTTGCTATCATGCGTCTTGTATCTAAGTCTGCCTCTATAAAGGTAATAGGCTGACAAGGCAACAAGGTAGACTATTCATAGTTTATGGTGATGCCTAGCTGGGAACAAGTCTGGATTGTGTAGTCCCATGCTTTGATCAGTTGATGCTCAGTGGTAGCAGTGAGGGGCCAGTTATCTAGATATGGAAACACCTAGAATCCTAGACGCCTCAGGTGAGCCTTGAACACTGCCATACACTTGGTGAACACCCTGGGGGATGTGGTGAGACCAAAGGGCAGGGCTCTGAACTGATAATGTTTAGCTTGCTAAGATCCAAAATGGGCCTCCAGTCCCCTGTCGTTTTTTGGAACTAAAAAGAACCTGGAGTAAGTTCCGGATCCAATTTGGTCTGCAGGGACTTCTTGGATGACTCTCTTTTTCTAGCAATCTTTGTGCTTCTAGGACTGCATGATCCCGAAGACTGGGTGGAACATCTGGGATAGAACATTTTTCTTTTGAGGGGGTAACTGAGAAAAAGGAATTTTGTAGCCCCTGGATATTATCGACAGTACCCATGTTTCTTTTGTGATAGTTTGCCAGGCTGCTGGGTACAGGGATAGTCTGCCCCCGACTGCCTCCAGAGGTGGATAGACGGGCCTCCCTTCAGGAGTGCTGGAAGGGCCTAGCCGAGAATGTATCTCTGTCACCCTGCTGTTGTGGACCCCCTCTGCTGCGAGGGTGGCATCTTCCGTTGTTGTTTCCCCCTCTGCCCCTGAGGGGAAAATCTCCATGTGTGGCAGGTGAAGCTCCCTGGGATTTTTGGAACCACATCTTTCCACTCTTCTGTCCTTTAGGATAGGGTCTAGATGGAGAGGAAAAACAGACTCCTACAGCAGAGAGAGTCTTGCCATCCTATTCACACCTGGTGACAGTCTCTTCTACCCGAGGCCCGAACACAGACAAGCCATGAACGTGGGTATTGGGAAATGAAGACTTGAAAGGTTCCCCAAACTGACAAAGGCACATCCAGGAGTGTCTCTGTAAAGCTACTCCGGTACCTGCTGCCCTACTCGCTCCATCTGCCACATAAGAAATGAGCCTCATGGAGGAGTTTACCACTGAGGTCAAGGTTGCAAGCTGGGAAGCTGCCCTGTTCGCAACTCCCTCAGCTGTAGGATCTTGCAGGGTATCTCCTAGCTCCTTCAGGAGATCCCTCTGAAGTCATGTGAAGTGTGACAAGCAATTCAGTGACCTCAGAGTAAAGGTCGCTGAAGAAAACATACACTTCCCATACCTGACCATCATACGAGACTCCTTGTTCGGTGGATGGACAGATAAAGAAGTTTCCGCAAGTTTCTTCTTAGTGGCTGCTGCCACCACCATGGCATCAACACGGACCCCTTTGGAAGGGAAAGATATCCTAGGGACCAGTAATAAATTTATTCGGTCTCCTCGGAAAGTACAGTTGTGTACAATTACCATAAATGTAGATGTTCGAGTGTATTCACTGTTGCAGTCCTAACCTATGGGTTATCCCGGCACCCAGTAGCCCTCGATCGGCCAGAATACCAAAGGTAAGTAAATATGGCATCAGCTATTGTCAGTTGTAAAGGACATCAGGACGTCCGATACAAAGGGAGGCAGCTGACGTCACTTCCTCAGTCTTTCTTGCCATAACAGTCAGAAGCCCCTAGAAAACAATGCTTAAACCAAAAGCAATTTTGGCAAATACCAAATTTAGCCTGTACCTTAGGAAAAGAGAACAGGAGAAGACCAAAAAGGGGGAAGGAGGGAGGGAAACCAGGACTGCAACAGTGAATATACTTGAACATCTACATTTATGGTAAGTGTACACAACTGTACTATGTTCATCGTGTTTCACAGTTGCAATCCTAACCAATGGGTTGATTACCAAAGCCCAGAGAAAAGGGAGGAGGAACCAAGAGAATCAAGGACTGGAGATAATGCCCTGCAGAACAGCAGTAGCAAACCCTGCCCTGGCTCTAGAAAACAAAGGCAAATTATAATGCTTTGTGAAAGTGTGAACAGAAGACCATGTGGCAGCCTCCAAAATGTCTTTAGTAGGGACACCCCTTAAAAAGGCTGCAGAAGTGGAAGCTGCTCTAGTTTAGTGGGTCCTAACCCCTTGAGGAGGAACTTTGCCAAGAAAGGAGTAACAAAAAGAGATACAATGTGCAATCCATTTAGAAATGGTTTGCTTAGAAATAGCCTTGTCCTGGGCTCCAGGGGCAAAACTGACCAATAACTGTGCTGATTTCTGAAGGTCCTTAGTCCTGTCCAGGTAAAACCTGAGCTGTCTGTGCACATCAAGAGAATGTAGGATCCTTTCACCTCTATTTCGAGGATTAGGAAAGAAGGTAGGAAGGTGTATGGACTGATTAAGAGTAAGGCTAGAAACCACCTTAGGCATAAAGGAGGGGTTGGTTCATAGAGACCCCGTATCTGCATGGAAAATAAGAAAGGGCTCCACAGCCATCAAAGCTTGCAGCTCCGAAACCCTCCTGGCTGAAGTTATAGCCAAGAGGAAGGCAGTCTTCCAAGAGAGAAACTTTAAATCTGCATTGGCAGCTGGCTCAAAAGGAGGAAGATTGAGTTTCTCTAAGACAAAATTAAGATCCCAGGCTGGAGTAGGTGCCCTTCTGGGAGGTTTTAAGTTGCAAGCACCTCTGAGAAACATTTTCATCAGGGGATGAGAGAAAATGGATTGTTCAAAAGAACAATGAGCAGAAATGGCTGAAGCATGGATCTTGACAGAGGAAAAAAAAAGACCACCCTGAAGCAAATCAGCCAGGTATTCCAGGATCAGAGGAAGGGTAGGTTGAGAAGAACATTCCCCTCTAGCCTGCATCCAATGAGAGAATCTTTCCCATTTGCCAGCGTAGGACTTCCAAGTGCTAGGCCTCCTGGCCTCCCTCAGCACGTCAACCACCTGCTGGGAAAGGGAAGAAGAAAAGGGAGGAGTTATAAAATGAGCCATGCTACCAAATGTAGAGACTGAAGATGAGGATGTAGAATGTTTCCCCCTTCCCCCCCTTCCTGAACCAAAAGATCTGGCTTCAGGGGAAGATGCCAAGGAGGAAGGTGGGAGAAACTGCAAAGCAGTGGATATCAATGCTGTCTGGGCCAGTCCGGAGCTACGAGGAATAGTCCTTGGCTGTTCGTCCCTGATTTTCAGTAATACTCTGGTAAGAACAGGAAGAGGAGGGAAGGCATAAACTGACAGCAGCTTCCAAGGGAAGGACAGAGCATCCACTCTCCAGGCTCTGCTGTGATGCTGTCTGGTGCAAAAAAGAGGTAGAAGATGGTTGTCTGGGGAGGAGAAAAGATCCACCTGAGGTGTGCCCCAACGGTGAATGATGCTGTAAAAGACTGCTCTGTTCAACTGCCACTCGTGAGGATCCAGGGTTTGTCTGCTCAACTGGTCTGCCAAAACACTGAGCCTTCCTGGAAGAAATTGAGCTAGGAGATGCAGGCCCAGGAATGCTGCTATGGACCAAAGATTCATGCTCTGCCTGCACAGGGGGTAAGAATGAGTCCCTCCCTGCTTGTTGATGTACAACATGACTGTGATGTTGTCTGCCCTGACGAGCAGGGTCCCTGGAGAAAGAAGATGCTTGAAAGCTAGCAAGGCCTGCTGAACTGCTATCAACTCCTTTAGATTTATGTGCAGGTGCATCTGATGGGCATTCCAATGTCCCTGTATGCATCTGCCATCCAGGTGTGCTCCCCAGGCGTAGTCCGATGCATCTGTGGTAAGAACTTGAGTGGCAGGAGGTGGGCAAAAAGGCATGCCTTTGTTTTGTAGACAGGCTGTTGCCCACCATAGAAACTATGTCTGCAGACATGGAAGCAGAGGAATAATCATATCCAGGTCCTGTGTGTGTTGACACCAAATGTTTTTGAGGTACCATTGCAATTTTCTCATATGCAGTCTTGCATATGGAATCATGAGAATACAAAAGGCCATGTATCCCAGAGCTTGCAGGTATTTCCTTGCATGGAGCTGGGACAGGCTTGCCAAGTCCTTGAAGTAAACTGAAAGAGTTGTCTTCTTCTCCTGGGTGTGATATATCATCTGGGCAGCTGTGCTCAGACTCGCTCCCAGGAATGTTCGGGGGGGGGGGGCTGGAAACCGCTGAAGTCGCAGTAGAGGTCGTCGGTAAGAGCTTGCTGTCTGAACGAAGAACGAAGGCCTCACACACCGGCGTCAGCTTAGCGGCTCCGGATCCAGCTGAAGAGGCGGCAGACGAGAAGTCAAAAGGCAAAATGGAGGCCGGAGGCCTGGGGGACTCTGAAATGGTCTCAACCAAGGCCTGCAGTTGCAAATCTGCAGACTGCAGGGGCTGCAAAGGCATCTCACTGGCTACCGCATGACTGACGACCATCCTATCATCCGAGGACTTAACCTTCTGAAGCCTGTCGCGGTCCTTATCCTTACGTTTCTTGGGTATATCCGAAGCCTGAAGACTAGTGGAAGCCATACCGACAAACTCCAAAATGTTTAGCTAAAACCTTAGCCCGACGATGAATATTACTCGGATTAAAGGAGGCACAGAGATCACAATTAGGAGTGTTGTGGTCAAGGCCTAGACAAATAATACAATGGGAATGAAAATCTGTATGGGGAATCTGCTTTCCACAGGTAAGACAATTATTAACCTTTTCGGACATTCGTTAAGGCAAGAAAAGAGGATCCCAACAGAGTACTTAGCTGTAGTAGACTTCAACTTTGTAGTCGGAAATGAAAAAAGGTAAACTGCCGACCTGCACTCGTGGAAGAAATGCTTCTGCTTCAGCCTCCCCCGCAAGGAAGACTAAGGAAGTGATGTTGGCTGCCTCCCTTTGTATCAGACGTCCTGACATCCTTTACAAACAACAGCCAATGTCATATTTACTTACCTTTGGTATTCTGGCTGATCGAGGGCTACCGGGAGCCAGATAACCCCTTGGTTAGAACTGCAATAGTGAAACACGAACATCTGGTTCCATGGTCTCTGGAGTGCCTCACGACTTTCAACTCACTACAGACAAGAGTAGGTCAAATGGCGGAGACACCCAAGAGGTGGAGGGTTGGGAACCAAATGCATCCAGGTAGACAGACTCCTCCTCAGAAGGAGCTAGGGACTTCCAGTTACCTCTCTGTCTAAGGATATCCAAGATGTCTGAAAAGGAGACATCCTCAGAGGGGGACTGTGGGGACCCTTCCAATTCTTCCAAGTCTGTGTCTGAAGTGATAGACTCAGGGGAGTCTAGATGCTTCCTCTTACATTGTTTCTTCTGAGGGACCTCCTCTGAATGTTCAGGGGAGGGTTCGGAAGAGGTGGGGTCGCCCAATGGGGCATACTGGGGCACAGGTTCCCCTACGCTTGGAGGCAGGAGGAGGGTCAAAGGCAGGCACAGGCACTGAGGGAGAAAGAGCCAATGGAGCCGAGGGTGGAGCAGCCTCAAGAGACAGCAGGATCATCACCTCGAAGGCGCCACGGTCCCGAGTCGAAGGAGCCTCTGGCTCCGAAGAGCCCGGAGATCTCCTGTGAACCAAGAGCAACGGCTCCGAGGCTGATGTTGGAGCTGAGCTCACCTGCGCTGAAGCTCCGAGAGAGGGAGAGTGGGGTCGGAAAAGGTTCTGATGCCACTTCCCCCCTCAGAGCCAATGAGAGAGCTTCGGCGCCCAGATCCCACGAGGGACTGAGACATTGAGGAGATTGGAGCAGGTGTCGGAACTAATAAAGGAGAAGTAACCGGAGCAGATGGTACCACCACCACGACCTCCATGCATTCCAGCTCCGAGCTCAACAGAGTCAGACAAGGAACAGATGTAGAAGATGGATGGGCCGAAGGAGCTAATTCCTTATGGGCTAGGCTCAACAGTAATTTAATAAGTGCCTGCGACTTGAGCAGCCTATTGACCAATCTCTCCACGTTGTGATCCGAAAGCCTGGAGGACTGAGAGGAGTGTGAAGAGGACCAGTGACTGCCCGCTCCAGGTTGCAGCAAAGGAGAGTGTGGAGCATAGCATCAGGCTCCAAAGAAAGAGACCTTGTTCTGTTATGGGTCCGGACTGGCTCTGAGGACATGGAGCCACCGGAGACTTAGCTTTGTCGGAGCCAATGCTAAGAACCGAGAGAGACGAAGGTTTTTCAGTGGAGTTTGTCTGTTCCTAACTCGGACCCGATGGCTTTAGTGTGTTTTTTGGACACTTCAGCTGGCTGAGGACCCTGATACAAAGAATCTTGAGGGTTCTTCAGAAGGCCATGCAAAATTAACTTATTTTTTCTCTCCTGCAGGACTCTGGAACTAAAAGCATGACAGATCGAGCATGAGTCCTGCAGGTGAACAGCCCCTAAACAATATACACAACTCATGTGCCCGTCTGTAAGGGACATTTTTTCGCAACACGAGTCGCATTTACTGAACGCAGAGGGTTTTGACACTCTGGACATAGTGGATAATTGACAGAAAAAAAAATCTTCACAGCACTAGAAAACAAAGCTATAAGCTAACAGCACACAACAACTAACTACTAAAAGGCTGTAATGACTAGCCCAAACAAAAAAAGGAATTTTTTTTTTAAAAAAAAAAAAGGGAAGAAGAAAAAAAAAAGGGGGGGGAGAGCCTCTAACTTACACTGCAACTCCCCCAGTAGGAGAGCCTCTAACTTAAACGGCTATCCTAGAAAAGGTGGGGAAAAAGAAGAACCACCCTCTAATTTACACGGGCTTCAAGGGGGAAGCAAGGCCTGAGAAGAAAATGACAGCCAAAAACACCCACAAGAAGAGGAGGAAGGGGTCGTTAGACTAACAGGGGATAGTAAACGCTCTAATGACTTAATTAAACAACAAAACCTTGAGAAGGATAACAATATAGTGAAAAAACACAAAGTACTTAGCCTGAGTCAGTAGTCGCAATCTCGACGCTGCAAGCGGCAAATGAGATCTGGGTAGCTACCGCTAGGCATGTTGGGACAGGGATTAGCCCTGACCAGTAAAAGTTCTAGAGCTATAGTAAATCGGCCGAGTCAGAGCAGAGGATCGGTTCCAAACCCAACCAGCAAGAATGAAGGTGAGATGGGACAACATAACATTAAAAGTTTTAAGAAGTACAAGCAGGTTTCTGGTACCTACACAGTGCTGGAACCATGTTGTAGGGAGAAAAGAAACCTAACAATCGAGTTAAACTGTATGAGAGGGTGGAGTTTTCCTTTAACTCATTAACACCTGTGTGGTGTGGTGTGGAATGTCATACCTGTAACATCCTACACACAACTTGCATTCTATGAAAAAGAGAGGAAAACATGCAAATAATTTGTGAACAATAACATTTTTTAAACTGCAGAAATACCAACAGGTTCACAGATTCATAGATTAGTATTAAGCTAACTGCCCTTCTTAGCCATTTTAAGCTTAGCCAATTATCCCTTGTGAGACTCAAACCCTGCACCTTGTGTTTGTAAGGCAAACATCTTAACCATTAGGCCACCCTCCCAACAATGTTATCAGTAAGAATTATTCTTTACAGTTATAACACTACAGACATTCATAGCCTTTTCCATAAACACTGCAATATATTATTAATGTACACAAGTCCCAAACTCTTAGTTTTTCTAAACTTTCACAAACAAGTTTTAAAATCTTGAAAACTATACAACCTAGTCATATCTTGTTAAAACATTTTTGTTAATGCAAGCAATATTCACATGACAAGAAATTGTTGAATAAGTACATGTTTACTGAGATATTTACAGAAATATGAACACACATCTTTAATGGTATAATTAGCAATACAAATACTGGTTATCTCATAACAAATATTCCAGACAGTTTTCTTCAACAACATCCAAGGTTTCACCCAATGTCATGCAACAGTTTGTAAGTCACTTGGTTTTTGAAGTGCATATGAAATATTACTTATTTTCACAATTAATAACAACTAGCAGTATTTCCACTATATTGTGATACAAACCAACATTTTCAGTGAACTGCCCTATCTCTGTTTCACCGCAATAAAATGTAAATCAGTCAGTTATGAAAACATGAACACAAATATGGAAATATGAATAATAAGTGAAAAAATATTAATTTCTCTCCTACAGAACATCCTAGACTAACAATCTTATTGTCATTTTGTTAGTAACTCCTTGCCCTTTCTAATACTGCCTATTATTAGCTATTAAGTCACTTAAAGAAGCCAAACTCAAAAATGTTCTGGATGCCATAAAGTTGTGGGATTCAGTCAAATAAAGAGGGTTCTGAGAGTTACATGTGAAAGGTAATGGAAAAGTAAAATATAATTGCAATACACAGGGCGTGGTTTACCTAGCTACATGCGCTTCCTGACAGTTTTTTTATATAGGGAAAAACAGAACATGCATTTGGTACACATTTTACTTTATTGCTGCCACAGCTTTTTTTATAGATTTTATTGTTCACAAACATATTTATGACATCAGCAGAAAGGACACAAAAAATGCTTTAATAATGCATGCCACAACATGCTCTGAGTTTATAAAGTTTTTTTTTTTTTTTAGTTTGTAAAAGGTGGAAAAGAACCAAAGACGTACGTAGGTTATGGGAGTGTCAACTTGAAAAGTGCAAACTAATGTGGCAGCTTAGGTATGGAGCCCCTTTTTATCAGGGCTTGAATGAAAATGTTTCAGTCTCTATTTGACTATGTTTAAGGGCAACAGGACTTTGAAAATATTAGTATTTTAATAATGCAATGGTCATGAATATATAATTTATGTATTAAGTGGGTGAGTGCAAAAAATATTTTTTCACTTTTTTATTATGTGTATCTATTTACGTTTTTGTGAAGTGTTCACATTTTTAGCTTTTACTAGGTCATGCAATTTAAATAACTTCATTTCATTGGTGGGTGGGTGTGTCTATATAAATTAAGTTTTTACCATGATTATTTCATTATACTGAGACACTTATGTTATAAAATTCTCCTATAATGCTTAAATATAACTCCTAGATTCAGAGGCAGTGAAATGACTTAAGTCTTGAATTTTACTGAGAAAACATTCCATTTTTAATGTCATTTTATTCCAAAGCATTTAGAATGAAAATCTTGCCATCATTTAGACATACAGTCTTTTGGTCCAGTGTTATAGCACTGCTATGTAAGTTTTTTGATAGATTTTTTTTTTGTTGTAATAAATAGAATTGATACTTATTTTTCTTTTAGTATGTTGAAATTCCATATGTTTTGTCATTTTCTAATGGCTGTTGTGGATTTCACTTTGCCCTACCTGCAAATAGCCATAACCCTGTATTACTTTCACATTATCTAGTAAAGTTTTTAGAGGTGGATAGTCACGGTGGTGCAGCGGTAGCATTGTTGCCTTACAGCAAGAGGTTCTCCTGTTCGATTGTCGGCTGGAGTGCCTTCTGTGTGGAGTCTGCATGTCCTCCCCGTGGTAGAGTGGCGTTCGAAAGACATGCGTGAATGGGCGGGCCTTCGTTGAAGGTTGGGCATCGAGCTGGCACCTCGACACCGTAAAAATCGACTGCCAAACATTAGTGGACTGGAGTTCTGCTATGGCGACCCCCAACCGGGAAAAGTCGAAAGAACAACAACAACACAACCATGATTATTTCAAATTCTGAAGAAGTTTTTTGAGATTTAAGTGCTTATTCTGGAAAGGTTAATAAAATCTGGGGCATGAACTTAGTTTGCTGCTTGCAAGTCTGCTTGTGTTTGTTGATTTTGTTTGTGTCTCAAAGGTTTTAGTCATAGCTGTGAATGTTTGAGGCCTGGGTTAAAGTTGGAAGCAAGCAACTGGAAATGCTATACTGACAGAAATATCATGCCTTTTGATTGCATAGATCAAGCTGGAACCATAGTCCTCTCTGGATTTTAACTTTGCTAGACTCTTGACGTTCAAGTATGACTACTAAAGCAGCAAAGTATCACATTCTACTCCTCTGCTTGATGTCAGGCTTGATAAGCACTTTTTTCTATCTGCTTTTTATCTCTATGCCTGCTGATGATAAGCCCCCCCCCCCATCTGCCCCTGACCTTATAGGTTCATAGATAGGTACTAGACTATTGGCCCAAGGCCCTATATAAGCCTAGCCAAAAAGGTACGCCGGCTTTCACCACCCAAGAAAATAATTTTCCTGTGCCCCTGTCAAGCAGAGCCACAGAGGTGATCCCCGGGATGAATTTCCTATTTCCCATCCAATCATCAAGATTTTTATTGAAGAGTGCTAATGAGGAGCTTTGTTTGATATAGACAGGTAGCTTGTTCCAGAGTATGGGAAGTCTCTGGGACAGGAATCTATCCCTCCAGTATCTTATCTTTCAGTTACACTCCGAATCCCCAGCACGAAGGTGAGAGACTACAAAAGGGGCCATCACCTATATAACCAAGGTGGTGCCTTATGAGCTAGTCAACATCCAGTCAATAAATGCATTTCAGTTTAGGCATAATGCCACCCCCTAGGTGGTGGACATAAGCATTCAAGTTATCACAGTAGCAACCTACACCCTTCCCATTGGGTGTATGTGCTTCCACCCACACACTGAGGTCTATAATCATCATCGTTGGCTTGCCCAACCCAGATTCTCAATTTTCATCTTTCTATTACCAAGAAAGCCTCTAACTCTACCTTGGTAGTCACCAAGAACAAAATCATTACACCCATTCTCCCTTGCCATCACTGCCAGCTACAAAGTCTATAATCAAACTCAGGCCACCTGTATCACAGCCAGAGTTATACCCATGAATACCAAGCAGAAGGCCACATCTAGGCCATGAGGCTTGACTATACCAAAGTATGAAGAATGCAGGTTTGCCCAGGTACCCAACTGGTCTTGTCTGCTGGATATGCTTCCATAACTGAAGTGACTTACCTTAAGGACTGCCTTTTTAGGGTAGACAATTTGTAGGAACTCAGAAGATGTAATAAGAAAAGACATGGACTGGATTGTACATCAACACAGAAGCAGCATTAAGTAGGAGAAACAAACATGGGGAAACAGAATAGGTTCATAGGTTCATACTAGGCTATCTGCCCTAGGGCATTTATAAGCCTAGCCAGAGTGTGCTTGGCTTTCGCCACCTATTTTAAATTAATTTTGCTATGCCCTTTTTCGAGGTTAGTATACTGTGCCTCTGTCTAACAGTGACACAGAAGTGATACCCGGGGTAAACCTACGATCTCCCATCCACTCATCAAGATTCCTCTTGAAGAGAGTCAATGAGGGACTCTGCCTAACCTGGACTGGGATTTTATTCCAGAGTGAAGGGAGCCTCTGGGTTATGAATCTGTCCCTCCAGCATGTCCTATTTATTTCAGTGCTGAGGTTCAAGTCTCTCGAGCGCGTAGCTCGATGGGATTTGGATTTTCTGAGGTGCAGCATGTCCATTAATTCCGGGTTGGACATGGCTTTATACGTCAGGCACAGATCGCCTCTGAGCAGGCGGTATGCCACTGAGTAGAGCTGGAGTTTCTTTAACCGGGCAGCATATGGCATCTGTTTGAGCCCTATGATCCTCTTGGTGAGGTACTTTTGGGGTCTTTCCAGTTGCTGCAGGTGTCTGGCAAGGTACATCCCAAAAGGGGCATTGTACTCAATTATGGGTCTGATGAGGGATGAGTAAAGAGGCACAATGACCTCCCCTGATCTAGATGTGAATCCCTTCATGATTAGGTGGGCTACATAAAATGTTTTTCTAACCACTTTGGCCACGTGGTTGTCAAATGAGAGATTGCTATCAACTTGGGTCCCCAGGTCCCTAATTACTTCTTCTGTACTTAATGGATTACCACCTATGTGGTAATTTGTGGGCACTATGTTTTTGCCAAAGGGGATGACTATACACTTTTTGGCATTTAGCTTGAGGCCATGGCTCTGGCACCAGTTGTCTGTTTCTATGAGGCCCTTTTGGAGGATGCTTGTGTCGGCTGGAGAGTCTATTATGGTGCCCAGTTTGCAGTCATCTGCAAACTTAGTCAGCTACAGTCCTTCCGTGTTGGCCTGTACCTCCGAGAAATATATACCGAACAAGAGAGGTCCCAGGACTGAGCCTTGGGGGACGCCACTTGTAACTGGTTTGAAGTCTGACATGGCTCCAGCAATTCTAACCATGTGGGTTCTGTCGTTGAGACAGTTTGCAACCCATCTAGTGACATAGGGGTTTATATTTAAGCTGGTGAGCTTATCTATAATGCCCGAGTGGTGGTATTGTATCGAAGGCTTTTGCGAGGTCCAGGTAGACTGTGTGGACCACCTTCCCCTCGTCAATGGCCTTGGTGACTGTTTCAAAGAAATCAACCAGGTTTAAGAGGCAGGATCTGCCCTTAACAAAGCCGAACTGGGTAGGATCCAGTGTCTGTAGGTCTCCAATATCTTTATTTATGAGGTCCATGATGATCCTTTCCATAGCTTTGCAGACCAAGCTAGTCAGGCTTATGGGGCAATAGTTTCCAGGATCCGTTGAGGCACCACCTTTGTGGAGAGGGACCACTGTTGCTGTACGCCACTCTTTGGGTACATATCCTGTAGTAAGGCTGAGATTGAACAGTAGTTTTATGTTTGGGTTTAGCTCTTCTTGGAGTTCATGTAGGACGCAGCCCGGGACACCGTCTGGTCCCATTGATGCTGTGTTTTTTGCTTTGGAGAGGGCAGCTTTTACCTGAGCATCTGAGATGTCAGGGGGGCAGCACTCTGCTGGGATAAATATTTGCCCTTTTGGTGGGTGGGGGGGGGGGGAGTTTGCTCTGAACCTGTCAGCTAGGATGTTGGCGATGTCTGTGGGTTCGGTGTATTTTTTGTCATTTTGGACTAATTCTGAGCATATCTGGGAATTCCCACCCAGGTTCCTAACATAACTAAAGAAAGCCTTGTGATGATCCTTAGTGTGTCCTGTGCAATTTTTCTCTCAAGGCTGGCCTTAGACAATTTTATGAGTGCCCATAGTTTTTTGCTAATACTGATCAGACATGCCTTCCTTTTTTGGGATTTTGCTCTATCATGTAGTAGCTTCCTCCTTCTATTGTATAGTTTGTTTATGGCTGGGGTCCACCAGACAGGACGTCTGCCTTTGGAGGATTGGGTCTTGGTTTTATTTGGGATTGCATGATCCATGCATTCCTGAAGGTGTTCATAGAATGCGTTTATAAAGGATTCTGCGGTCTGGGCCATATTTTTCACAGGCCTGGGGGCTTTGAAGGATTCCACCTCGGTTTTGAGGAGTGTGAAATTTGCTTTAGAGAAGTTTTTCACTGTGGTTTTCTGAGCAGCGGGTGGGGTCGGGATGTGAATATCCAGTGAGATTAGTTTATGGCCTGATCTTACCAGTGAGGGATACACTTCTGGTCTGGAGCATAGAGTCCCCATGTTGGTGATGATCAGGTCCAGTATGTTTTCCTCTCTTGTGGGAGTGGTAACAAGTTGTTCCATAGCATCTGAGTTTATAAATTCTAGGAACCTTTGGGCTAGGGTATTGGAGCTAGAGTAATGCTCCCAGTCTATGTTTGGGTAGTTGAAGTCGCCCAATATAATGGTGTTTGGAGAGACCTTCAAATTTTCCAGTGTTCTCAGGAAGGCCGAGTGGGGTTCCTGGGTTTGGGAGGGTGGTCTGTAGCAGGCTATAAACTGGAAGGCAGTTTTACCCACTGTTAGTTGCACATGGATAGTCTCTGATGCTTCGTGCTGTGCCACCAACCTGGAGGTGTGGGTATCTTTGATGAATATTGATACTCCCCCTCCTTTTGTAGTACGGTCCAAGTTTTGGGGCCGAAAAGCATGGTATGAGGTATAACCTGGTAGTGCTGGGGTGCTCTTGGGAGCCTTGAACCAGGTTTCTGTTACTGCACAGATATCGATGTTCTCCATGCTAAGGAGAGTTTCGAGTGCGTGCATCTTGAGGTTTAGACTTCTGGCATTGAGTAGCTTTACTCTTAGCTTCTTATCCCTTGTGATACCTATGGAGGTGGGTTTGTCTTTTAAGCCTTGCCTAAAAAAGGCACTATAGGGGTAGCAAGAGCCTTTGCCAATATCCGAAAACCCAGGGGAGACAGGTGCAAGCCATCCCTAGCGAAGCATCGTGGCTTGTCGAGCATGTCATCCCAGGCTGACAGCCATTGGATCCCCTTTGAATGAAACCAATACTTAAGCCAATTGTTGAAATTGATCATCTTGTCTTCATATTGTGGCATCATTCTTGGTGAGGGTAAGATGCTACTCAAGGTCAGGGTCATACCGGCCTGGGCCACATGCTCAGAGAGCTCCTCTGTCTCTTTTCATGTAGTCCAGGGAGGTACGTCTCAGGTCATTCACACCAGCATGGACAATGACTGAGTTATATTTGTACTTGCCTTGGAGTGATCTGAGTGCTTGTGTTATGTGGCGGATCCTAGCGCCCGACAGGCAGCTCACCGTGACCTTCTCCTTGTTCAGCCTGGTGAGCGGGACGTCAGTGTGCCTGACGATAGAGTCACCTATTACAAGTGTATCAGGTGTGTTGTTTAGCCTTAAGGGCTGTGACTGTTCGGCACACTGGCTTTGTGAGCTATGTGTTGCAGGAGTTTTGTTTTTGGGTAGCGGTTGCGTGGGTGTCTGCTTTGGAGGTCTCTGCTGCTTAGGCAGATTTTTATTTAGAGCCTCCACGTATGTTTTTGTGTGTTTATGTGTTTGGTTTGCTGTCATGGTAGGTCTATGTGAGATTGGAATTGTAGTGAGTGTGGTTTCCTTCTCCTCCTGACTGGTTTTGCCAGTACTGAGTTAAGAGAGCTTAGCCTCCTGTATGGCTATATGGTTGCATCTCTCACATGTGTTGGAATTTGTTGGGAGGAGGAGAGGGTTGTCTGTGTACATGAGGCAGTTGTAACATTGCCTCAAGATTCCGAGATTCACCAGCTGGACCGGAGAGGAGATTGGCAACTGACCTTTGGACATGCTAGAATAGTATTGGGAATTCCTTTATAATTGAAAAAAAAGGGCCAATGGGGAGCGAGGTACTCAAGGGGAGTTTGTGAGGGTGTAGTGCTTTTAATATTTTAGTGCTGACTTATATAATTGCTTTAGTGAGCAAGTGCCAGCTAACTTAAATGCAATGTGTTTCAGGTAACTTAAATGCAAAAATGACAAACAGTAACTTTCTTTCAAGTGAAACAAGGAAATAAGTACCGTAAGCAATGCAGATATCACTAGGGATCCACAGAAGCGCTGAAAAGCCGCGTTTTAGGTGCAATTAGCATTTCAGGGAAATAACAAGCAAATAAACAAGCAGCATACAAATAAAGCTAGATTCAGCAGGCCTGGATCTAGTCTATGCTACAGCAAACAAGGTGTACCAATTTCAGTAAGAAACAGTTCAAATATGCAGGCACTATAAGCCTTTAACCAGAAATTCCCAGCTCAGCAGGGCAGAGTCCAGCCTTTCCTCCCACAAGAGTGCAGACCACAAACCTTCTTAATGTAAAATAACTGGCCTGAAGCCCAAGTGCTTAAACCAGAACTAATACACTTTTAGAATAACAGACACTGAGCCCTCAATCAGCAGTTCACAACTTAGAAGGATGTAAGCTATCTGTCCTGCCACCACAGTGCAGGCCACAAACCTTCCTAATGTAAAACAACTGGTCTGAAGCCCAAGTGCTTAATCCAAAAGACTTAGAATGATAGCTACACTTTAATAAGATTTCTGATTAACTTTTTATAAGTAACCTAAACCATAAATATTGGTTAACTCAGTTAGACTATGGCTTTATGTGAGTTAGGAAGATTTATTTTAGGGTAGGACTGGGGTGTGATGCATTATGTGCAGTACCTAAGCTGGAGCTGACATGGGAAAAGTGGGCACAAATGTTTACTAAAGAAAACTACAATTGTGTAAGTAAACCTACCACAACAATAGAAGTTTGAATGATCACTGCTGCTGCTGTAGCCTAAGCTATATGGGTTATATCCTGCACAGGATATAACAGCTGGTCAGCTTTCAAAACTTCAGGCCACCTTCTATGCACTAATCCATCAGTCAGCTCAATTCGAGCTGACTAAAAAGACAGGTATGGGCATCAAGCCCTTCAGCCCTTTCATGCCAACAGATAGGAAGGCTGAGCCCCAAAAGGGTAATGCTAGAAAAACAACAAATGTTCACACCCTGGCAAATAAACATAGCAAAAAACAAAGGGAATGGAGGGAGAGAGTGACTACTGCAGCAGTGATCATATGAACATCTACTGTTACAAGTTTACTTACGCAACGGTACTACATTCATCATATCAATCACAGTATCTACAGTAGCTTAAGCAATATGTGTAAATTACCACAGCTTACAAATTTTGGGAGGGGAAGGTTCCAGGAGCCCATGGAGAATCGTCCTAGCAAAGCCTGATCTAGACCTAGAGAAGGAATCAAGCTTGCAATGCCTTGTAAAAGTAAATAAAGAGGACCACATTGCTGTTTCTCGAATACTGCTGGATTCCAACCCCTTTTCAAAAAGTCATTCATGAAGCTAAGGCCCTGGCAGAGTGAGCCTTAACCCTGCCTGGAATAGTTTTGTTGTGGTGAGTACAGGAAAAGGCAATTGCCTGAGACAACCATTTGGAAATAGTCTGTTTTGACAAAGGTTGTACCTTCACAATAAATGAACAACTGATCTAAAGATCAGAAAAATTTAGTTCTGTCAATAAAGCACCTGAGTTGCCTGTGGACATTCAAGGTATGGATCCTTTCTCCCTTATTTTTAGGTTCTTGAAGTAAAATGGTGAGATAGATAAAGTAAACTCTGAAAACACTTTAGGCATAAAAGAAGGATTAGTTCTCAAAGAAACCTTCTCTCTGTGGAAAATTAAATAGAGTTAATTCAGCACAGAACGTACAACTCAGATACTCTGCTTGCAGAGGTCAGAACAGAAACAATTACATTAAGAACCTCAAGTCAGCCAAATTAGCTAGTTCAAATGGAGCCAAGTGTTTGCATCTCTAACACAAAATTACGATTCCCAAGGACAAGGCAACTATTTTCTTGGAGGCTTCTTATGCAAACCCCCTTTCAGATATATTTTGACATGAGAATGAACTGAAAGAGGAGGATTTTTGGGCATACACGTTGAAATGGCTGTTAAATGAACTTTAAACATTTAAACCAGCATTGCCAAAATAAAAGTCAGTGCCTCAAAAAGCACACATTAAAAAAAACAAATGAATAGTTAATATAGGTTCATAGGTGTGCACTAGGCTAATGGCCCAGGGGCCTTTACAAGCCTAGCCCATAGGATTACCCTGGCATTGTGCCACCCGACCTAAGTTCCCAGTGCCTCTGTTGAGTAAAGCCACTGGAGTGATCCTTGGGGAGAATTTTCTATTTCCCATTCACTCATCAAGATTTCTCTGGAAGAGGGCCAGTGAGGTGCTCTGCTTGACATGTATAGGAAGTCTATTCCATAGCATGGGCAGTCTCTGGGTTATGAACCTGTCCCTCCAGCATGTTCTGTTGATTGTGGTAATGAGGTTGAGGTCTCTGGAGCATGTGGTGCGGAGATACTGGGATTTCTTTAGATGTAGCATTTCTAACAGAGCTGGGTCAGACATGGCTTTGTAAGTCGAGCAGAAATCGCCTCTAAGTAGGCGATATGAGACAGAGAATAGTTTTTTTAGTCTGTCCATATAGGACAAATGTTTAAGGCCTAGGATCCTCTTTGTGAGGTACTTTTGCGGCCTCTCCAGTTGATGCAGGTGTTAAGTGAGGTACATGCCAAATGGGGCATTCTACTCAATGATTGGCCTAATGAGGGAAGAGTAGAGGGAGACAATGACCTCTTTCTTCCTGGATGCAAAACCCTTACTAATGAGATGTGCCACATAGAAGGACTTCCTGACCACAGTGGCAATGTGGTGGTCAAAAGAGAAGTTGCTGTCAACCTGTTTTCCCAGATCTCTTATAATGCCTTCTGTGTTCAGTGGACTACCATCAATGTGGTAATTCATGGGAACCAGGTTTTTCCCAAAGGGGATGATGACACATTTTTGGCACTGAGCTTAAGGCCATGGTTCTGACACCAGTCGTTGGTCTCACTGAGGCCTTTCTGTAACATCACTCGGGGAGTTCATAATAGCTCCCAACTTGCAATTATCTGCAAACTTTGTCAGTCAGAGTCCCTTTGTGTTGGTCTGGACTTCAGAGAAGTAGATACCAAACAGGAGAGGACCCAGGACCGAACCATGCGAGACTCCACTCATGACTGGTTGGCAGTCTGACTTGGAGTCAGCTACTTTCACACTGTGGGTTCTACCTGTGAGCCAGTTTGCAACCCACCTAGTGATAGAGGGGTTGATGCCTAGCTTAGTGAGTTTTTCTATGATTCCTGAGTAGGGAATGGTATCAAAGGCCTTAGCCCGATCAAGGTAGGCTGTATGAACCACCTTGCCTTCATCCACAGCTCTGGTGACTGACTCAAAGAAGTTGACCAAGTTGAGCAGGCATGATCTACCCTTCACAAAACCAAACTGTGTGGGACCCAGAGTTTGGGGATTCCCTATTTCGTTGTTTATTAGGTCCATGATGATGCGTTCCATAGCTTTGCATATCAGACTTGTCAGGCTAATGGGGTGATAGTTCTCAGGGTCTGTAGTCACTTCTCCATTGTGGATGACTGTAGCAGTGTGCCATTCAGTAGGGAGAAAGCCTGAGGTGAGGCTATGATTGAACAGGGCACACAAGTGAGGTGCCAGTTCACTCTGTAGTTCATGTAGAAAAGAGCCGGGGATATTGTCAGGTCCCACAGAAGTTGTATCTTGGCCTTGGACAATGCTGTTTTAACGTGGGCAGCAGTAATACTGGGTGCCTGGCAATATACTGGTATTGTGACTGGTCCCATGGGGGGGGGGGTAAAGTTGGCAGTGAATCTGTCGGCCAGTATATTGGCAATATCTGTTGGCCTGGTATAGGAAGTACAACTGTGCAGTAGCTCAGAGAAAGTCTGGGTATTGCCGTGGAGATTCTTTACGTAACTACAGAATGCCTTGTGGTTGTCTTTACTATCTGCTGCAATTCTGTTTTCATAGCTAGCTTTAGATGATTTGACGAGGGATCTCAACTTTTTGTTGAGGATGATAAGGGAGTTTTTCCAGACTTGGGACTTCACCTTATTCCGTATTAGTTTCCTCCTTCTGTTGTAGAGTTTGTTTATGGCAGGGGACCACCAGATTGGCTTCCTTTTTTTTTTTGGAGGAGAGTGTCTTGGTTCTGTTGGTTATGGCGAGATCCATGCATTTGTGTACGTGTTCATACAGTGCATTGGTGAATGATTTGGCAGTCATGCAACTGATTTCCATTTGCATGGGTGCCGTGAAGTTAGCCACCTCTGTTTTTAGGAGCCCAAAGTTAACTTTGGAGAAGTTTTTCATGGTGGTTACCTTTGCGGGGGGGGGGGGGGGTGAGGATTAGTTCATTGTAATTATACAATATGAAAAATTATTTAAGGAGGTAGCCAACAGAAACCACTATGTACAGTACGTACATCTGTTAAGAGTAGCAACGTCTTAGGCGTTAGAAAGACACAACAGTGAACATCTTAGGCAGTACAAGTCAATGAATAGGTTATCTGACCAGAAGCAGAGCACTTAAGAGCAGCTCATGCTGTAAAATGTTCCATAAGTTATGCCCGAAAGGAGGAATAGTTAGTGAGGTCTTTAAGATTTGATGGAAGATCCCTCCAAAACTTAGGTCCAAAGGCTGAAAGGGAGTGTAAAGTACTGAAGTCTGGTTTTAGGTACTTGCAAGAGAGGCCTTGAATGGTTATGAGATGTAAGATTATATAACTGAGGCTGTCTAAGTAAGCTAGAGGTAAGAGAAGGGCAGGAGTTTTGAGACTGAAAAGTTGGGAGCCAAAGAAAAGATAGTCTTTGCAGAACCTGCAGTTGGCTCTAGGTAGTGTAAGACTATAGTATTCACACTTTGTGGAAAGGGTAATGAGGCAGCAGATGGAGTTGGAGATTGGATGGTGGCAGAGGTTTTTATTTTTTTTTTTGGAGGCAGGCTACAAAAGGTAAGCACTACTCAAAGCACTACTCAGGTTGGGTTAGAAGAATCCTTTTCCCAATAGCATTTCTTGTTGGGTGGGAGAAGAAATAGATTTTGTTGGCTCAGAAGCGTAGTGTGCATCTTTTTCCAGATGTTTTCTCCAAGAGACAGTGTGTGGTTAAGTGAGGGATCAAGTCAGACTCTCAAGTATCTGAATGTGTTAATGTGCTCAACAGCATTGTTAAGTTGGTCAAGACTAAGAAGGGATTTTTTTTTAGCTTTTAAAACATAGTTTTAGTTTTTGAGGAGTTAAGTAATAGTTTTATACTAATGAGACAGCGAAGGAAGGTGAAATCTTTATGCAGATCATGTTGAACTGAGTGAGTTGTGTGGTTGGAGAAGAAAATAATCATGTCACCAGTGTACTGTAAGACTGTAATTGGGGAAGATAGAGTGCAACCTAATTTATAAAAATGAAGAAAAGAAGAGGGGCACTATGGAGCCTTGAGGGACTCTAAGTAAGGGAGTGGTGGCTGATGAGGTCTTTGCTTCCCATGCACAAGGTACAAAGTTCGATCCAGACCTCCATGCAATGCATGTATCTGTTTTCATGTTCTACCTTAGTGTCACTGGGGTTCCTCCTACCTCCCGAAACATGCAGAGCGTTTCCAACTCACCCAAGAATGGGGCTGTGGGCAGCAGCACAGACTCTAGATGGTGTCCTACAGGGAGAACAGTTGAATAGACCAACCACTTTCAGCATCAACTGTGGAGTGCGGTATTCTCAAGATAGGAGAGCTCGGATTACAGACTTCACGCAGTGTCAGGGTTTTAACGTGACATTGTAAAAACTGGCTGTAGGTGACTCGGTCATATTGGCTAGTGCTGACAAAATGGGCATGGGTACTTGCTGGTGAAAAGTGGGTTGAGGATCCAGCCTATTCTGACCTATGCTAACAGTGGGAGTGGTGTAATACTGGCCAGTGTGTGCATGTCATAAAGCCCAGCAGCCCTGTGTGAATACGCTAATAGCTGGCCAGTGTCCTGATGCCCAGCTTGGGTTACTTGGGATAGCTCTGTTGAGCAGAAGCTGGATGTAAAACCAATCAACCTGGCAAACAAACTAAAAATTTCTACACTCAATGTAGGTTCACTGACAGGACACAGCTTGGAAGTAGGTGACAGGATGTTGAGGTGAAGGCTGGACATCCTGTGTATCCAGGAGACAAGCCGGAAGGGTAGTGGTGAGAGGGAGGCTTAAGAAGACAGTGAGGGATGTCATCAGAATTAGTGATAGACTCACAGCATTCAGACTCCAGTGTAAGGATAGGGGCACTATCCATAATCTCTGCTTATGCCCCACAGGAGGGTTATGATAGTGAGGAAGTGAGTACATTCAGGCAGCAGCTGTAGGATATACTAGATAAAACAGGATGACATGAATTGGTATAGACAATGGGTGACCTGAATGCACATATCAGAACATACGGAACAGGTTATAAGGACTGCCTCAGTCCACATCAGTGGGACAGCGAGAATAAAAAAGGGGAGGCCAATTTAGACTTCTGACTGGCAAATGGCCTGATGGTGACCAATGCACGGTTCAGCAAAAGACAGTCACAAGATCATGCACAGAATTGGCCAGCATACAACACAGGTAGACCTCCTCTTAGTAAGGAAAGGGCAGTGGGGTACAATCAGCAACTGCAAACTTAAGCTCTTTGAAACAGCCAGCTCACAGCATAAAACAGCATCTTAGGAAGAAGAAGAAATATGTTGAGCTGAAGAAGAATTGCAGTGCCTCAAAATAGCATATTTGAGGACCACAGAACAGATACATGGCTGAGCCAGGTATGGAAATAAATTACATAAGGAAATCTGGTGGGGGATTACAGAAGTCCAAGAAGTCATCAAAAAAAGGAGTGCAAGAAAAAAGTGAGAGAAAAGATGGACCAGAATAAGAAGAAATACTGGTTGGTTAACAAACAAACTAACAGAGAAGTTGCAATAGCAAAGAACAAGGCATCAGAGGTACTCTGCCATCTTCTGGAAAGTGACTCAGTAAATAGCACAAAGAAACTATCAGGTTGCAAGGCAAAGACAGAAAGATAAAGATAGTCAGACAGCCTTCATAATGGATGCCAGCAACAACCTGCTCATCAGCCCACAGGAAAACAAAGGGTCAACAGGAGGACTTTCAACAGTTTCTTAATGAAGAAAACCCCACAGCTCCAAACACAGCCTATGATGAAAGGGGAGGATGAGCCCACCTTAGTAGTAATAAGAACAGTACTAAGGAAAAAGAAGATAGAGAAATCAGCAGGGTTAGATGAGGTCACAGCAGACATGAACAAGATGCTGGGGGAGTTAGGAGAGAAATGGCTCCTGATGGTACTCAGCAATATAGAGAGAAAGGCCAGAGTACAAGAACAATGGGGGCATCCACAACTGTGGGCAGTACAGAAGGTATCAAACTCCTGTCACACAGCATATAAGTTCTGGACAGGTATGCAGAGCAGTAGAAAGTAAAATGGAAAATGAACAGTTTGAATTCAGGTCATGATGCAGCACAACTGACCCGATGTTTGCAGTGAGAGAGACAGCCGAGAAGCTAGAAATGAAGAGAGAGTCCAATTGGGCGTTCTTAGACTTGCAAAACAATGCATAAAGCAAGGTCCAAAGAAATTTGATTCTGGCAATTTTGTGGTGGTTCAAAGTCCCAGAAACATTGGTAGAATTACTGCAGGCTATGTACAAGGACCCAATGACTTAAATACAAACACTGATTGGTCTCACAGAGGGGTTTCCAGTGGGAGTGGGTGTAAATTATGGTTCAGCTCTGGGCCCACTGCTGTTCATACCCATGATGGATACATTAGCAAAAAGTTTGTAGGGGACAGATCAACAAAGTTACTGCATACAGACAATGTGTCTTTACAGGTAGACTCTGAGCAAAAACTCCAGCAAAGGATAGGAAATGGAATGCAAAACTGAAGACACATGGAATGAAAAGTACAGTTTTGTACCTACCATAAATGTAGATGTTCGAAGATCCACATTGCTGCAGTCATAACCTGTGGGTAGTCCGCTGTCCTCGGTCGGCCCGAATACCAAAGTGTTAGGCTGGCGTCGGTCATGGTCGCTCAGATCTGACGTCAGTACGCCGTGGTACTAAAGCGCATGACCGACGCCATATCCTCAGTCTTTCTTGCCCCAGATGTCAGAAGGCCTTAAAAAGAAAGGCCATAGCCAAAAATGGGAAAATCACCCATGTAGAAACAATATTTACAACACAAACCACACAACCACCCCAAACTACAGAGGGGAAGGAGGGAGGGTAAATTGGACTGCAGCAATGTGGATCTTCGAACATCTACATTTATGGTAGGTACAAAACTGTACTATGTTCTTCATCTCACATTGCTGCAGTCATAACCTGTGGGTAGAATCCCAAAGCAAAGGTAAAGGGAGGTTGGCAAAATCATAAAGCATTGGGAGCTGCTAACATGCCCTGTAAAACTGCAGTGGCAAACCCAGCCCTAGATTTGGAATAAAGAGGGAGATGGTAATGTTTAGAAAAAGTGTGCACTGAACTCCAAGTAGCTGCCTCCAAAATATCTTTAGTAGCTACTCCCTTAAAAGCAGTAGAAGTGGCAGTCGCCCTAGTGGAATGAGGTCTGACTCCAGCCGGAACCTCCTTACCATGAGGAGAATAACAAAAAGCAATACAATGGCCAATCCACTTAGAAATAGTTTGTTTTGAAACAGGTTTCCCCTGAGAACCCAAAGCAAAAGAAATAAACAACTGTTGAGACTGCCTGAACCCTTTGGTTCTGCTCAAATAATAACGCAACTGCCTGTGAATATCCAGAGAGTGTAAATTTTTTTTCCCCCTTATTTTGGGGATCAGCATAAAATGTAGGCAAATGAATAGATTGGTTTAATGCCACATTAGAAACAACCTTAGGCATAAAAGTAGGGTTAGTACGCAGGGAGACCCTATCCTTATGAAATATCAAGAAGGGTTCAACTGCCATTAGAGCCTGTAATTCAGATACCCTTCTAGCAGACGTAATGGCCAACAAAAAAGCAGTCTTCCAAGACAAAAACTTCAACTCCGTAGTAGCTGCAGGTTCAAAAGGAGGTAAAGTGAGCTTTTCCAACACAAAATTGAGATCCCAGGAAGGAGTAGGAGCTCTACGGGGGTGTTATGTTTTTGCCCTCTAAGAAATTGCTTAAACAAAGGGTGAGAGAATAAAGGAGGGTCACAGTCATAGTGAGCAGAAATGGCTGCAGCATGAACTTTACAGAGGAGAAAGACAAACCCTTGTCTAATAATTCTGTAAGATACTGAAGTGAAACACTCAAATTAGGCACAGAGACATCAAAGCTCTTTGTTTTGCTCCAAAGAAAAAATCTCCTCCATTTATCAGCATAAACTTTCCTGGTACTAGGCCCTGGCCTCCAAAATGACATTCAAAACTTGTTGAGGAAGCTGCGACCCCCCAGGGTCTAAAACAGAATATGCCAAGCTGTCAGATGCAGGGACTGTATCCTGACATTGCGGAAATGATTGCTTGCCTGGGACAAAAGGTGTGGAACTGAAGGCAAAGGCCAAGGAGGCTCCCGTACTAAACTCCTCAGCAGAGGGTACCAGTGCTGACGTGGCCAATCTGGAGCTATTAGAATCATGCAAGGCTTGTCCTGTCTGACCTTCAAGAGCACCTTGGGAAGAAAAGGCAGAGGAGGAAAGGCATAGACGTGAAGGTTGTTCCAACTGAATGATAGAGCATCCACTTTCCAAGCTTTTGGGTGAAACAGCTTTGTGCAAAACTTTGGCAGTTGGAAATTTAGTGGAGAAGCGAACAGATCTATGTCTGGAGTTCCCCAAGCCACTGTCAACTGTTGAAATACATGAGGATCCAATTTCCATTCGTGGGGATCCACCATCTGTCTGCTCAAAACATCTGCTAAGGAGTTCTGTGCTCCCGGCAGAAACCTTGCCCGAAGAGTGAGGTGCAAACTGAGAGCAGTCTCCCACAAAATCATAGCTTGTCTGCAAAGAGGGTACGAATGGGTTCCCCCTTGCTTGTTGATGTACCACATGACTGTTGTGTTGTCTGTTTGAATCAACACCTGTCCTGGTTGAAGTAGATCCTTGAAGGCCATCAGGGCAAATTGGACTGCTAACATCTCCTTCATGTTGATATGCAAATGTTGTAGTCTGGGAGGCCACGTGTCTTGAACCCATTTCCCATTGAAGTGTGCTCCCCAAGCCATGTCTGAGGCATCTGTCGTTAAGATCTGACTCGCCTCTGGTCGGGTCACAGAGAGTCCCTTGTTTAGGTGACATTCCTGAGCCCACCACAAGAATTCCCTTTGGATGCAAGGTATTATCTGAATGACAGTGTCCAAATCGTGGCAGTGTTGAGTCCATATGCTTTTGAGATACCATTGTAGCTTCCTCATATGCAGTTTGGCATTGGGAAGCACCAGAATACAAGATGCCATGAACCCCAAGGCCTGAAGGACTGTCCTTGCAGTCAGCCTGGACCGTAGAGATAATTGCTGGAAGTAAAGGGCAAGATTTCTTTGTTTGTCCGGGGTCAAAAACGCCATCTGAGAGGCTGTGTTCAGTCTCACACCCAGAAAGCACATGTCCTGAGAGGGTACTAGACTGGACTTTGTTTCGTTCACAGAATACCCTAGGCACCTTAACACTGTCATAACATACTGAAGATGGTGAAGTAACTTGACTTTGTCTTGAGCAAGAATCAGGCAATCATCCAAATAAGGATAAATCTGTATTCCCCTTAGTCTTAAGAAGGCCATCACTGGAGCCAGGACTTTTGTGAACACCCTGGGTGCAGTAGATAAGCCAAAGGGCAATGCAGAGAACTGATAATGAAAAGTGCCAGCCCGAAAACGCAGGAACCTCCTGCAGCTGGGCCTGATAGGAATGTGAAGATAAGCCTCTTTGAGATCCAGAGTTACCATCCAGTGATCCTTGCCTAGCAGAGGCAGAAGCTGTTGCAAAGTTAACATCTTGAATTTGGGAATGTCCAGGTATGTGTTGAGAATAGACAAGTCCAGAATTGGCCTCCAAGTGTTTCCTTTCTTTGGTACCAAAAACAGGCGAGAATAAAATCCTAGGCCCACTTCTGACGGAGGGACCACCTGGATAGCCCCCATTTTTAAAAGTAAAGAAATCTGTTTGTGAGCCTCCAACTTTTGCTGAGGAGGAACGTCTGGCATGCCTTTGAAAGGAGGCAAGGTGTGAAAATAAAACTTGTAGCCTCGGTCTATAATGTCCAACACCCATTTGTCCTGGGTGACTAAAAGCCAATTTTGCCTGAAAAGTACCAACTTTCCTCCCAGAGGAGCTGCCAGACAGGAGGGATCTGGCAGCTGGAGATACAGG
The DNA here is from genome assembly GCF_019279795.1 of Protopterus annectens. Lineage (NCBI taxonomy): Eukaryota > Metazoa > Chordata > Ceratodontiformes > Protopteridae > Protopterus > Protopterus annectens. Next base: position 12,412,924 of record NC_056744.1, read on the forward strand.
TCATTGGGTCTGTTTACGAAAAGGCTGACCCCTGCCCTCACCTGAAGATTGTGCAGGGGAACTCCACGTCCTAGGCCTGAAAGAACCCTGAGCATGAGCACTGCCCCTACCACGTCTAGATCTGCCCCTAGACTGTAAATCAGAAGAAGGATAAGCCCATCCCTTACTAGGCCAATTTCTGTTAAACTTAGGGGGCTGCACCTGTAAAAAATCCTTAACTGTCTGCATAGACTTAGCTTTGTCTTCCATTTTCTTCAAAACTGACTCCACAGGAGAACCAAACAGAACTTCAGATTGAAGGGGAGCATCCAAAATTCGAGCTTTAACATGCTCTGACAAGTTTTGATCCTTAAGCCAGGCATGCCTACGAATAACTGATCCAGTGGCAGCCACCCTGGAAGAAGCCTGAAGAGCATCAAAACCACACTGCAAAGAATGCTTACCCACCTGATCAGAGGCATGAACTAAATCCTGCAATTCCTTACACTCTATGCCCTCTGCCAAAGCATCTACCTTAGATTTTAACTGACTTAGGAGAAAATTCTGGTACTTCAGCATATGAAACTGGCAATTCAAAGCCCTCATTGCTAGAGTGGAAGAGGTATACACCTTTTTACCCCACCTATCCAAAGCTCTAGAATCTTTATCCATAGGAACTGGATTCTTTACAACAACAGAAGCCCTGACACCCTTAGGTCCCTGGCTAATAGTTTCCGGGTCAGCTCTTGGGCTCTTATACAAATATTTATGAGCCTCTGGCACTCTGTAATACCTGTCTGGCTTGACCGGGGCAGGAGGCAAAGAATCAGGATTAAGGGAAGCTTCAGAGAAAACATCCTGAACAACATCCAAAACAGGGGGTATAGCCAAGGGCCTATGCTGTGGTAAAAACAAAAATTCCCCAAGTCTCTTTCGAGAATCTGAGAAATCCTGACCTTCCCACTTAAAATGCTCCCTCATGGAATGCAGGGTTTCAGAAAAATAAAAATCCTCTGGAGGGGAAGCAGAAGGACTAGAATCCTCTGCATCTGAATCAGAATAAGGAGGAAAATCCTGAATGTCTTCAGCCGAAGACTCTGAGTAATCTGAGGAATGCTCCAATCCTTCCACCTCTGGCTCCACCCTAGGCCTCTTATCTGGAGGGGGCAAAGAACCCCTGATTAAGGTAATCAAATCCTCTGCCATTTTCAGCATATGCTTTTTAGGTACAGAACCTGCAGAACTAGGGCTGACGCCAGAGGAAGACAAACCAGGCCTGACCTTGGAAGGTACTTTAGAGACAGAAGTAGAAGGCCTAACCACCTTATGCAAAGAAGGGACTACAGCGACCTGAGAGGCCCCCTCAGCCTGACCCGACTCCTGAGAGGCCACATCCTGCAAAATTAAAGGCTCCCCCTGAGACTCAGCTGAAACCTCGGCTGGATCCACAGATTCCACTGTAGTTTCTAAAGAACCGGCATCCGTAACGGACGATTCATCCTGCTTGGACTTAACGATTTTTCCTTACGCTTCTTAGTGGTAGCGGGCGTTGGAGGATCCGACGGCATATTGTAGTTACACCGCTTACCGAAGACAAGCCTAGCACAATCTAACCTGCGTTTAATGGTGCGCTTATTAAATCTAGCACAAAAATGACACCCGACTAAGTCGTGCTCAGGCCCCAAACAAGGAATACAGAGAGAGTGGTAATCCCTATGAGGTATCTGTTTCCCACAAGAAATACAATTATTCACTTTTTCTGACATCCGGATTAAACTGAGGCAAGAAAAGACAAAAATATTCCCCAACGGGGTACTTAGCCCAACTTGGTCTTCGGTCTGAAACTCAGAATACGAAAATTTCAGGACGCCGAACGGCACTTGCAAACGCTGCTTCTGCTTCGGACCATGCGGCAAGAAAGACTGAGGATATGGCGTCGGTCATGTGCTTTAGTACCACGGCGTACTGACGTCAGATCTGAGCGACCATGACTGACGCCAGCCTAACACTTTGGTATTCGGGCCGACCGAGGACAGCGGACTACCCACAGGTTATGACTGCAGCAATGTGAGATGAAGAACATCAGAATACAGTTGTAATTGCCGCAAATGGGGGAAATTAGAGGAAAGTGAAAACTGACATAGAAGGGAAATTTGTGCAACAGGTTAACAGCTTCAAGTGTCTCGGAGGGGTGGTTGAGGACAAGGGAAGTCTGAATGAGGAGGTCAAAGGAAGAATCAGAGGGGCTGCAGCCAACTGGCACAGTGTTAGGGGTAGTGTATGACAGAAGAATGCCAAAGAAGTTGAAAGGTACAGTGTACAGAACTTGGGTGTAACCAGTACTACTGCATGGTACAGAAACCTGGGCAGTAAAGACAGTGCAGATGAGGAGAATAGAGGTGAGAGATAAATGCCTGAGATGGGTAGCAGGATGCACACTGTGGAACATATGAAGAAATAAGGACATCAGAGCAAAGGCCAAAGTAGCTCCAGTTGCAGAGAAGGTCAAAGAGAATATATTATGGTGTTTCGGGCATATGTGCAGAAAAGCAGAACAATCTGGTGAAGGAGATTTGGGACAAGCCAGAGGAAGGCAAAAGGAAATGAGGGTGTTGATCAAGGACATGGCTGGATTGTGTATAAGACCACCTGCCACAATCAAACATGCGTATCGAAGAAGGTAGGAGAGTGGCATTGAACTGAGAGAGATGATGACAGTTGACAACACCCTGCCCCCATGTAGAAAATGGGAAAAAGGGGGTGGTGGTGGCTGATGTACCGCTGTTAAAATTTACAGAGAAATGTTGGTTGGATAGGTAATTTTGGAACCAGAGAATATAATCAGGCCTAATCTCAATGTCAGTGAGGTGGATAAATAAGATTGGGTGGTCATTCAGTTCAAAGGCTCTGGAAAGGTCGATATAAATTGCTCCACACTGATGAGGTCTTTGACCACAGCTAAAACTGTGTGATCAGTGAAGGTCCAAAGTGCAGTGGAAGTGCTGTGACTGGACCAGAAACCATGTTACTTGAAAGACAGAAGGCAGTATTATCTTATGTAGTTTGACAATGAATTATAGACCAGTTTTTCTAAGCTTTTCCTAGGGGTAAGGGAGATGGAGATTGAGAAGTAATTACTGGGAGAGGTATGATTTTTGCTGTTTTGCATACATAGGGCATACAGATTTCAGTTACGCAAAGTAACAATGTACTCGCTACACTGGAATATGAATCAGAGAGACAAGGTGTTTGTCCCTGCAGGCATGTCTAGTTTTAGGTTTTCAAAGAGAAGTATAACATTTTTGGTTACAATCTTTTTAAAGTAGAGGTGGGAATGAAGTATGTGAGCTGATGGAGGGGAGGGTTAAGAAGTGAGTACTAAAGACTGAGGATGAGAGGGAAAAGGAAAAAGAGTACGCAGTGGGTGGAGTTTTATCACCTGTAAACAAGCTGACCTCTGCCCAGAAATGTTTTGGATAGCAAAAAAGGTTTGATTGAGGTCTTCTCATACAAGGTCTCTTATGATGACTGATTGTTTGGACTGGTTTCTGAGGAGGGTGTAGTGTTGGCTGGTAGGAAAAGCTGGGTCAAACTTCCAAGAGTGCCATGCTTTGTCTTAGAGATAGGAGGGTTTTGAGTTTGTAAGTGATCCAGATGTGTTTCTTGGGCTTGGATATTCTTATGACTATAGAGAAGAATGAGTCATACAGATTACAGAGAAGTTGGGTAACATCAAGGTATGAAGAGGTGAGGATAAGAACCCAGCTGAGAGAGAATAGATATGTTTTAAAGATACAAAATATATTTATATATGCAGTTGTAATGGCTCCTCATTCACTGGTCTACTCAATGCCCAATGAAATACACTTTACAAGTAAACAACTGGTGCACTGAAGACAGTGGCCAGCATAAAGCCCAAAAGGTAAGAAAGTGCTAGTTCCTCCATCCACTTCTGTCTTCACAGAGACCGTTAAGCCCACGACTCCAAACGTCTCACCTGAAGAGCATCCAAAACCACCTGCACTGGGGTAAGAAAGCACATCTAGTGTCTAATTGCCATCATTATTAAATCATAGAAGGACCCACGTCATGCTTGCTACAAGCAAATACCCTTGAAGAGGCCAATAGCAGCTAGTCATCCAGGGAAAGAGCACACCTTCCTTCTCCTGCAAGGCCTCAGCTGCAATGGCAAACATAATGGTAAAAAATAAGGGTTAAAAGTACGGGGGGGGGGGGGAGGCATCACCGCCATGTATGAAAATTAAGCTCCCCAGAGTAAATGTAACAAGCCATCAATGAGGATCTCAAACCCTTCTGTGCAAAACGGCATTCAGCATATACAGCAATATATTCAGGGTACCCTGTGGTAGTACAGGTGAGATCTTCTGGAGTCAACATCAGGATTTCCACATACAAGATGAGCTCACTGTTATTCATTAAGGCCGCAGATGGGGAGGAAAAACCCTTTACCATCCACAATGAGGGAGACATAACAAGGGAACCCTCTGCTTTTCTCTGATACAGGAATACATTTCATGGTTATTTTGAGGAGCACAGTCTGGGCCAGTTGAAAGAACCTTCAAAAAGGTGACATGGTCCCCTAGCAACACTGTTTCGGAGTGAAGGCGTATGAAACAAGATGATGTGGCCATTTGAATCTTCCTGCTACTTGTATTAGTTTTTCAGGCTTGTATAATCTCAGAACTGGCCTTGCATGAGCAGCCTGCACTGGAAGTATGAATTATCACAACAGTACCTGTACAATCTACCTCTTGGGAAGCTCTGTAGCAAAGATGATGGTCAGATCTCCTGATACTTGAATACACCATTTACCATATACAGTTCACAGATGATTACTATTCTAATGACCCCAGGGGGCCCTTTTAAGCCTAGCTATTTTTCCCCAAATGTATCTGCCAATTTTAATACTCTAAAGTAATTTTAAGGAATGTATGTCAGCTTGGCCATGGGTGGTGAAACACTTACAGGCAGTTTCTAATAGAGACACAGGTGCCAGACCAGGGATATGTTTTCTATTCCCCATCTAGTTGTCCAAGTTATGCTTGAATTGGATTAGGGAAGAACTCTGCTTAACATAGATGGGGAGACTGTTCCAGAGAAAGGATGGTCTCCGAGACAAATACCGGTCCTTCCAACATGTCCTACTTATGTTGTAGATGGCATTTAGGTCTCTAGATCGAGCAATTCTGACATTATTTCTTTTGCAGATGTGCAACAGGTCCATCAGAATAGGATGAGAGGATGCTTTTTAGGCCAGGCATAGAGACTTGCTGCTGAAGCAGTCCACAAAGGACATGTTGTTTATGCTCTGTATTCTTTTTGTGAGAATCTCTGGGGATGCTCCAGTTTGTTACATATGCCTGGTCAAGTACATACCAAAAGGGGCACTATACTCGATGATTGGTCTGATGAGGGCAGAGTACAGCTGAACAATGGCATCCTTGGATTTAGATGTCATACCCTTGTATACAAGTTGTGGGTCATAGAATGAATTCCTTACTGCCATAGACACATGATGGTCAAAGGCCAGGTTACTGTCTATGAGTTCCCAAATTCCTGACCACATGGTCTACTCTTAGGGGTGCATTATCACTGTGTTAGTTTCGAGGGGCAGCAGTCTTCCCAAAGGATACAATTATGCATTTCTTGGCATTGAGTTTTACACCGTAGCTCAGGCATCAGTTATTAGTCTGTGTCAGGCTTTATTGGCAGGTATTTGTGTTAGTGGGGAATTCTAAGACTGTGCCTACTTTGCAATTGCCTGCAAATTTGGTCAGCCAAAGGCCCTTGATGTTGGCCTTAACTTCAGAGAAGTAGATGACAAAAAGGAGCACTACAGCACAAAGCCTTGAGGGACTCTGCTAGTGACTGATCCCTTTGTGGAGGCAGACTTCCCTATTATAATGCCTTGGTTCCTATTTGTCAGCCAGCAGGCTTATCAGGGGATGACACAGGGATTTATAACTAATTTTGGGAGTTTGTCTACAAATCCAGACTGCGGTAATGGATCAAATGCTTTCACCAGGTCAGGGTAGGCAGTATGCACCAGTTTACCCTCATCAACTGCTTTGGTATATTCTCAAAGAGGTCCAACAGGTTCAGTATGCATGACCGGGGTCCTTGACAAAACCAAACTGGATTGGATCCAGTGCTTGTAGGTTTCCTATCTTATTATTTATCATTTCTATGTTAATTCTTTCCATGGCTTTGCATACGAGTCTAGTCAAGACTCACGGGTCTGTAGTTACTCAGGTCTGTAGATGGCTTGCTCTTGTATAGAGAGATTACAGTTGCAGTCCTCCATTCACTTGGCACAAAGCCTGTCTGAAGGCTACGGAAAGGTTATGTTTCATGGTATTAAGGAGAAATCCTGGGATATTATCAGGGCTCATCAATGCAGTGCTCTTGGCTTTGGAGAGTGCACTGAGAACCTGTTCCCTAGTGACAGCTGGGGGAGTTGTGTTCGAGGGCACTTCCTCAGGGGCGTCTCCGGGGTAGATCAGAACTAAACTTGTCAGCCAGTAGACTGGCTATATCTTCTGGCTCAGATTATGTGGCACCATTTAGAATTAGTTCAGCACATTGTGTACTGCCTTTAAGGTTCCATTTTTGATAACTGCACAGACATCTACATTCTCTAGGGTGGGCAAGGTATGACGGTGCTTGGACTGGCAAGCTATTTATTTTATCTTTTTTAAACTTGAAATTTGGATTTTGTAGGCTTAATTAACCCCCTGAGCTGTTTGTTTAGATTGGAAAGAGAGTTGTTCCCTTGCTGGGCATTGAACTTCACTTTTGCCATGAATTTCTTTCTTGTGTTATACAACTGATTGATGCTGGGATTCCACCAGGATAATTTTTTTTTTGTATTTGTCCTGTGCTTACTTTGGGTAGGTACAGCTGCCTCTGTGCAGTCATAAACATGGCTGTATAAAGTTTTTGTGAACAATTCCGCATAGGCAGTGGTGTGTTTTCAGGGTTGGGAGGCATGACATTTTGCCAGAGTGCCATTTAATAGTAGGAAGTTTGTCTTAGAATAATTCTTAAAAGTTCCAGGGTTAACTGGGGTCCTGGGTTTTATTTTTATTTCAAAGGTGAGAGCTTTATGGTCCAACCTGACCAGTGAGGATATTACAGTTGTGGAAGAGGATGCAATATCCTCTCATGATTGTCAGGACCAAATCAAGGCTGTTAGTATCCCCAGTGGGCCTATGGATTAGCTGATATAGGGTATTTGTGCTTACAAAGTCCAATAATCTCTGTGCTTGCATGCTTGGGGTATGATTCCCAAAGTTAAAGTCAACCCACCATGAATATGGTGATGAGCTGAATAGGAAGTGTGCCCAGTACATTTAAGTATGTGTTAAGGTTTCCTGGGTCATAGAAGAGGACCTATAGCTTGTAAGGATATTTATTTATTTTATTTTACATTTGTTGACCGGGCTAGTCTAACTGGATATATGTCCATTTTCAGTATAGGCCTGGGGAGAAAAGCTCCACATAAAACAGATAGACACAAAGAGCATTAAAAATTCAGTTACAGAACATTAAACTTCAGATACAGATAGTTTGTCAGGCTAACACAAGTGTTTAAGGTAATTTAGCATACTTGATGGAGCAGAAAAATAGAACAAAATATAAGATAAGATAATCCTTAGTGCTTTTTTTTTTTGTGAACGCTGTGGGAAGAAAGTAGATATAGTATGGGGCTTTGTCTATGGTAATTTGCAAGTGGAGAAACTCAAGCCCTTCATACTATTTGACCAGCCTTGATGTGTGTGTTTTTTATATAAATTAAGACACCTCCACCTTCTGTCCATTCCTGTGCAGTAGCTGGTCTAAATGTGTAGAAGGCATTATAACAATGCACTGCTGGGGTACTCTCTGCAGTTTTAAATGGTGTCTCAGAAACTGTACAGACATCTACATTTTCCAGGGTGAGTACAGCTTAAAGGGAGTGGAGTTTCTTGTTTAAACTCCTGGCATTGAGCAGAAATACCTTCAGATTTTCTTGGATTGCTTTTGCTATGTTGGCAGGTTTATCAGGTTGGCAATGCCTACAAAAAAAGCTCTATGGATTTGGGTTTAGACAAAATTTTTGCTAATACCTGAAAGTCCACAAGGGGCAGTTGGTAAAACAACCCTGGTAAAACAACGTGGTCTGTCACCACATCCTTCCAAGATGACAGATGTACCCCCTTCGAATGACAACAAAAACAAAGCCAATTATTAAAGTCAATTATTTTCTGTTCCTATTTTGCATCATCGCTAGAACAGGTAGAATGCTGCTCAATGCTAGGCTCAATGGCCTGGGATACTCAGTCCAAGAGCTCCATACAGGTCCAGGGAGGTATGTCTCAGGTAATTTACGCCTACATGGACTATGACAGAATCACACTGATACTTGTAGTTCAACAACTTAAGTACATGCATGATCTTGGATGACATGTAACCCCACTGTAAAAACACAAAAGAAAAAGAAACCCCAATGAGGTAATTATCTGAAAGTGTAGGCTTGGTATAATCAGTGCAGCGAACAGCATTCAGACCGATGTTTGACAACAGCGTTTGGACTGGCATCAACAAAGTTCTTGGTAGGGAGCATAAGTGCATCACCTTTATGCCCTACCTTTGTGCAGGGAGCACACATGATGCACAATGCTCCTAGGTAATAAAGGTTTTGGTATACTGGCCAGATGTTGGGCATCCTTGGCAGAAGATCCCAGAAGGAATTCTGCAACCGTGATGAATACTGCAACAGATCCATACTTCCTTACATTAAGGCATTATAAGGTCTTTCTCACATCCTCTATTTTTGCTTCTGACAAGGATAACACTATGTTCATTATCTTCTCTGCAAATTTAAGTAACACTTCCTCGGATAAAAGAATCTCCAATTACAAGAATATCTTTTCAGTCCAGATCTGAAGAATCTTCAACTTCCAATTCAGTAATATCTACTCTATCAACTGCCACAAAGGGATGATCTTCATCCCAATTAGTGTTATTAATCCCACTGATTTCATTGCTTATTATATGTGAAAGCATGCGATTCTCATCCAGTTGGATTTGCACATCCACAGCTTGAGCCATGTTGTCAACTTTTTTCTCCTGTTTTTTTTTTTTTTTTAAACAGTAAAGTTCTTCAATCCTTCCAAGTTCAATTTAGATTTCATTTTTTGCACTTGTCTCTTGCCTTTTTTTTCCTACCTTCTCTTTTGGAAAATGATGGCTTTTTCTGTAGACTGGTTCAAAGCTGCGGAGAGCACTCCAGCCATACCAGGTTAATTATCCTATCATACATTCAGACCCCCAAATCATGGGCAGCAAAGCAAAAGGAGGTGAAGTTGCAATATATATAAAAGATGTACACACCTCCAGGCTGGTCAAACAATATGACGCACAGGAGACACTTCAGGTGCAGTTAACCATTGACAGGACCCCTATTCAAAACAAAGCTAGCTACAGGTCCCCAACTTTGACTCAAGATGCCCACTCCACCAATCTGGACCTCTTTGAATCTATCAAGATTCAACCCTTTACCCTGATCCTGGGCAACTAAGTATCCAACCATAGATTGGAAAAACTACTCATGCCAAAAAACAAATGGCCAGTGAGTCCTTGATTTCGTCAATGCAAATGCCTTGGACCAGCTGGTTGACACCCCCACAAGAGGTGAAAATATCTTGGACTTAGTATTAGCTAACATGACTAACCACTGCAGCATCCCTACAGTGTCATCCTTCCTGGTAAGCACCAACCAGAAAGCATCCACTTTCAAAGTCACCATCTTCCCCAACCCTCCCCTAGCTAGGGTCAAACAAAAAAAACTTCTCCAGAGCTGATTACAACCTCCTGATGGATGGTATAAACCGCTTCACAGGCCAATCCCCCTCCAAAGGAACTGGCACATATGTCCAAACCTACACCTAAGTACTATACAAGCATTTATATAGTTGCATGGAATCAGGAATACCCGATAGGACAAAATCCTCCTCAAGGAAGAGGAAACCTGTCTGGTGGACATCTGCAATAAATAAACTCTATAATAAAAAGAAAAAAATGCTATCTAGGATCAAGAACTAGCAGGTGTGTAATTGGAAGCAATCTCTCCTTAGCCTGAATAAGCAAATAAGAGCACTAGTGAAATCCTCCACAGCAAACTTCAAGTCCAAACTGGGCACATCTACTAAAGACAATCAAAGGCTTTCTTCACATATGTCCACAATCTCAAGGGAAGCACCCAGATCTGCTCAGAACTGATGGTCAAGAACACCACATACTCAAACACTGCAGATGTAGCCAACCTGCTGGCAGAGATTCAGTGAAAACTTCACCCATCTTTCCTCCCAATCAGTAAATCAGGATATCCCCAGCACCTGCCCCCCAATCTCTTATCTCTAGGGGAGCAAGTCATCACTGCCCTCTCAAAGGCAAAAAATACAGCCTCCACAGGACCACATAACATCCCAGGCTACATCCTACATGAATTTAGGCAGGAACTTGCAGCACCATTAGGCACTCTATTCAACCAAAACCTGAGCACAGGCTTCATCCTAGCCAAGTGGAAGACAGTCACTGTCATCCCTCTGCACAAAGGTGGAGCATCCACCGATCCAGGAAATTATAGACCCATCAGCCTAACTAGCCTGATCTGCAAAGCCATGGAGCGGATTATCATGGACCTCATTAACAAGGACAGTGGCAACCTCAAAATACTCAATCCCACACATTTTGTTTTCATCAAGGGGAGTTCATGCCTGTTAAAGCTGGTCGACTTCTTTGAGACAGCCACCAAAGCCATGGACAAAGGGAAGATGGTGCACACCACCTACCTTGACCTGGCCAAAGCCTTCGATACTATTCCCCACTCGGGTATAATAGATAAACTCTCTCAACTAGGCATCAATCCATATGTTACCAGATGGGTAGCAAACTGGCTCACTGACTGAATCCAACTAGTCAAAATAGGGGAAGCCACCTCAAGTAGTCAACCCATAACGAGCAGTGTATCCCAAGGATCAGTCTTGGGGCCTTTGTTGGTTGAGATATACTTCTCTGAGGTGCAGGCCAAAACCAGCAGGCAATGACTGCAAGCTGGGTGCTGTCATCAATTTCCCTAGTGATGTGGGCATCCTCCAAGAGAGTCTCACCCAAACAAAATGACTGGTGCCAGAAAAATGGCGTCAAACTGAATGCCAAAACATGCATCATCATCCCCTTTAGAGAGAGTAACGTCCCCACAAATTATCACATTGATAAGATCCTAAGCATGCAATCAGTCATGAGGGACTTGAGCCCCCAGGTTGATAGCAAACTGACTTTTGACAACCATTCTGCCTCCATTGTATGGAAAGCTTTCTACATGGCCCACCTCATTAGTTAGGGTATCTCATAAAGGGACAAGGTTGTCATAACATCCCTGTATTCTTCCCTTATAAGACCCATTATTGAGTACAATGCCCCTTTCTGCATGTAGCTCACAAAGCACATGCAGCAGCTGGAGAGACCACAGAGGTTCCTCACCAGGAGAATCCAGGGCCTCAAACATCTACCCTGCACAGATAGGCTAAAGGTCCTGTGCCTCTACTCAGTCTCTTACAAGCTCTTCAGAAGTGACCTCTGTCTGGAATACAAAGCAATCTTAGACCCCGCCTTGATGGGACTGCTGCATATCCACAAGTCAAAATCCACTCGAGTAACCCTCACGTGTGACCTCAACCTGGTCTGTAACATCAATAGGACATGTTGGTAGGACAGAGTTGTGTCCTAGAGGTGCCGCTTTCTGTGGAATAGTCTGCCATTCCACGTCATGCAGAGTACCTCATTAACCCTTTTTAAGCGCAACCTGGATAATGAATCCTCAGACTGCTCAATACTTGTATCCAGAATTCCAAAACTGTTAGTGGTATTATCTTGTTCAATAGGGGTTGAGTGATCTTTACGGACAATGGACACTTCCTTTCCAAAATGTGTTCTTTTTGCTCTTTGTCTAACATTACTATCTATTCAGTCTAGTGATTAACATACGCAACAGTTCTCCAAGCTGTGGCATAAAGTGGGACTACTAGGGCTTGCATATGACAGCCTTGTCTCCAGTGACATTGTGTAACTACATCTCACTTACCTTATCAGTTTAAGAATTATGTGTCTGTCAGTAAACATAAGCCAATTGCTACATTGCCTCAGGACACCAACATCCACCAAACTGGCTGCAGAAGTAGTAGGAAAGTACATAACCATGGTTACAAACCTTTTTTTTACATGACCTGTCAGGGGATGGTACAAGAGGGATTTACAGATGGCTAGTCTGGGTGCTTTAAGATTACAGACCACATATAATCACGGCTAACCAAGACTAAACTCATGGGATGGCTCTCCTCAACATGCAAAGAAAATTTCAAAGGTAGTTTTAAAAGGAAAATTTCAATTTTAAGTGCCTACATTAGTAAAGAACACTGCTAGCCAGCACTGAGTGAAGATAAGCCTCATACAAAAGTAATGCCTTTATACAGGCAAAGAAAACCAGTAAACAACCAAAAATAGTTCAATCACAAAAATCACACACTAAGGTTTCCTCAGTGATTTTCAGCACAGAATGAGACTAGGGGAGCTTCTTTTTTCTCCTGGAGGAAATAAGATGGAGATGAACAACAAAGGTAAGCCACAAAATCTCACAAAGACACCAAGAGGTGTAAACCTTGGCTCTAGACTGTCACCATTGAATTGACACCTTCGACCCCATATGCAAAAAAAATGAGAAAAAGTGGTTCTGGATGGTTGGATGGACACGGTGACCAATAACCCTCAACCAGGTGAAGTAAGGTGTCTAAACTCTGAAGTACTAAGCGGGCATCCAGAATGGCCTACCTCAACTTATTCTAACTGGATGACTATTCCAACTAAATAATTTGGTGCAAATCTATTCCTGAGCCAGAAGTCACAGCTTCAGCTCAGTTACAGAGGACTATGTGAAAAATCACTGAGGACGTGAATGTAAAAATATTTTTCCACAGACTTCTTAACCCAAGGTATAAATGAGCTCTGCCATCCTTTCCAGAGACTGTTTTACAAGGGAGAACTGAAGCTGGGAGAGACATGAAAACAGTTAAGCAATCAAAGACCAAATGTAGCAGAGAATACTTTCTTTGTTCACTTTGTCCAAAACTCTGGTATCCTTAGTTGGTAGCAAACTGGAAACGCGCTGTGGCCTCTGGACACCAGTGCTGGATTGAAGACATCAAATACTATTCCACATGGGAATGCTCTGCCAAGCTGTTACTTCCCCTCCAGCAAGGGATTGTAGATGACAGATGCCTTCCTGGAAGCAAAAAAAAAGGAACACATGCTTACAGACTAAATAAATAGCAAACTTCATAAGAAGTTCTATTAAAGGGACGACCCAAACTTCCTCATTCTTCCCTTAATATTGGTTTACCCTTTTTTGTGGGGAAAAGCAATCGATCTACATGTTCCTACAAAGGATATCATGAGCCTAACACTTCACTGTAGTTCTTCAGATGAGACTCTCCTTTTGAAAAGTATCCTCATCAGTCTCAGAAACAAGGATCTCAGAACCTTCTTCACAGGGGAGAATAAGGAAAAAAATGTCTATACGGTGTCCAGAAAATGAAGCATGCATTCACCAAATGCATGGGGTGATGAGCAAATTTCAGGCAGACAATAGGTGTCAGGTGATGGGACAGTGATGCTTATGATGTCAAACACCAAAGGAAGTGCTGGGTCATGAGAAATCTGCACACTGCCTTATAAAACTTTGTTCCTTGAGGGTGCATTCTAGCACCTGCCAAGGTACATAGCCCACATAACACCAAAGATTGGAGAGCACACATCTAACAAAAGGGGCACATCTATGGGTCTATTTGGTGCAGAAAGACCTAAAAAACTCTACTAAACTGGCAGGCAGTGAGGAAAGAGCAGTACAACTCTTGAATAAGTGTTCAATAAATCAACCTTTCTTATGGGACTGAAGAGTTTACTCCATATGGAACAGTCAAGTCATGGTGGTGATCTAGAACCTTAATAGTAAAACAAAAGTAATTTGCATCCTAAGGACAATTCATCATAGGTACAGGAGGATTAGCAGCTACATCACTGGACTAGCACCACAGAGACAACTGGCATAAACTCAAGGCCATCAGAGGGACAAACTTTGATAGAGGTGGCTTTAAGTTGATATCTGGTGTACAAATCCCATGTGCTGACAAATATATATGAACTCTGAACTAGTACCAACATGGAACCTCATGAAGATGCCTGGTCTGCCAACCCTCAAAAACAATAAAACACAATATTTCCATATGTATGTAAACTATCGTAAACTAATAAATTAAAAAAAGATGAACAACAATTAAACTTTGAATAGCTCACAAGCTCTATTAAAAACTGAACTTTAGACAGAAGCATACAACACACAATGCACTTAATCACATTACCAATCACATGACTAAATACAGAAAACTCAATGCCTTAAAGGCTTTCTTCTTAAAAAGAACTTGAATGTGCTTTATCATTAAGACCAAGGTGCTGACATGCTTCCAGGCTCAATTAACAAAGATATTCTTTCCAGTCTAGTTCTTCTTCAGCATCAAACGTATTCCCACATTTCTAACTTTGTCTGTAACTCTGAAGGTGTAAGGCATATTGTTAATATTCATGCAAATATCAGAGTGATTCACCAGTGAATTGTTATAATCAGTGGTCTGTACTACATGTGGTTGCTCATAAATTGTGAGCCAGTTCCCTCAACGTTGTACCTATATAAAACACTTCACACATCGGACACACAGCAGCATAAACATATCTCGAATCGCAATTAAATAAACCAGTCACTATAATGCTGACTATTAAAATGACAAATTACCCTTGGTTTATATACTTACAATAACTGCAAGCCAAACACTTAAACGTTCCTTTGGGTTTGTGCGTCAAATCAACTGACATGTTATTGAATCTGGTTTATAAGATATCTTACCATTGGTTTCTCTTTTTCTTCTAAAAAACAAAGTGGCCTCCTCTACTCTGGCACTCATTTCAGGAGAACTCATGAGGAATCTCCAATCATTCTTAATATACTTAGTCATTTTCTCATCTGCTGTACTTTTCAAACGAACAGAAGCACTGTAATTCATATTAGTACGAGTTAGCCACTCTATTCCCATCAAAACAACGCCATCCTTCCTATGAGACAATATCAGCCTCTAGCTTCACAATCCTTTTCTTATGGATGGTCTGGTTTAAAGAACTTATAGCCATAGTAGTCTTTCATGCAGTGTACCTCTCCATCAGGGAACAGTGACTATGCTGATGTGGATTCCTAGCTTGCGAATTGATAATCCCAGGAAGATGTGGAAGGTTCTACCTTTTGAAGCAATGAATGTGGGATCTTTCTAACAAAGGCAGCCTCAGGATCTGAAATGAATAAATGTCAAAAAAAAGGAAGCAAGGGGCCTATACAAACAAACGTAGATCAGGGCTGGACATCAAGATATTCACTAGCAGAATGTATACACACACACCCCCCTACTTGACCAAAGGAGATGAACATTTTCAGAATTATGCAGAGATGTAGATTTTAGGAGGAGGAACTCTATAGTTGACCAGTGAATATGGCTTTCAAAGTTTGATCATGCCATTCTTAACAGTAGCTGACAAAATACAGAGAAACTCCTTGAAAGCATAATGATTTTACAATATTTACCATCAGAACTCCAGCTGTTCCTTCTGCAGAAGTGTTTAACAGGGGTAGTTCCAGGAACATCACACGAAGCCAATATTGTTGGTTGATCGGGAACCTGTACCAGTTCAATGCATTTGCCATTCAGCTGAGAGGAGAGAGTACAGTGCATTGGTTTATAGGCAAAAGCAGAACAATATCCTGAGAGGCATGCCCGCTGGTAAAAATCTAGAATCTTTTTTCTGAAATAGAAGCAATCAAAACAGTATATTAATGGCTCTCCCTAATTAAACAATCCCAGGCAGCAATCAATCTTCCATAAAAAGGCAGCAGAAAGTCAACATACTGATGCAAATCGTTAAAAATCAAGACAAGTAGAAGTATACGCATTACCATTAACAAAATTTGTTTTGCAGTAGGGCTTAAATGGCAAAATTAAACCATTTCATGGAAATACCAAAGAATTCAGTTAAGCAATAGTGCACAAGATGAGGCTATCAACTTCAAATATAAAATACCACTGTCAGCCTGTTATGTGCAGGTCAGCAGTTGCCCCCTCAAAAAAAAAAAACGTTTCTGTTGAAAGTCTGATGAATGTAAATGTATGCCTTGGGACATTAAAAATGTAAGTGTCATTAGGGGGAATATGTACCAAGTCTGAAAGTGGTATATACGTCAAATAATTCACTCTTATTACATACACTGATCTCAAAGTTGTTATATATAAGCAGCAAAGATGCGCCTTTGATGTCAGGTGTGCTATGGACATGCTCACCCAACAAACATTATTTAAAGATATAAATTTAAGTTTCAAAATTTGCAATTTCTTTTTTTAGATTTGCATTTTCAAAGTCTTAGGGCTCACAGTATCAATTACTGCACCTACAAGGATGGCCCCAACACAACCTTGGTTTCCCCCACTGAAGCCCAAAATGGCACACTGCACTGGAGAGCAAAACAACAAGATTAGGAAACTAAAACAGAAGAATCAGGAACACCAATTAGCTTAAAATTTGGAGAAGAAACAATTGAAATGTAATGCCCTGCTACAAGAGATCCCACTCAACATGCAATCATAGTAGCTACCATAAAACAGAGAAACAGATCATCATCAGATTAAAACAGATCAAGTTTACAAACATTTAACAGAAAGCGGACTAGGAATGTAGAACAAAGGAACTATGTTAAAAAGAATGCCCTAAAACATAAAAAGGCTGTAAACAGCTCGGCTTACATGAAGGCAAGCCCTAACAATAAGGACTAAAATTTCCCTTGAAAATGGAAGAACATTTAGGGTTTTATGGCATACAGTAAGTGCAATTAATGTTCTTGTATGAGCAAACATGCAGGGAATTGTTGTCAGGAGCCAGAAAAAGAAAGCAACTGGATCAAAAGACTACTAAGAGGTAAAGAAAGCTTTCTGCTGCCACAGGCAAATTTTTCATTACCTTTGTATTATTACTTGGGAACACTCTGCACAACCTATAAGAGCAGGGCTTCTCTTAAATGGAATGCACAAAGAAAAGCTATATAGGAAATAAGAGAAATAAACATAAAAATATACTGTAACAATCAAACCTGATGTCATAAATATTACAACTGCTGAACAAATAAAACCATCCAAGGCTGCTATGAAACTTCCAACTTTCCATCATGCATGCTTGCATGCTATGCTTCACTTCTTGTTTCAAGGCTTAGTGCAGACATAAAAACAGAAAAGAAATGATATCCCAGACTGGATATACCAAAAGTGAAGGAAGGAGGGACACCATATTACAGAAGATGGGTCCTTTCTACAGATAAATATAATGCACAAAACTTTCTTATCTAATAAAAGAATGTCTATTCCCTGTAACCAACTAGGAGGAATTTGTACTAAACCTTCTGGTGGCCATTTGCATGGGAACATACAAAAGGGGACCCAAAAGAAGTTGTGGACCTAGAAACGGTGCTGAGGGAAGCAAATGCAGCTGAAGAGGTGTTAAGAGTGGCACTACAGAAAAATGCTGCAGTTGTAGGTTGCAAGTACAGGCTTACAATTTGTGACATGGCAAAAAGTACAGTTTTGTACCTACCATAAATGTAGATGTTCGAGTGTATATACTGCTGCAGTCATCACACTTTGGTTATCCTGTCGTCAGGCGGTCCCACAGTCGGCCAAATCCCAAAGCCTTGGTCCAGCGTCGGTTGTCGTCGCTTCTTCCCTGACGTCAGTGCGACAGGGGTATAAAAGAGGCAGCCGACGCCATTTTCTTCAGTTTTTCTTGCCCCAGATGTCAGGTGCCCCCAGATAGGAAGGCAATACAATAGTTATGCAAAAATACCTTAGTAGATAAACAATAGTACTAGCTGTTAGCAAATACACCATATAGACATGCATCCAATGGATTGATGTACATGGAGCTATAACTAACACCCGGTATGTAGAGGGGATGGTGGGAGGGTAACCTGGACTGCAGCAGTATATACACTCGAACATCTACATTTATGGTAGGTACAAAATTGTACTATGTTCATCGTGTTATACTGCTGCAGTCATCACACTTGGGTTGAATCCCAAAGCTATGGATGGGTGGCTGGTACTAAACTGGGTTAGGCGAAGCTAGAATGCCCTGCAGTACTGCAGTGGCAAAACCAGCTCTGGATTTTGAGTATAAAGGAAGGTAGTAGTGCTTGGTAAAGGTGTGCATTGAACTCCAAGTAGCTGCCTCCAGAATGTCCTTGGTTGGAACCCCCCTGAGGAAGGCTGCTGAGGTTGCTGTAGCCCTGGTAGAATGGGACCTAATATTAACAGGCACTGCTTTCCCATGGTGGGAGTAGCAAAAGCGGATACAATGTGCTATCCATTTGGAGATGGTCTGTTTTGAAATAGCCTTTCCTTGTGAACCTGCAGCATAGGCTACAAAGAGTTGGTAAGTTTTTCTGAAGGCCTTTGTTTTATCTAAATAGTAATGTAGCTGTCTGTGAATGTCCAAAGAGTGAAGGAGTCTTTCTCCTTTATTCTGGGGGTTTGGATAAAAGGTGGGTAAATGAATGGTCTGATTCAAAGCCACACTGGATACTACTTTTGGCATAAAGGTAGGGTTAGTTCGTAAAGAGACCCTGTCCTGATGGAAAATGATGAAAGGTTCCACTGCCATAAGTGCCTGTAGTTCTGAGACCCTGCGTGCTGAGGTAATAGCCAGCAACAAAGCTGTTTTCCAAGACAAGTATTGTAGTTCTGCTGAGAATGCTGGTTCGAAAGGAGGCAGTGTTAATTTTTCTAAAACGAAGTTCAGGTCCCAAGCTGGCGTCGGGGGTTTTCTGGGGGGTCTTATATTCTTAGCCCCTCTGAGAAACTGCCGTAGTAAAGGGTGTGAGAAAATTGGAGGATCCGTATTATATTGAGCTGAAATGGCTGAAGCATGGATCTTAATGGATGAGAATGAAAGGCCTTGGTGTAGCATCTCAGTTAAGTATTGCAGTATTTGAGGAATGTTAGGTATCCTAGGATTTTGGCCTTTAGCCTGGTTCCATGCACAAAATCTTTTCCATTTGTCTGAGTAAGTTTTTCTGGTGCTGAGCCTTCTGGCCTCCAAAATGACATTCTGGACGTCCTTTGAGAGAAGTGTTGATTGATAATTCAAGGTATTCTCCATGCAGCTAAATTTAAAGTTCTGAGCTGGCTGTGAAGTATCAGAGAGTTTTTCTGAGTCAGCAGTAGTGGGAATTGAGGCAAGATCCACGGAGGGCCGTGAGTCAAGTTCCTTAATAATGGGTACCAGTGCTGGCGTGGCCAGTCTGGAGCAATGGGGATCATTTGTGGTCTTTCTGACCTGACTTTCAATAATACCTTGGTCAATAGAGGTAGTGGTGGGAAGGCACAGACTGTCAATGCTGTCCAACTGAATGATAGGGCGTCCACTTTCCAGGCTAGGGAGTGATAAGTCCTTGTGCAAAATTTCTGTAGTTGGCAATTGTTGGGGGAGGCAAATACATCTATGTCTGGACATCCTCACCTTTGAGTTATCATTGAAAATACTTGTGGGTGTAGTCTCCACTCGTGAGGATCTGCCATATTTCTGCTTAATTCGTCTGCCAATATGTTTTCCTTTCCTGGCAGGAAATGTGCTTGTAGATTTACTTGGTAAGTCAATGCTGTGTTCCACAAGGTCATTGCTTGTCTGCATAAAGGGTAGGAGTGTGTTCCTCCCTGTTTGTTTATGTACCACATCACTGTGGTGTTGTCTTGTCCTTATTAGTAGTTGTCCTGGATGCAAGAGGTCCTTGAAGGCTGTCAGTGCATTTTGCACAGCTAGCATCTCCTTTTGGTTGATGTGAAGATGCATTTGTTTTGCAGACCATTTGTCCTGTATGCACTGTCCTGCCATGTGTGCTCCCCAGGCGTAGTCTGAAGAATCTGTTGTCATAGTTTGGTTTGCTGGAGGTAAGACGAAAGGAAGACCCTTGTTTATTTGACATGCTTGAGCCCACCATAGGAAGTCTTTTTGAAGGCATGGAATGAGAGGTATACTTGATTCGAGGCTGTGCCTGTGTTGAGACCATACACTTTTCAGGTACCATTGTAATTTCCTCATATGCAGCTTTGCATATGGGAGTAGTTGAATGCAGGATGCCATGAACCCCAATGCCTGCAGGATTTTCCTTGCAGTGAGCTGGGTAAAGGTTGCCATCTTTTTGAAGTATTGAGTCAATTGTTGTTTGTCTGGTGTGAGATAAGCCATCTGGGCCGTTGTATTTAAGCTGGCACCCAGGAATATTATTTGTTGCGAGGGTATTAGCATTGACTTCTTTTTGTTTACTGTGTACCCTAGGCAACTTAGCAAATGCCAGATGCTGTAATAGAATGTCCTTGCTGTCCGCTTGGATCAGGCAGTCGTCCAGATATGGGTAAATTTGTATTCCTCGTTGTCTGCAATATGCAATTACTGATGCCAGGCATTTTGTAAATACTCTGGGCACAGTAGATAAGCCAAAGGGCAATGCAGAGAATTGATAATGCGTTGTACCTGCCAAAAATCTGAGGTATCTTCTACAATCTTGTCTGATAGGGACATGCAGGTATGCCTCTGAGGTCCAACATTACCAGCCAAGACTCCTTGCCCAGCATGGGAAGAAGCTGCTGAAGTGTGAGCATTTTGAATTTGGGTACCTCCAGGTATGTGTTTAGAATTGAGAGGTCTAAAATGGGCCTCCAGGCTTTGTCCTTTCTTGGGACTAGAAATAGTCTTGAGTAAAAACCTTGACCTTGCTCCTTTGTAGGTACCTTTTGAATTGCTTTCATATCCATGAGAGCTGAAATCTGCATTTGTGTCTCTGCCCATTGATTTGGGGGCAGATTTGGCATGCCTCTCATCCGTGGTAAAGTGTGGAAATGAAATCTGTAGCCTCGGGTAATAATATCCAGAACCCATTTGTCCTTTGTTATGATGCGCCAATTTTGTGGAAATAAAGCCAGTTTTCCTCCCAAAGGTGCTGCCAGGGCAATTTTGCTTGGCAGGCAAAGAGGGAAGTCATTGTGTTTGTTTCCTGAAGGGTTGAGATCTTTCGTCTCCCCCTCTTTGAGATGTTGTTTGCCATTGTCTAGGCCTGAAAGAACCTTGTGGCTGGCCTCTGCCCCTTGGGCGTCTGTACCTACCTCTTTGGAGTCTGTCTGATGAAGGAAAGGACCAGTTTTTTGATGGCCAGTTTCTGCTGAAATGAGGAGGTTGTACCTGTAAGAAATCTTTAACTGTTTGCATAGATTTTGCCTTTTCTTCCATTTTCTTTAAAACTTCCTCTGCTTTGACACCAAATAACACATCTTTCTGCAATGGAGCATCCAATAACTTTGCTTTGACATGTTCTGTTAAGGCTTGTTCTTTAAGCCAAGCATGCCTACGTATTACAGACCCTGTGACAGCTGTTCTACATAAGGCTTCCAATGAATCAAAACCACACTGTAAGGTATGCTTTCCCACCTGTTCTGCTGCATGCAGCAAATCCTGCATCTCTTTGAAATCAGGTTGATCTGTCTGAGGGATCATTTTCTGTTTTAACTGTGTAATCAAGTACTGTTGGTATTTTAGCATGTGGAATTGGCAGTTTAAGGCCCTCATGGCCAAAGTGGCAGACGTATAATACACTTTCTTTCTCCATCTTTCTAATGCTCTGGAATCTCTTTCAGAAGGGAGTGGATTCCTAGCAGTAGAGGCCTTAACCCCTTTGGGACCCTGGGAAATGGTTTCTGGGTCTGCAGTAGGGCTTTTATATAGAACCTTATGAGTATCAGGAACTCGGTAGTATCTGTCTGGTTTTGCTGGTGCTGGAGGTAAGGAATCTGGGTTTAGACTAGATTCTGAGTAAACATCATCCAAAATGTCTAAAACTGGAGGAATTGCTAGGGGTCTATGCTGTGGAAGAAGAAGAAACTCACGGAGTCTTTTCTTAGAGTCAGAGTAATCTTGGCCTTCCCAGTGGAAGTGTTCCCTCAAGGTGTGTAAAGTTTCCCCAAAAGAGTAGTCTTCAGGGGGGGGAGACAGGGGGAATGGACTCTTCAGCATCTGAGTCTTCATAAGGAGGGAAGGAGTAATCCTGGTCCTCAGAGTTGCCTGAGGAAATGGATACTTGGTCAGAAGAAGGAAAATCTTCCTCCGGTCTAGGCTTTTTGTCAGGAGGGGGTTGGGATCCCCTCATAAGGGTAATTAAATCCTCAGCCATCTTAAGCATCTGTTTTTTAGGCATAGGGGCCTGTGTGGGGGGGGGGTGTGGACCCGGCTTCCTAACTTTCAAGGGAGCTTTAGCATAAGACTTAGTAGGGATAGTTGTCGGTTTGAAGACACCTTCAGAAACCGAAGGCCTATCTAAAATTTCCGGATCACCGTCAGGGCTGACGTCCAAGGAGTGAGGTGGAACTGGTTCCTGAGGCCCAGTTGCTTCGGTCTGGGAGGCCGTCAGAATTTCTGAATCTGCGGTAGTCAGGGGCTGCGTAGTCGCCTCGCTGAAAACCGGAGAACCGGTGTCCGGCCTGGCTGAGGCCTCGGTAACTGGTCTTGGCTTGTCCTTATCCTTGCGTTTTTAATCATTGCTGATGTCGGTTGCTCCGACGGCATGCTATATTTACATTTTCTGCCAAAATAATGCTGGGCGAAATCTGCCCGACGCTTAATTGTACGTTTGTTGAACCTAGCACAAAACCGACAACCAGAGACGTCGTGGTCTAGGTCTAGGCCTAGGCAAGGAATACAACAAGAATAAAAATCCTTATGAGGCATTTGCTTCCCACAAGAAATGCAATTATTAACTTTGTCTGACATCGGTCTGAGGCAAGAAAAGTTTTCCCAATGGGGTACTTAGCTTTAGAGAAGACTTCGGGCTGAAATTCGATTCATAAATCTCAGGAGCTGGCCAACCGGCACTTGCGAACTGCTTCTGCTTCGGGCACCGCGCGGCAAGAAAGACTGAAGAAAATGGCGTTGGCTGCCTCTTTTATACCTCTGTCGCACTGACGTCAGGGAAGAAGCGATGACAACCAACGCCGGACCAAGGCTTTGGGATTGGGCCGACTGCGGGACCGCCTGACAACAGGATATGTCGCACTGACGTCAGGGAAGAAGCGATGACAACCAACGCCGGACCAAGGCTTTGGGATTGGGCCGACTGCGGGACCGCCTGACGACAGGATAAACCAAGTGTGATGACTGCAGCAGTATAACATGATGAACATCTCAGTCTATGGTTAACCACCTAAAAAAAGCTTACACCTTCTTACCCAGTTTGGATTTAGTAAAGGAAATAAAAAGTTGGCCATTTATGCAAAACAACTTGGTCCTATTCACAAAGAATGAAAGCTGTTTGGGAGTACTCACGCAATGGAAAATGTATTCCCATTTGTTACATGAGGAAACAGTACAAGTTGGACTCTTGTAGCCAATTTTGGCATAAAAAGTAGTGTTTGCTCTATATGTCATCCAATCTTCATGGAGCACCATCCATGGATCCCAGACAGAAAAAAGGGCCTATGATTCAAAAAACGTATTAGCTGAAGTAACAGCCACAAAAAGCATGATCTTTCAGGAAAAGTACTTTTAACTCAACAGACAAAGCTGGTGCTAGAGTAGGAAGGACAAGCCTATCCTACATGAATGTTAGTGTGGACCAGGATCAATAAAAACAGGAGGCTTACAATGAAAAATGTCACACAAAAAGGTCTTATAAATGTTAAAAGAAACAAGGGAAGAACAGACACCCCCCCAAAAATGGGAAAAGCAGCCAAGTGAACTCTTGAGTATGCAAACTCTGCATTCAAACAACTTTAGAAAAGTGTCATGCAATTAAAGGAATATGGGCTAAAAATAAAGTAAGCCCCTAAGATATATCCAAGTGGAAAATTGGTTTCCTTAACCCTGATAAAAGTGGAAGGCCTCTCTGAGGAGGAACGTACAGTTGCAGTTTGGGGTTATATTACTACCTAGGATATGATCACTGTCCACTTTTCACAGATTTAGGTCACCTTCCACATGCTCAAACTGCCAATGGCTTCAGCAGAGCTATATAAGAAGGTAGATTAAGCACCAAAAGCTTCAGAGCTTTCTTGCAACTTCAGTGGGCCTTGCGGAACTGAAGGTTGGCTAATAATCTTTTCAAGGCTGAGCAGATAAGTACCCTTCTGGGAAAAACCTTCCACTATAACGTTTTTTTCCTGAAGAAAAAAACTTTGTTTTTCTGTGACAATTTTAATTTTATACAAGGAAATGATCGTCTGTTGGACTGTCATGGTGGCTGAAGGAATTTTAGTGCAAAAAAAGAAGTCATGTCTTACCATAACGTTCCATCTGTATTGTTGATCCTCATTCAGTCATTACATGTGGGTAGTCGGTTCCGACCTCGGAACCGAGCCGGCCATCTTTCAAGCTCGCGCCATCTACAAACTCTCGAGCTAAACTCTTACCGAGAATTCCCCCCTCCCTGTTACCTCAGATTGAGTTTGCAAGTCAAAAGAAGGTAGAGGCTACCTCTGGTCAAACGACCAAACATAACTGAATGGAGGGTGGGTCGTAATGACTGAACGAGTATCAACAATACAGATGGAACGTTATGGTAAGACATAACTTCTTTATCTGATATTGTTAATCCTCGTTCATTCTTTACGTGTGGGACAGAGTCCCCTGTTACCTTTACTCCTGGGAGGCTCTTATGGAAGGACATTCCTGAGCACCATAGAACCAAAAGATGTTCTTTCCCTGGAGGCCAAATCCAACTTGTAATGATTGATGAAGGTATGAGGACTAGCCCAAGTTGCAGCTGCACAAATGTCATGCAAAGAGGCTCTGGCATGGAAGGCAGCAGAAGCTGCCACCAACCTTGTAGAATGAGCCTTTATGGTAGTAGTTAATGGGATATTACGTTTTCTATAAATGAAGGTTACTCAGTCTTTTAACCATTTAGCCAATGTGACCTTACCAACAATACATCCTAATCTAGGTCCGGAATAGGCCAAAAATAACTGGTCTGACTTACAAGAAGCCTTAGTCCTGTTCAAGTAGAAGCGAATTTACCTGTGAATATCTAGGGTATGTAGGCAATACTCTCCTCTGTTTGAATGATTTGGGAAGAAAACTGGCAATTCAATGATTTGATTAATGGACATTTCAGAGATCACTTTTGGCAGAAAGGAAGGATTAGTTCTCAATGAAACACTATCTCTATGAAAAATCAAATATGGTCTCTTGATGCATAAGAAGGCTTGTTCAGAGATACGTCTGGCAGAAGTAATGGCAACCAAAAACAAGGTTTTCCATGACAAATATTTGAGGTACAAGAAGAAGCTGGTTCAAAAGGTGGCATTGTCAAAGCTTGTAGGACTAATGATGGGTCCCATGGCTGAGTAGGTTCTCTAAAAGTGGGTTTTAGATGATTCATGCCTTTTACGAAAGTCTTGCATAATTTGTGTGACATAAGAGAAGAGTCTTGGACACCATCATGAAAATTAGATATTGCGGCCAAATAAACTCTAATGGTAGAGGCAGATAGACCGGATTGAAATAAGGTAGACAGATATTCCAGTGCTATCGACACTGGTGCTGAAAAAGGATCTACCTGTTTTTCTTTCAGCCAAATAGTAAATCTTTTCCATTTGCTGAGATATGTAATTCTGGTGGAAGACTTATGAGATGCAATAAGAATGTCACGTACGGGCAAAGAAAGATCATTCTGCCTGGCAATTAAAGGAATTGGAGGAGCCAAGCTGCGAGCTTCAGGCTATTCAAATTGGGGTGAATCAGATACTGCGGATGGGAGATCAACCCCGGGTTTGGATGGAGAATCCATGGTTGATCTAGCAGGTGAGGCCAAAGGAAGGGGAACCAAATCTGACAAGGCCAATATGGTGCTATGAGGATTACTTTGCTCTTCAACCAGCGGGCTTTCTTCAGAAACTGGGGAATAAGGGGGAAAAGTGGAAATGCATAAAGTAGACCCGAGGGCCAATCGTGGACTAGAGCGTCCATGGGTGACTGTCCTGGAGGGAGAATCAGGGCAAAATAGTTGCATTTGTAGTTGGTCGTGGACGCAAAGAGGTCGTAGCAAGGAAGACCGCAACAGTTCAAAATCTCCGCCGCTATCAAAGGATTCAGGGACCACTCGTGAGGTTGTAGAATACACCTGCTGAGTCTGTCTGCTATCACGTTGGAACTCCCGGGAATGTGCGTTGCTAGAAGAAAGCGGTTGGTAACCATCGCCCATTGCCATATCCTCATGAACTCTCGACAGAGTGGGTAAGATTTGGTTCCACCTTGTTTGTCGATGTACCAGACCATTGCCATGTTGTCTGATTGTATCGCAATAGCCCCAGAAGGCAGCAGGGGATGGAATGCTTGCAACGCCAGAAGCACCGCCCTCAGCTCTAGAACATTTATATGTAGATGGGCTTTTATTTCGGACCAAGTACCTTGGACTGTCTGTCCCTGAAATAACCCCCCCACCCCATCAGGGAGACATCCATGGTCACTGTAGCCTTCGGCTGTTAGGGGGAGAAGGGGCGAGACCATTGTGACGGACTGTGCGCTATCCACCAATTTAAATCCTGCTTACACCTGTGAGTTACCCGAATCTTGGCTGAAAGAGGGGACTGAAAGGGATACCATTGGGTGAGCAGTAGCCATTGTAGAAGCCTCATATGAAACTTGGCTAGGGGGGACAATAGTAATGGAGGTTGCCATGGAACCCAACAAGTGGAGAACAGAATGAGCTGTGGATTTCTCCCTTGAAAGGACTGGAATCAGTTGCTGCTTCATCCTTACAATCTTGTGCTCCGGAATGGAGGCTCTGCAATTCTTTGTGTTCAAGATGACCCCTATGAATTCTGTGGACTGAGATGAGGTGAGATTGGATTTTAGCCAGTTTATGGTTATGCCTAGCCTTTCTGAAGTGAGAAGAGAGTATGCTAGGGCTTCTTCCAATAGATGTCTGGTGGGGGTGGAGATGAGCCAGTCGTCTAGGTATGGAAACACCTGGAATCCTTGTAGTCGCAAGTGAGCTGTGCCGACTGCCATGCACTTTGTGAACATTTTGGGGGCTGCAGAGAGTCCTAAGGGCAGTATTCTGAACTGGTAATGACTGGCTCTCGCACGGAAGGAAAGGAATCTTCTTGATGGTCTGTTCACGTTTATGAGGTAGTATGCATCTTGACGATCTATCGAGCACATCCAATCGTCTTGTTCCAAAAGCGGAAGGATAGACTGTATTGTGACCATCTGGAATTTCTGTACCTTTGCAAACTTGTTCAATACACTGAGATCCAAAATTGGTCTCCTTTCCCAGTTTTTTTTTTTTTTTGGCACCAAAAAAAGTCTTGAGTAGAATTCGGATCCTATCTGGTCTGGAGGGATTATTTGGATGACTCTTTTTCTTAGCAACTTTGAAATCTATAATGCTGCTTCTTCCTTTTGACTGGGTGGAACGTTGGGTAAGCTTGTTAGGGGAGTGGGACAAAGGTCGAAGAGGATATGATAACCTCTGGTTATTATCCTTTGTACCCAAGAATCGGTGGTAATGGTTAGCCAGGCAGAAGGGTACAAAGAGAAACTACCTCCAACCACTTCCAGAGGAAAGCAGTTGGGCCGCTCTTCAGGAGCGCTGGTAGGACTGGCCAGGGAAAGAATCCCTGGAACCCTGGTTACGTGGACCTCCTCTGCCCCGAAAGGGGCGACTTCCCTGAGAGTTTCCCCCTCTGCCTCTAGGGGAGAACTCAGCCTGTGTGTCACGGAAAGAACCTTGAGACTTTTTGTGCCATATCTTCCTACACTTCTGGTTTCTGGAGAAAGCCTGTTGAGGGGAAGAACAACAGACACTCACAGCAGAAAGGGTCTTACCATCCTGTTCACATCTGGCCAGTGTGCTTTTAACCTTGGGTCCGAACAACGAAGAGGCTTCAATGGGAGTGTTGAGAAAGGAAGCCTTGAAGGGTTCCGCGAAATTACACAAGAGCATCCAGGCATGGCGTCTGAACCCGCCTCTCTAGCTGCTCCTTCTGATGCGCGAGATATCAGGTGCATGGAGGAGTCAGATATCGATTTGATGCTGGCTAGCTGAAAGGCCACTTTGTCATGGACCTCATCAGACACAGCTCCAGCCAAAGTGTCAGAGAGCTCATAAATTAAGACTCTCTGAAGCCTGGTAAAATGTGCCATGTAGTTCAGGGACCTGACCGCAAAGGTCGCTGATGCAAAGGTACGCTTCCCTATTCTGTCCAGAACTGAGGACTCTTTGTTGGGCGGATGGACAGTCTGGCTTTCTTCTTCCGCCAGGTCCTTTTTAGTTGCGGCCGCCACCACCAAGGCATCTACAGGAAGACCTTTGGACCAATGGGGATCACTAGCAGGAGGGGACAAAATTTTATCTGGCCTCTGGGGAATGGTCTCAACGGTGTCAAGAGCCTTCAACGCATGCTGCAAGATGAGCCGGACAAGTTCGCCGGCAGGTGGAGTAACCCAGGAGGTAGGGGGCCGGGCATGAAAGGCCTGCAGGAACACAGACTCTTCAGAGGTCAGGTTAGAGGGCTGCCAATCACCTCTCTGCTTAAGGATTTCAAGGACATCACCAAAGGATACCTCAGAGGGTGATCGAGGGGACCCCTCCCCATCATCAAAGTCTGTGTCTTCAATAAGGGACTCCTGTGTGGAGTCCATGTGCTTCCTCTTGCACAAGCTCTTTAGATGATCTTCCTCAGAGGGAGAAGCTGGGGAAGACCGCGCAAAATGAGTCTCCTGTGGGAGTATGTCCTGAGGCACTTGTGCCCGGTGTCCGCTAGAAGCGGCTTGTGTACACTGCGGTCCAGAGGAGGGCGGGGAGAGTGATAGCACAGGATCGCCAACCGATGCAAGAGCCTTCTCCATTAGCTGGAAGGCCGGTCCACCTGAAGAGGGGTGGGGACCCACGGCAGGGGTCATCCCTCGCTCAAGTGGCTCAGCCTGCCGACCCGGAGTCCCTGGATGGCTGTGAAATGCCAAAGTACGTATGCCACAGCTGACATCCTGGGCCGTGGCAAGACTCTCCTGCCACAAAGGCAACTGCGGCTTCTCAGTGAGGTCCATAAAGGGAACCGTAGTGGGGGAAGACTGTGCTATATCAAGGGGCTTCAAGGTACTTCAAAGGCAATGAAGGAGGAGAATAAGTAGGGGTCTTTGGTAAAGGGTGATCATCTCCCGAGGAAGGATAGGTCCTGGGGAGCGGGTTACCTCTGGCCAAAGCAACTGATCCACAAGACACAACACATCGTGTTCAGAGAGGCTTCTAGTGGATTTCATGGACATGGCTGAGGGAGAGTCAGGTCTATCCAAGGACGGAGCAAGCTCAGTGCCCACCATGGGGGAGGGCTGCACTGAAAACAATGGAGCAGTAATGGTCTGAACTACTGGTGTCTGCACTGAGGAACTCATCGGTGCTGAAGGCATGGTCTGCACTAACGATGAGGTCAGTACCGAAGTGGTTGTCGGCACCAAGGCCTGAGCCGAAAACATCGGAGACAAAAATTGATTGGTCAGTACTGAGAGGGTAGTCGGTGCTGGGTAAGTTGTCAGAGCTGAAAAAGGAATGGGTGTCGAAACATCCATCGACGTTGTAACAGTCTGCATCGACTGAAAAGTCGGTGCCGGTAAGGGAGTCTGAACCGAAGAGCTCCTCGGTACTGATGTGGTACAGGGCACACTAGTCAGTGCCAAAGTCACAGATGGCGCCGATGGCCTAGGCACAGAAAGTGCTGGAGCCGAAGTCGTCAAATCCAAACTGGAAAGCTTAGCTTTCTTAGGTCTCGGTTTCTGACAGTCCCCAGCTGGGTTCGAAAGAAGAGGCTTTGTCTTTTTTTTTTGTTTATCACTCTTTTTCTTATGAGATCTTGGAGGCGTTGAAGCCTCTGACCCAGAAATAGCCCCTGAAAAGGGGGATTTAAGTAGTCCCTTCAATATTAATTTACTTTTCCTTTCAATTAACGTCCTGTTAGAGAAGTTCTTACAAATCCCGCAAGGCGAGTCAACTGTTAAGTGAGGCACACCCCAAGCAGTAGACACATAGGGAATGTACATCAGAAGTAGGTAATTTATGGCCACAATCCAAACATCTTTTAAACCCTGGACTACCTTTTTTATCTGCCATGATTAGAAGGAAAGAAGGAGAAACCAGAAAAATACCAGAAATGGTACAAGAAATACCCGAAGGTAAAAAGAAAAAGGGGTTTACCAACGATGGTAAAAAAAAGGAATTACCTCGTGTTAAGAAGAGAAGTTGAAAAGAATTTGAAAAAGGTGGTCGCTAAATGCGATAAGGTAAGAGATAACTATCTAATAACTTTTTTGTGAAAAAAGCTGTCTTAGAACTTAGGTATGAAGAAAAATATTGTACTTAGCTCAAAAGAAGTAGCTTGACACGACCAAATGGCGATGCAGCAAACAATCTGGGGTAACAGGGAGAGGGCAATTCTGGATAAGAGTTTAGCTCGAGAGTTTGTAGCTGGTGCGAGCTTGGGAGATGGCCGGCTCAGTTCCGAGGTCAGAACCGACTACCCACACGTAAGGAATGAACGAGGATTAACAATATCAGATTCTACTTTTTTTTATTTTTTTTAACTAGTTTGTATAGAATAAGTGTGTGTGGAGCAGGATATTGTGCTTTTGTGGACTGTCATGGAAAGTTTTACCACAGAAAAACATTTTCTATCAGAATGTTTACCGATTCACTCAGGCTGTTTCAAACTTACAAGGTTTCCTTGCTAGCTTAAGCATGGTTCTTACTTCTCCTATCTGCAAGAAGAAGATACTACAACAGTGATCTAAATGTTCAACATACAACGGCAATCACCACTGACTATTAGTGAAAGTGAAGGCAGGCATACTTTCCAGTTTTGAGACTGAACATCTCAGTGTGGATTGCCTGTTGTGAGAAGAAGGTTGCAGGTTAAGGAGTTTCTGCAGTAGGTGTGGACACAGCAGACAGAAGTGTGACTGTGCCCAGAAAAGGGCTACAAGGTAAACTTTGGTTTTGATTAGAATGTTTTTCTAAGTGAACCTCATCATCAGAGAAAACACAAAGGAGTACAATAGTCCATCTACGGACCACAATATCCCTTGTCTGAACCCCACCACAGGATATCAGTGAATATGAACGGCATTACACATTGTCAAGACTTGATGGTTCACTACCTCTCATGGTTTCATGATAAAGTAGACAGTACTGAGTTCCCCCACACTTTCAGATATACCAGACAATAGCTAGTGATCTATGGAAGGACACAGTACAGTTGTGTAAAAACTTACCATAACAGTAGATGTCTTGCTGATTACTGTTGCAGTATTCCAAACTGATGGGTTATCTCGTCAGATAATCTGGACATCTGGCCAGGGTACCAAAGCCAAAATCTTCCAGCTAAAATGTGCACCTTAAGAGTACACTAGATCCGGATTTCAAGAGCTCTCACAAATATGAGAGGAGCACTGGGGTATTAGCCTGTACTGGGTCCTATTTCTTAGCCATACACTATATAGCAAATCTTTTCCACTTTGCTATGCAAGACGTCTGGATAGTAGATTTTCTTGCTTCATGGATGACCTTACGCATGCCCTCAGAACATTAGTACCTAAAGGGATCAGAATACTATCATCCATAATGTCAGGCTGAGATGAAATAGTGAGCCCTCTGGTTGTGTGAGCAAGTCTACTGTAGTGAGAAGCTTCTTTGGATGCCCTTGGTTTGGTGGAAGGGAAAGAGGAACCAATGCTGCCTTGACCACTAGGGAATCACCAGTAAGGTCTTTGGGTATTCTCTCTGGATCTTTATAAAGACCCCACACACACACACACACACACACACACACACACACACACACACACACACACACACACACACTTGTTTATGTATCATATAACTGTTGTGTTTTCTGTGAAAACTCTTAAGAGACCTGGTTTACAAGAATGGCAGAAGATCTGCAGGGGCTGTATTAGCACCCTCATCTCCAGACTGATGTGCTATGATCTTAGACTTGTTGGCCACAGTCTCTAAACTCTCAGATGACCGTCAATGTTCCCCATGCATTGGCTAATGTGACTGTATGCAGCTCCTGTTGTGTCTGCAGTTGTTAGGGCAGACCCAGGTTGAGCTTTACCTGTGATATCGATAAGATTTCCTTTTTAAGCATAGCAAGAGCATGATTTGTTTGTTCAGAGAATGAGAATGTCAGGATCAGGTATATT
Organism: Protopterus annectens; assembly: GCF_019279795.1. Taxonomy (NCBI): domain Eukaryota; kingdom Metazoa; phylum Chordata; order Ceratodontiformes; family Protopteridae; genus Protopterus; species Protopterus annectens. The sequence continues at coordinate 12,445,339 of NC_056744.1, forward strand.
TCTGGTACCAGTAGCTCTTCCTCATATGAAGTCTGGCAAACAGGACCATGAGGATGGTTGGTGCCATGAACCTCAGTGATCTGAGGATCTCTCTTGCAGTACTAGACTGAAGAGGCTGAAGAGAAAGGAAGTAACTGTTTAAGCTGTACACTTTGTCTGGTGGTAGGACAGCCTGGATGTTTTTGGTGTCTAGTCTGCACCTCAAGAAATTTGTTCTTGGACTGGTTTCATTGCAGACTTCTTTAGGTTGATTGTGAATCCCAGGTCCTGAATTAAGGACAAAGTGAAACTGAGATGACTCAAGTATATGTGCTGAGATGTCTGTAATAAATAAGGAAATATCTGAATTCCTGGAGTCCTGTGGTAAGCTTTAACTGGGATGAGCACTTTGTGAAGACTCTGGGGGCTGTAGAAAGTCGAAAAGGCAAAGCAGAGAACTGAAAGTGTGGTGAGCCTATAGAAAACTTCACGAAATTCCTGTAAGCAAAAATTACATTCAGAAACATCAAGAATGTATGTGGAAGAATAAATGGTAGAATTTATAGGGAGAACATCTTGAACAATGGAACACAGAGAAAAGTGTTGAGGATGGAGAGATCCATTATTGGTCTCCAGTTTCCTCCTTTTCTTGGACTAAGGAATAGTCTAGAATATAATAAAACCCTTTTTCCCCATACTGTGGAGATACCAGTTCTACCGTGCCTTGCTTGAACACGGTATAAATGATAGGACAGAACAACTGTATCTACTTGTAAGGAGGAAGAGGAGGTCAATGAATAAAAGAAGTTCTTTCCAAGTCATTCCATACTCATTTTGAAAGATGGAAAGAACTCACTGTCTGAAATAATGAGTAGACATTTTTTAAGGGATGAGGTAAGTGAATTGGATAGGGGGCAGATGGACCAAGAGGTGGGGAAGGTGACAGGGCAGTTCTCAGGCAGACTTGTCTGGGTAGGGAGGCCTCCCAGATATACAGTCCCTATCTGGTTTGTCTTGGAATCTTTTCCTAGGCTTAAATTCCCTATGAGCAAAGTCAGTCAGTCGTGCACGTTAATTCCTTTGGTATCTGGACACAAGATCTGTTTACATTCCTTCATAAGTTTACCTTGTAATTGTCTGAAAAGATTAGCATAATCTGTACCAAACAAAAAGTTCTTGTTTAAAGCAGAGTCTAAACATTTTGCTTTAGTATCTGCTGGGAGGGGTTGAGAACATAACAATGCAAACCTCCTGATCATAGAGACTTGTAGCAGCTGCCCTGGAGGAAGTTTCTACTGCATCAAAGCTGTATTTTATGCTGTGCCTAGCCACTTGGGAAGCTTAAGCCACCATTGAGAAAGCTTGTTGTTTGTTGTATGGTTATTGCCCAGAATAGATAGTATTTAGTCATTTGGGTCTGATAACTCAGAGCTCTAAAAGTCAGAGTGGAAGATGTATAAACCTTTTCCCACCAATCTGTCCACCACCCTACTGTATTTACCTGAAGGAACAGAACTGGCAGCAGGAAGTAAATTAGACAGCTTGTCTGCAGACAAGGAAAACACAGAAGGGTCTGTTATAGGGTTTTTGTGCAGAAATTTCAAGTCCTCGAGTACCTTGTAAAATTTGATACACCTTTTAGTGTCTGGTGGCTGAAACTCAGGTGAAGTGGAAGCAAAGGTATCAAGGAAAATCTCCACAACAGGTGGTGAAGGTAGAGAAGAAGGGGTGCGCTTTTCCAAGAGGTTATATATTACCCTCAGTTGAACATCTGAAATCTGGTTTGATTTCCAATCAAAATGTTTCATCACATTAAAAATAGTTTCCCCAAATGAAGCTTCTTTAACAAGGGAGTCAGGAGAAAGGAAATCTTCATTATCAGAGCCCATTTGACCTGGTCAGTGGATATAGGATGAGTAGGCCAAGGAACACTCATTTCAGTCTGATTCATCCTCTTCATCCTCAGAAGAAAAATTTAAGTGTCCCTTTTTGGAGATAGTATGAAAAACAGCAGAAGGAGTAAGATCTGCAAAGGATGGTGATCCTGAGAGTCACTATGATCTTAAACAGGCCATGTGAAAAATGCATCCAGTTCCTTGGATGTCTGAGGGGAAGAAACATTTTTTAATTTTTTGTTTCTTTTTTCCTAAGTGAGACATCTGCTTTGATTAAACACTGAGGCTCTGACCCCTGATGAACCTCAACGAGTAACCCTGGAATTTCCTCTGTAATGAGGATCTCCAATATGCCTGTGGGTCTGTCGGAAATAACTAAGTGGGATTCCTGTTTCACCATCATTGGTAACTTCAGCTATTGTGAAAATGTGAACATCAGATGCATAATGGCCGCTTGAGAGGTCATGGAAGCAGGCATTTGAATAGGTGTTGGGTGTACTGCTGGTTCTGAAACCTCTTCAGGTATGTCAGACTGCAACTGGGAAGTCATATCAGGCCTGGGCCTCAAACTTTTTCTTTTGAGTGGGCAGAACATCAACAGTTGAAGGGTCTGCCATCTCTGCTTGGTTGAAGCATGCAAGGAGCTGTGTTTCCAAGTGGGATTTTAGAGATGACAGTCATGTTCTTAAGGTCTTTGGAACAAAGGACTGACAGATCATATAATTTTTATAGTTGTGCTTTGCACCTAAACAGAAAAGGCAGAGGGAGTGGAGATCCTTTCAGGAAATCTGTCAACTACAATTGTACCTTCCCCAACTAGAGCATGTCAGCATCTTACAGAGCAGCAAACAGCAATGCAATAAAAAAAAAAAAATAAGGAAGGTTCCCCAATGGGGCACTTATCTAAACCAGTGAAGGGCAACGGTTCCAATAACAAAGCTAAGAACAGGCAGATGTTTGCAAACCCCGTGTTAGGACTAGTGGCGAGATTGTCTGAGGATTGACTTTTACTCATCCACTTAGGTACCCTTATGCCCAAGGACTTGGGTCATATGTCAGTCATAAAACACTATGGAAGGTTTTTGGCTTTGGCACCCTGGATAGATGTCCAGGTGATATGGCGAGATAACCCAAAAGATTAGAATACTGTAAGTGATCTAAGATATGACATCAGAAAAGGACAGAAAGAAAAATTATCCTAATAAATCATTAAATAAAAGACATTTTGAGAACAACAGTCATTGCAACTTTAATTTAAGCCAACAGCACTACCAAGAAAAGATAGCAATGCTATTTCAAATAGGCAAATGTAACCATAAAGCACCACTTTAAATGGATGTCACATGAGCCCACCAATCACCCCAAGATCTAGAAAGTTAGCAATAGTAATAAAACTAGAGTCACAAAAATTATTTTTTGCAGAAGGTTTTGAGGGTCAAACTACTAAGAAGACTCCAAGCCATCAAAGTCAGTAGCGAAAACAAGATAAAAGTGACTAGCCTACTGATATAGTTCCACCACACCGGAAGCACCCAGTTCAAAGAGAGCTCTTTATACTTAAAAAAAAAAAAATAATAATAATAACTAAATGGGCCCCAGGGATAGTTCCAAAAATGAGACTGAACAGCAAAGTACAGTCTTAGCCAAAAACTTTGCAGAGGCAAAGGAGAGACTACAAACACATGTTTTAATACTAGACCTGGAAAAACTGTTGGAGGTGGAACCCTTTCTTCTTAAGGATAATCAAAAAGGCATAATCATAGCTTAAATCAATCTCAGTCTCTCTCACACACACACACAATATCAATGTCCAGCTCTGTGGTAAACAGGAATTATGTCCTAACTGAGCTCAAGACAACCAGTATTAAGAGTAGTGGCTTGGATACTGAAATAACCAGATGGTTATGGAGAGTAGTGAATGACTCACGCCAACTGGTCCTCCTTAGAGGGACAGAAGCTGGTTTTGTGTTGGCCAAAATGTTCAAGTATAAGCAGAGGCTTGTATGACAGTTGCCATGTGCCAGGAGGATTTCATCTTGACACTGCCAATCCAGTAACAGAAGCCTCATTCAGCCTGTGCAGATGAGTGAGCATGCATAGACAGAGGGATAACAAGATCCCTGTGATTATGCAGGTGCTCATATCAGCCACTAAGAGGTGGGGTTAGGGCCTATAGAAAAACTCTCAGTTTGACCATGCATGTATGATGGCCTCTCCAAACAACCCTTGCCCTCATACAGTACAGGGTACACTCCCAGTATGCTGAAACGGGCAGAGTCCAAAAGAAACAGACATGATGCTTAACATGTGTGGTGCAAAAAGCTACAGAAAATACAGTTTTGAAAGTAAACTTACCTTAACAGTAGATGTTTGAATAATCACTGCTGCATTAACCTAAGCAAATGGGTTATATCCCACACAGGCCATAACAGCCAGCCAGCTTTCAAAACTTCAAGGCACCTTCCATGAACCCAAACCACTAGCCATCTCAATCCGAGCTGACTAAAAAGACAGGACTGGGTGCCAAGGCCTTTAGAGCTTTCATGCCAAAAGAGAGGGAAGTTGAGACCTGAGAAGGCATTGCAAGGAACAACAACAAATGTCCATACCCTGGTATAAAAAAACACACCAAAGAAATAAGGGAAATGGGGGGGGGTGCTACTGCAGCAGTGGTTATTCATCTACTGTTACAATCAGTTTACTAACACAACTGTACTACATTTTTCTTACTGATCACTGCTGCAGTAGCCTAAGCTATACGAGAAGATTACCATAGCTTAGAAGAAATGGTAGTGTAGGAGGAGAAGGGTCCAGGAGCCACTGAAAAATAATCCTAGCAAAGCCTGACCTAGACCTGGATAAGTAATCGCGCTTGTAGTGCTTTCTAAACGTATGCTCAGAGGGACTAAGTTGCTGACTGTAGAATACTTCGAGGCCAACCCTTTCTAAAAAGCGACAGATGAAGCCAAGGCCCTTGTAGAGTGGATCTTGTCACTGCCTGAAATAGCTTTGTTGAGGTGAGAACAACAAAATACAGCCTGAGACAACCATTTAGAAACAGTATGGTTTGACATAGGTTGGCCCTTCTTCTTACCTTCCAAGACATGAACAACTGTTCAGAAGTTCTGAAAGATGGTACTCTTGTCAAGCTAGCACCAGAGTTGTCTGTGGACATTTCTTCCTCATTTTGGGATTCATGGAAGAACACAGGCAGATGGATAGTTTGGCTTAAAGTAAACTCAGATACCACTTTGGATAAAAGGGTTATTTCTCAGGAAACTCCTGTTTCCATGGAAAATGTGAGGTGGTTGACTAACCATAACAGCTTGCAACTCGGATATTCTTCTTGTAGAGGTCAGAGGAACCAGCAAAACTGAGTTCCATGTTAAGAACCCCAAGTCAGCAAAATGAGCTGGCTCAAATGGAGAAATGTTAGCTTCTCTAACTCAAAATTAAGATCTCAAGGAGGAGCCACTGGTTTTGTAATACCTCTTTCAAAAACATTTTGACATCCCTTGAAAGAGGAGGGATCCACGGGCAGACATACTGAAATGGCCAACAAATGAACCTTGATAGAGGAGTAAGCCAGACTGTAGAAAAAAGTAACTCTCACAAATAGTGCAAAGCCATAGAAAAACTAGCCCTGAATGGATGCTGGTTATGTTATTGGGTACCAACTAGAAAACTGTGTATATTTGCTAATACATGATTTTCTAGTAGCAGCAATTATCACCGAGGATGATGCCAAAGTATGAGAAAAATTATTTCAACAACTGGCTGTCTTTTTGGTGTCATTCTAAGGAGATCCAATATTTGTCAGCTTGGGAGGACATGGTTAACTGACCACGTTACTTTGCCAAGGATGGTCTGCTCCCTTCTCCTCCAGGTTTTCAAATACTGGCTAAGGCTTTGTCTACCCCATAGTGCTTTTTTTTAGGCAATACCAAATTAACAAACCTACTGACACACAAAATCAACTCAACATAACCTCAAATTGTTACTGGTCAATGTCAGGATCCTAAATAAAAAACTACACTCCTTCCAAGTGATCTTCACAATCGAGAATATAGACATCTGTGCAGTTACCAGGACACGGTTTAAAGTGGCAGAGAGTATCCCAGCAGTGCAAGGTTTCAGTGCCATCCATACTTTTAAACCAGCAGCTGCACACACAAGAGCTAAAAGGTGGAGGTGTCTCAAAATACATCAACAAGCATACCTAAAGGGTGGTTACACAGGATGAAGTGCTGCAGTTCCTCCATGCACTGATCAACATCATCAATCCCTTTTTTCTACATGGGGTCGGGGTGCTGTGTTAACTGTTGCAATCTCTTTCTATTCAAAGCCACTCTCCTGCCTTCAACACTCATGCCTACCTGTCACAGGTCTTCCCTCACTCAATCCATCAACCTCTTTGCTGAACTCCCTTGTTTATTCTTGCCTTCTTCCAATCTGACCCAAACCATCTTTACCACACTGTCTTCGGTTATTCTCCAAATGTGCAAAAACACTAATCTGTTCTCTAACTTTTTCTGCAACTAGAGCTAATTTGGCTTCTGCTGTTATGTCCTCATTTCTTCGTCTGTCCCACAGTGTGCATCCTATCACCCATCTCAGGAACTTCATCTCAATCACCTCTAGCTTCTTCAACTGCTCTGCCTTTACAGCTCAGGTTTCTGTACCATACAGTAGTACTGGTCGCACCACTTTGTGCACCTTACTGTTCAGCTTCTTTCTTATTCTTCTGTCATATACTACACTGGATACTCTGGGCAAATTGGCTGGAGCTCCTCCGACTCTAGATTTGACCTCCTCATTCGGACTTCCCTTATCCTCAACCACCCCTCCAAGATACATGAAGCTGTTAACCTGTTGCACTATCTTCCCTTCTATCCTAAGTTTCTTCTGTACTCCACTATTTGCTGTCATTACAACTGTCTTATCTGTACTCACTTTCATCCTATGTGCCTTCAGTTTTCTATGCCATTCCTTATACTTTTCTGAAGTTCTTACTCAGAGTCTGCCTGTAATGCCACAATCATCTCCTTACAGCAACTTTGCTGATCTGCCCTCCATACCGGTTTGCTAATGTAGTCCATTGTCAGTATGAACAGCAATCGAAACCGGGTGCACACCCACTCCCACTGGCAACCCCTCTGTTAGACCAAACGCTTATCATACTTGAGTCCTTGTACATAGCTTGCACTAACTCTACCAATGTTTCTGGGGCACTGAACCACCGCAGGACTGCCAAAATCAGCTTTCTTGGGACCTTGTTGTATGCTTTCTCCAAGTGTAGGAATGCTCAGTTGGACTCCTTTCTCATCTCTAGTCTTATGAACTATCTGTCTCACTGCAGATCTTCCACGTACATATCACGATAGACAAAATCCTATACCATACCATACCATTTCCTAGCCAGCTAAAGATCACCCTCCATGTTCCAAAAAGCTCACAATGCAACAATGCATACTTGGACCTACTGGAGAAACTTACCATTCAACCTAACACCATCTGTAGACTGGGAATATCCTACATGGCCTCAAATCAACAGGCACAGAGATACCTCGACTTTGTAAATACAAACATAAATACAAACACCTTTGACCCAATAGTGAATGTGCCCACTAGAGGCTCCAACATACAGTACCTTGTGCTCACAAATATAAGCGAACGCTGACCCCCCCCCCCCCCATGTCACGTCCTCCTTGGTAAGGTCTGATCATAAAGCCATCTCTTTTGCAATCCAAATCAACACCATATTCCCATTAAAACCAGTGACAGGAACCATCGCAAGGCAAATTACCAATTAAGTGATGGTTTCTCAAAATTCATTACCCCTCCAAACCCATAAAACACACCAAACTATGCTGAGTTGATCTCTGAAGTATATACAACCATGTTAATGGCTGCACAGAAACCTACCAGAAGTAAGCCCAGAACTAGCCCCAGAAACAAACCGCTATGTTGGCATCCCACATCAAACAGGATATACAACAAAAGAGAAAAAACACTATTGCAAAAATCAAGAAGGGTAAATTCCATAGAGAGAAAAAACTCGTTCATCAAACTAAATAGACAATTAAGAGGGCTAATTACATCAAGCAAAGCCATCTTTGAGGTTACGATATCCTCCCAGGTGAAAGATACCCATAAGGCCTTCTACAGCTATGTCAGAAACCTTAAGGGCAGCACACAGCAATGTGCTGAACTGGTGGTTAATGGTGCCACATTCACAGGGCCTGGTGATATAGAGAACCTGTTATCAGACAAATTCTGTTCCAACTTTACACCCCTCTCACCCCCAACCATCTCCCCAATAATACCTTTAAACATAACTCCTCCATCTATAACTAGGGACCATGTACTGGCTACACTCACTAAAGCCAAGAACGCAGCCTCAATGGGTCCCGATAACATCTGGGGGTGTCTCCTGAATAGTCTAAAATATGCCTTATCAGGACCCCTGGAGTAATTATTTAACTGTAGTCTTAAAATAGGCTTTGTGCCACTTGAATGGAGGATTGTAACAGTCATCCACCTTCATAAGGGAGGACCTTCAAAAGATCCTGGAAACTACAGACCTATTAGTCTGACTAGTCTTATTTGCAAAGCAATGGAAAGAATCATCATGGGAATTATCAACAAGGACATAGGAGACTTCCAGATACTGTATCCATCCCAGTTTGGCTTTGTCAAAAGACGATTATGCTTACTAAATCTGATAGACATGTTTGAAAAGGTCACCAAGGCAATGGATGAGGGGAAAAATGTGTACACTGTCTACCTAAATCTGGCTAAGGCATTTGATACAATAACTCACCTGAGAATTGTCAACAAACTTGAGAACTAGGAATAAACCCCTTTATAACATATTGGATAAATAGCTGTCTCACTGAAGGACCCAGGAGGTTAGAATTGGTAAGGTCACCTCCACAAAGAGGACGGTCACCAGTGGAGTCCCCAGGGCTCTGTGCTAGACCCACTCCTCTTTGGTATCTACTTCTTGGATGTCAAGGGCTTCTGGCTAACCAAGTTTGCAGATGACTGCAAACTGGAAGTGGTCAGTGAATCTCCCCATGATGAAAACACTCTTTAGGAAGGTCGAATACTGACAAAAGCTTGGTGCCAAAGCCATGGCTTAAAACTCAGCACCAAGAAATGCATTACAGTACCTTTTGTGAAGTCTGCCACTCCAGGCAAATACATAAAAAAACACCCTTAAACATTGATTCACTAGGGATCTTGGAACTCATGTAGAAAGTAACCCAGTCATTTAATGACATGTGTCCAGGGTACTAAGAAAATCCTTCTATATTGCTCAACTTATAAGCAAGGGCATAGCATCTAGGGCCAGAGTTCATCGTACCACTGCACTCCACCTTCATCAGGCCCATCATAATGTATAACGCCATCTGGTCAATCAAAAGCACGTGTTGGTGATATCCTTGGCTATCGATCAAAAAATTAAACACTACCCAGAAGCAAAAGAGAAAATGTTACAAGGAATACTGTGATGGTAGGTGGTACTGCCAGTCATGCCAGGAGAAGTAGGGCAGTGGATGTGTAACATATGCCAGCACAGCTAGCTGGAATTTTGTAAAGAATCATGTCATTTGTATATCACACTAATTTGTACAGATCACTGTGTTGGAAATGTATTTGTGAAGCGGTTTGTGTTAAAAATGTATCAACAGTGTGCCCTGCTTGAAAGAAAAGAAATGTACATGCATTATTGTAACTGAATTAAATGTATGGAAAGAAAGAGGTTAATCACAATCCAGCTGCAGCAAACTTTTAAAAGCAGTTAAAATTAAATTAGGCCATTAAGATTGTATCTTACAGTTCTGGTTGCAGCCAGAGATAAAATGTTTGGGAAACCAAGTATTAGGAAGCCTTCTTTATTTGTATCTAGCAGGGAGCTAATGGCTACTCTGGAAGGGCAGAGTGTTACAATGGTTTTATGGCTTCCAGGAGCAGCAGCAGATCTGAGCAAAGCTCTGTCTGTGTGTATGGTAACACATGGGTGCTAAATCCTGACAACTTCTAGCAATGGGGGTTTTATGGAAACTAGAAGTCGGATGACCAGGTGTAAGTGATGTCATTCTGTGCAGAAACAATGTTTTAATATTAGAGGAGACTGAAGTCAGAATGAGTCATCTGTTCTTGGAACCTGGCAAACGAGGAAGACCACTCAACTACTTCATCTTGCCTTGTGCTAGTAAGCGACCAGGGATAGTAATTCTCTAAATCAGTTAGGATAGGAAAATATAGAGAGAATAGCTAAGTACTGTTTTTCTGTAAATGTGTGAATCTTTCCAGCTGTATTTTTAATATTTCCTGTGATTGAAACTCTGGTGTTTAATGTAAACAGATATTTAGTATTTTCATGTTCTTTCATTATTTATTATTGGTGGTGCAGTGGTTAGTGATGTCACCTCATAGCAAGAGGTTCTCCGGTTTGATTCTCCACTGGGGTGCCTTCTCTGCGGAGTCTGCATGTCCTCCCTGTGGTCGCGTGAGTTTCCTCCGAGTGCTCCAGTTTCCTCTCACATTCCAAAAACATGCAGTAGGTGGACTAGACACTCTAAACTGGCCATAGGTGTAAGTGTGTGTGGGAGTGAGTGGTACGAATGAACAACCATGGCAGGGCTAGCCACCCAGTGGTGCAAACCTTGGCTCAAGATGATTGTCACTGTTGAAGTGACACCCTAACACCATGTGCAAAATGGGAAAAAGGGGTTGTGGATGGATAGTTAAACTTTTCATTGTGGCTGGTCCTTTAGAGACGTATTTTAACCTTTGAGAGTACTTGCATGTATTTGGTGACAGCTCTGGCCACTCCTGAAGCCGGGCTGTTTGGTCAACATTACCATTTGTAATAGTATTAATGGTACACATTAACATTTGGTACACTTTTAAAAGCCTTATAGTAACTGACTGGTGGCAGTAAATATACCTTATAGTCTGGGCAAAGCTGGTAGAGTGGGTAATTTGTGCCATCCTTTCCCAGGAAGGTGTGTGCGTGTGTGTGTGTGTGTGTGTGTGTGTGTGTGTGTGTGTGTGTGTGTGTGTGTGTGTGTGTGTGTGTGTAAAACTTAAATCTCAAAAAGTGTGTGTGTGTGTGCGCGCGCGCGTGTGTTAGCTACTTGGAGCAAGGACACAAGCACTGGTTTCACAGACAGGGTGCCGGAGGACTTGGCTTAGACACTTGACTGAGGACTTAACCCTACAGCTGTGCCAGTAGGGATTCTTATTAGGGACCTGGAGGGGGAGAGAGAAACCCAGAACCTGGGCTGAGTGTGTTCCCTGTGTGCTCTTAAGTGAAATACTGAGCATATCCATTTGTAGTCCAAGTGAACGACCCTCACCAGTGTCAGTGGTGAGGATTCAGGCTCATTGATTACTGGCCCAAAGTGGGGACGTCACAAATATAAACTGACAGTTTCAGAAATAGCAGCACTAAAGATAACTGAATAAAATGTAATATAAATAAGAAATTTATACTACAGAGAGGGAAATAGGGACCAGAAGTATCGTGCCTGAGGCAACAGAAGAGTGCAGGCTAACAGGGATAATGACTGCTTAGGGAAGCTGAAAGGGAGGATGGGGAAGCTAGGTGCAACACATGGATGGACTCTTTTGACCAAAATTCACAGTCTATCAGAATCTTGCTATACAAACAGAAGTATCCCAACTTCAAATATCTCTCCCACTAACTCTACAAACTTCCATGAAATGCAACTCTATGGGGAAATAGTTTTACCTTCAAATAATCTTGTCAGAAGTACAAGATTTTTGTGCCTAAACACTTCTTACCTCCCACGCCTACAAATTCTATTTCTCCTTGTCTTACTCAGTGTTAAGCCTTTTTTGCCCAAAGAAGAATGCAGTCTAAGTTTAACTGTCCTCAAGCACAGTACTTTTAAGGTGTATTAAATGTATTTTGTCATTGAAGATGCACCTTGCTGTGGCTTCCTTCTTCACTACAATAGAGTTGTATTTTTGGACTGTTCATTTCTGAAGAGCCAGGTGCAGCTGAAATCTAATTCAATGGGAAATGTTAATAGTAAAAAAAATGTTCTGCATCAGTAGCATGGAGAGTTGCAACCCAGGTAAACCAGGTTCAATTAGCATTTCAGGTGCCTGACTGCACAGTCAAGGAGGATAGTGTACCTATCCTGAGGTGGGAGGGAGTGCAGTAACATGGCAAACCACTTGCCAAACCCTGGTGAAGACTGGGACTTGGAATAATCATAGGACTAGGAGAAGTGGGAGAAAACCAGGAGGGTGTGGATATCTGTTAGAGGTATACCTCATAGACCATCAAGGCTCTAGAGAAACGTTATCATATTGGGGATAAATAAGGCTGCTCACTCCCAGGACAGTGATTTCCCAATCCCCAAACTGGGGGATAGCAGACAATACCACTTACTCTCATTATCCCCACCCTCCCTACCAGCAGCCCTAAAAGCTCTGAGGAGGAAGTACAGGTGTTGGGAGATTGAGTACAAGTGCACTGCCAGGTAAATGATGGTTGGGCCTGAAGTTAGGATCCAAAATAGAAAGACATATCGATGGATACATGAACTACATTGGAAAATGGTTTATATAACAAAATCTTATGTAGTAACAGATTAGGAAGTCAGTTTGTGATTCGCGGCTTTGCGGCTCATCACAAAACTCATTCTCTAACACTAGATGACAAGATATTTAATATCATAAAGCAGAACTTAACATATTTTATAGACAAATATCTGCATACACAAAACAAGAATAATACATACGTACTTCAGCACTTGGAAGTAAAGCCAAATTCAACAATAGCTGCAGACAGACTTGTCTTTGTCCTTTAGAACTGTATATATGCAGAGTAACCTTTTCTCTTATTTAGTTAAACAAAAGTAGCCAGCCGATGGGGCATTTGGAAAGAAAATTAGATGCAACCCTGCAATTAACTCCTTGCAGTTAATGAACCTATGTGTAAGCTCACCAATTACATCAGCTAATAATTACGACATTGTCAACTGTAGTTGTATTTTGGGACTCCCTTAAAAATACTGTCATCAGATAAAAGTATAAAGCTGTGCAATACAATGTAAATATGACTGAAAATGCTCAATACACATTTACTTTTTAAAACTTGCTATATGTGAGCTTGGCACTTATAGTTCATATTTTTGAAAAATACATGATTTTAAAACACAGCAAACCATAGCCCATGAATGTATCATACTCCTGTCAGTGCAAAATGATAACATATGCTGATCACATATTCTAGGTTTCACTTTCAACATCTGAAAAGGAAGTAACCCAACTTAATGACCCAATACTGAAATAATGACTTTAGTTATGTATAGTAGTATAGTATCAAGGTAACATGCATTACTTAAAAAAAAAAAAAAAAAACACACAAGGCATTCTATAGCTATGTCAAAAATCTAAATGGCAATGTTCAGATCTGCTCTGAGCTACAACAGAATGGTATTAAATATACTGATCCCAAGGATATTGCCAATATCCTGGCAGATTTATTCAGTGCCAACTTCAGCCCCTCTCACCCCCTAAAGGACCCATCTCAATACCGAAAGTTTGCCAAATTCCGGTAATAATGGCCACACAGGTAAAAACTGCACTCTCCAAAGCTAAGAATACATCATCCATGAGACCAGACAACATCCCGGGCTGTGTACTACATGAACTACAAAATGAACTTGCATCTCACTTAAGTGTCATGTTTAATCATAGCCTCACCTCAGGCTTTGTGCCACTGAGTCGCGCACAGTTACAGTTATCCCACTCCACTAGGGGGATCCACCTTGGATCCTGGGAACTACCGCCCCATCAGTCTGATGAGCCTGATCTGCAAGGCCATGGAATGTATTATCATGGAACTTATAAACAAAGCCAATGGCAACCTTCAAACACTGGACCCCACCCAGTTTGGGTTCAAGGGCCAATCTTGTCTCCTGAACCTGCCTAACTTCTTCGAATCAGTCTCCAGAACTCTGGACGAGGGTAAGGTGGTTCTCACGGCCTATCAGGACCTCGCCAAGGCCTTCGACACCATCCCCTACTCTGGAATCACAGATAAACTTACTAAGTTGGGCATTAATCCCTACATCACTCAATGGCTTGCCAACTGGCTTACTGACAGAACCCACACTGTAAAAGCAGCTGACTCCAAATCCAGCTCCAGACAAGTGACAAGTGGAGTACCTCAGGGTTCAGTCCTGGGATCGCTATTGTTTGGCATCTACTTCTCTGAAGTACGGGCCAATACTAAGAGACCCTGGCTAACAATATTTGCAGATGGCTGCAAACTGGGAGCCATTATTGAATCCCAAAATGATGTGGATATTCTACAAAAGGGCCTTACAGAAACAGATACTTGGTGCCAGAGCCATGGCCTCAAGCTCAATGCCAAGAAATGTATAGTTAACCCCTTTGGGAAAAAACATGTACCCGTGAATTACCACATAGATGGCAGTACACTAAACACTGAAAGTGTAATAAGAGACTCAGGGACACAGGTGGACAGTGGTCTCACCTTCGATAACCATATCTCCACAACAGTCAGGAAATCCTTCTATGTGGCACACCTCATCACTAAGGGCTTTTCATCCAGAAAAAATGAGGTCATTGTCCCACTGTACTCATCCCTCATCAGACTCATTATAGAATACAATGCCCCATTTGGTATGTACCTCTCAAGACATCTGCAACAACTAGAAAGACCGCAGAAATACCTCACTAAAAGAATCACAGGCCTAAAGCAGATGCCCTATGCTGAACATCTAAAAAAACTCCAGCTATACTCTGTCACATATCGTCTAGTCAGAGGCAACCTCTGCTTAACACAGACAACCCTCTCCTCCTCCCAACAAATTCCAACACATGTGAGAGATGCAACCATATAGCCAAACTGGAGGCTAAGCTCTCTCAACTCAGTACTGGCGAAACCTGTCAGGAGGAGAAGGAAACCACACTCACTACAACTCCAGTCTCACATAGACCTACCACGACAGCAAACCAAACACATAAACACACAAAAACATACTCGGAGGCTCTAAATAAAAAGCTGCCTAGGCAGCAGAGACCTCCAAAGCAGACACCCAAGCAACCGCTACCCCAAAACAAAACACGTGCAACACATAGCTCACAAAGCCAGTGTGCTGAACAGTCACAGCCCCTAAGGCTAAACAACACACCTGATACACTTGTAATAGGTGACTCTATCGTCAGGCACACTGACGTCCCGCTCACCAGGCTGAACAAGGAGAAGGTCACGGTGAGCTGCCTGTCGGGCACTAGAATCCGCCACATAACACAAGCACTCAGATCACTCCAAGGCAAGTACAAATATGACTCAGTCATTGTCCATGCTGGTGTGAATGACCTGAGACGTACCTCCCTGGACTACATGAAAAGGGACAGAGGAGCTCTCTGAGCATGTGGCCCAGGCCGGTATGACCCTGACCTTGAGTAGCATCTTACCCTCACCAAGAATGATGCCACAATATGAAGACAAGATGATCAATTTCAACAATTGGCTTAAGTATTGGTGTCATTCAAAGGGGATCCAATGCCTGTCAGCCTGGGATGACATGCTCGACAAGCCACGATGCTTCGCTAGGGACGGCTTGCACCTGTCACCCCTGGGCTTTTGGTTATTGGCAAAGGCTCTTGCTACCGCCATAGTGCCTTTTTTAGGCAAGGCTCAAAAGACAAACCCACCTCCATAGGTATCACAAGGGATAAGAAACTAAGAGTATTGCTACTCAACGCCAGAAGTCTAAACCTCAAGATGCATGCACTCAAAACTCTCCTTAGCATGGAGAACATAGATATCTGTGTAGTAAAATAAACCTGGTTCAAGGCTCCCGAGAGCACCCCAGCACTACCAGGTTATACCTCATACCATGCTTTTCGGCCCCAAAGCCTGGACCGAACCAGAAAAGGAGGGGGAGTATCAATATTCATCAAAGATACCCACACCTCCAGGTTGGTGGCACAGCACGAAGCATCAGAGACTATCCATGTGCAACTAACAGTGGGTAAAACTGCCTTCCAGTTTATAGCCTGCTACAGACCACCCTCCCAAACCCAGGAACCCCACTCGGCCTTCCTGAGAACACTGGAAAATATGAAGGTCTCTCCAAACACCATTATATTGGGCGACTTCAACTACCCAAACATAGACTGGGAGCATTACTCTAGCTCCAACACCCTAGCTCAAAGGTTCCTAGAATTTATAAACTCAAATGCTATGGAACAACTTGTTACCACTACCACAAGAGGGGAAAACATACTGGAACTGATCATCACCAACATGGGGACTCTATGCTCCAGACCAGAAGTGTATCCCTCACTGGTAAGATCAGGCCATAAACTAATCTCACTGGATATTCACATCCCGACCCCACCCCCTGCCCAGAAATCCACAGTGAAAAACTTCTCTAAAGCAAATTTCACACTCCTCAAAACCGAGATGGAATCCTTCAAAGCCCCCGGGCCTGTGGAAAATACGGCCCAGACCGCAGAATCCTTTATAAACGCATTCTATGAACACCTTCAGGAATGCATGGATCATGCAATCCCAAATAAAACCAAGACCCAATCCTCCAAAGGCAGATGTCCTGTCTGGTGGACCCCCGCCATAAACAAACTATACAATAGAAGGAGGAAGCTACTACATGATAAAGCAAAATCCCAAAAAGGGAAGGCATCTCTGATCAGTGTTAGCAAAAAACTACGGGCACTCATAAAATCGTCTAAGGCCAGCTTCGAGAGAAAAATTGCACAGGACACTAAGGATAATCACAAGGCTTTCTTTAGTTATGTTAGGAACCTGAGTGGGAATTCCCAGATATGCTCAGAATTAGTCCAAAATGACAAAAAATACACCGAACCCACAGACATTGCCAACATCCTAGCTGACAGGTTCAGTGCAAACTTCTCCCCCCCCACCAAAAGGGCAAATATCTATCCCAGCAGAGTGCTGCCCCCCCTGACATCTCAGATGCTCAGGTAAGAGCCGCCCTCTCGAAAGGAAAAAAACACAGCATCAATGGGACCAGACGGTGTCCCGGGCTGCGTCCTACATGAACTCCAAGAAGAGCTAAACCCAAACATAAAACTACTGTTCAATCTCAGCCTTACCACAGGATATGTACCCAAAGAGTGGTGTACAGCAACAGTGGTCCCTCTCCACAAAGGTGGTGCCTCAATGGATCCTGGAAACTATCGCCCTATAAGCCTGACTAGCTTGGTCTGCAAAGCTATGGAAAGGATCATCATGGACCCCATAAAAAAAGATATTGGAGACCTACAGACACTGGATCCTACCCAGTTCGGCTTTGTTAAGGGCAGATCCTGCCTCTTAAACCTGGTCGATTTCTTTGAAACAGTCACCAAGGCCATTGACGAGGGGAAGGTGGTCCACACAGCCTACCTGGATCTCGCAAAAGCCTTCGATACAATACCCCACTCGGGCATTATAGATAAGCTCACCAGCTTAAATATAAACCCCTATGTCACTAGAAGGGTTGCAAACTGGCTCAAGGACAGAACCCACATGGTTAGAATTGCTGGAGCCATGTCAGACTCCAAACCAGTTACAAGTGGCGTCCCACAAGGCTCAGTCCTGGGACCTCTCCTGTTCGGTATATATTTCTCGGAGGTACAGGCCAACACGGAAGGACTGTAGCTGACCAAGTTCGCAGATGACTGCAAACTGGGCGCTATAATTGACTCTCCAGCCGACACAAGCATCCTCCAAAAGGGCCTCATAGAAACAGACAACTGGTGCCAGAGCCATGGCCTCAAGCTAAATGCCAAAAAGTGCATAGTCATCCCCTTTGGCAAAAACAAAGTGCCCACAAATTACCACATAGGTGGTAATCCATTAAGTACGGAAGAAGTAATTCGGGACCTGGGGACACAAGTTGATAGCAATCTCTCATTTGACAACCACGTGGCCAAAGTGGTTAGAAAAACATTTTATATAGCCCACCTAATCATGAAGGGATTCACATCTAGATCAGGGGAGGTCATCGTGCCTCTTTACTCATCCCTCATCAGGCCCATAATTGAGTACAATGCCCCTTTTGGGATGTACCTTACCAGACACCTGCAGCAACTGGAAAGACCCCAAAAGTACCTCACCAAGAGGATCAAAGGGCTCAAACAGATGCCATATGCTGCCCGGTTAAAGAAACTCCAGCTCTACTCAGTGGCATACCGCCTGCTCAGAGGCGATCTGTGCCTGACGTATAAAGCCGTGTCCAACCTGGAATTAATGGACATGCTGCACCTCAGAAAATCCAAATCCCATCGAGCTACGCTCAAGAGACTTGAACCTCAGCACTGAAATAAATAGGACATGCTGGAGGAACAGATTCATAACCCAGAGGCTCCCTTCACTCTGGAATAAAATCCCAGTCCAGGTTAGGCAGAGTCCCTCATTGACTCTCTTCAAGAGGAATCTTGATGAGTGGATGGGGGATCGTAGGTTTACCCCGGGTATCACTTCTGTGTCACTGTTAGACAGAGGCACAGTATACTAACCTCGAAAAAGGGCATAGCAAAATTAATTTAAAATGGGTGGCGAAAGCCAAACACACTCTGGCTAGGCTTATAAATGCCCTAGGGCAGATAGCCTAGTATGAACCTATGAACCTAAAACATACAAGGCCATGTCAAACCCAGAGCTGTTGGACATGCTACACTTAACGAAAGCCCAATCCCTCAGAGCCACATGCTCCAGGGATCAAAACCTTGTCATTAGAATGAACAAAATATGCTGGAGGGATAAGTTCCTGATCCAGAAACTCCCCAGACTCTGGAATAGGCTGCCCATACATGTCAAGCAGAGCGCCTCTTTGGCCCTCTTCAAAAGGAACCTTGACAATTGGATGTGAGATAGGAAATTCACCCCAGTGATCACGTCAGTAGCCCTGATAGACAGGGGTCCAGAGAAGTAAATATTGTGGGGAGAAATAGCCAGGGAATTATTATGGCTAGGCTTGTATAGGCCCTAGGGCCGACAAACTAGTACCAACCTATGAACAGGCATTATACTAAATATGGCTCCAAGCAGCTGAGCATTCCAAAGACAGGATCAGCAGTGAGAACTTGGAAGCAGGACAAAAAAACTTGGTGGGGGTGTACCCTACCCTACATCTGCAAATCACAGCTAGGCAGTCAACCCTGAAGTTAAGAGCTAAATAAGGTTTTGCTACATGGCAGTATAAACTACTGCAGCACATCATTATAAAACTCTATCATGGAAACCAAGTCTAGCATCATAAAGTATCAGAGTTACAGAATCCCAGAATGTCACAGCCAAGATCTGTATATGAAGAAACAAGTGATATGTTACATGCAAACCAACTGACCTATCTGAATTTGAGAGGGGGTAGATATCGGCTCCATTCCAGAAGTCTGTGCAGGCCTCCAAGATGATATCTGCAGTGCCGTGAGACAGCATCTCCTCAGAACCTGAAAAAAGATCATGAAAAATACAGAAAGGTACATTATCTTATCTGATGTAATATTATGCAACTTCTTATGAGAACATTTTTCTGGAGTAATTTCAGCAGGTCAATTTCCAGACAACTGTTGGTTTCTCTTCTCATTCTTAGATGGAGTCACTAAATTCAATGCCTGACTTGTCTTTGCCCTTGAACAGCTTTCTGACACTGACAAGGAACGAGTGGATGCAACTCGCAGGCAAAAGGTTGATGTGTACCAGAGGGAAAGGCAAAAAGCATACAGAAAAAATAGTGACATTTTTGAAGCCATTCAACTGAACTGTTTATCATCAAGCTACAATTGATATCAAAGAATCGCTCTTGCTGGTATGGCAATTACTTGCTCATGGCAGATAGGGTAGACATTGTACATGAGGGACAGAAATGCCTCCCCACCCCACACACGAGGTACCAAGACTTGACTTCTGTGCAGAAGCTGAACTTGTGCACCTAGCTTTGAAGCAATATGTTACAGTACCATTTCAAAAACAGGTCTGACTGTCAAGCTTATGACCTACTGGTCCACCAGGATTACTTTCGAAGGAAGTTAATAGTTGGTAAGTTAAGGAAAAGCTTATTGAATAACACTGGAAGGTGCTGTGCAATGTAAATATTTCAAGTATTCTACTTTAATAGAACTTTACCAAATTCACATTTTATCGAATATGTACCCAAAATCAACACCATATCTCAATCATATGTTTACTGAATTTACATATTCACTTTTTTTCAAAAACATTTCAAATTAAAGATGTTCTCCAACCAATAAACCTACGTGCCAGTCCCCATTTTACTTTTTGCACTATTTTACTTCTCCTTAGCATTCCTTTCTTTAACATCACTCTGGTCCCCATAGTGAAGGCAATGGTCCCATACATTGTATATAATGATAAATGCATATTGTTCTCTGCCCTAACAATTCTCCCTCCAACTGCTTTATTTCCTTTACAATACCTAATCTTCCAAAGTTGGTCTAACCCTTGATTTCCACTTTTTGGTTAACTCTTTTTTTTGGCAGCTAACAAGGTTAATAAAGTCTTCTTGTATCCTGATATGTTAGTTTCTCCTACTCCAACTTAGCAGCATTACCTCTAACGTCCGTTTATTAACCCAGCATCTGCCCTAAGACATTCTGCGATGCGTCTTCAAACTTAATCAACTCTGTACATTCCCAAAAACGATGCTCCTGGTTTCTTCTCTAATTACCCACATGCCTCAAACAGTCACTCTGAACAATGAGGGAAGATTTTTTTGCAATCAGCTCTGGGTATAAAAATATATATGCAAGCATTTCCAAGCAAATATCCAGAAGCTTCTTAATTTACTCATGTATTTTGAAGTCCTACACTCTTCCTACCATCGACCATTTGTAATTTTTCTAAGCAATTCTTTCCCCACTCCTGCAAGAGTACCTCTAATTAATTTTTATAATCATTGTAATGTTATACATCATATTATTAATCCCCCTTTTTTATAGCCCTACCCATTCCCTGGTCTCACCAAATATTGCACCAGGGGCAGACACTTACCGGACACTTCTGTCTCTTTCTGTTTATTTGCTACTATTTACAAGTATGGCAGCCTATCTCTACAGTGTAATCCAAACAGTTCTTTAGCTTCCTCCCATTCCCTTAGTTTTCCTCCAATGGATAATTTGTTTCCAATATTTTGGTTGCCTGGCTAGCCTTCTCCAGTTACTTTCTACTGTTTCTTGACAAGTTTTCTGTTACTTGAACTTATATTTAGTATTAGGTTTCCTGATTTGGTGTTAACTCCCTCACTGGTGTATCCCAGGTGCATACTTTCAAATAGAACCAAATCGGACACTGCCTTACAGATAAAGCAGTATACTTTTTAGTACTGTATAAGAAAAATACAATGACGGTTTCTCAAGCCTGTTAGAATAAAGTCTTCCCAATCCCATGACCTTTTGAGTAAACAAAAGTACGTTTCAAGTTATTCTGGATTCTTTGTTCAAAGGCTACAAAAACTGTATTCAAAAATAGTCTGGGTCACAGGTATGATGTTCAGTGATTTCCCTGGAATGACTAAACATG
This sequence comes from Protopterus annectens, assembly GCF_019279795.1. Lineage (NCBI taxonomy): Eukaryota > Metazoa > Chordata > Ceratodontiformes > Protopteridae > Protopterus > Protopterus annectens. The sequence goes on from NC_056744.1 coordinate 12,466,804, forward strand.
CATTTTGCAATTAGATGAGTTTTTCTGACTTGACATATGACTGGTCAAAGTTTAAAATGTCTACTACAGTCTGTAGATTGCTAGTGTCACTATTGTCTTATAATTTGATTACTTTGCTATATACTTTCTCCAAATGTTTATTTTCTTTAAATACCGTGACATGAATTGACCCCATTCCTAAATCAGGGAATAATCAAAGCTCATGAAATTAGTTTTGCTTCAGTCTCTGACGCTTGTTAAGCATGCTCTTCTCAGCACACGCAATGAACTGGTGATATCAGTAAATATGCTTGGAAATGTTTTGTGAGCCACTTCCTCCTAAAACCAATGAAACTGTGTCTCCTTATCCCATTGTTTTTGCTTGCATGTCTTACTATTTTAAAATTATGCCTTACCATTCATAATACACCACTCTTTGTGGGTGTTGCAGTTTTGATCATCAATGCTGCTATTGTCTTCTCTTGAACTATTTTCTTGGCTGTTGGTATTGGATGATCTCACATGATCATTACTTCATTTTCGGTAATTTTTCGTGGTTCATATTTCCAATGCCTCTCAGTTACCTGCATGTTGTAATGTTTATACAATCTCCATTGCAGCACCCTTGTCACCCTGCTGTGTCTAAGTCCATAAAAAATTAGCTACAAGTGTATGACAACCTGAAACAAAATACATTCATAGATGGTTATTAAGAATGGAATCCCCAATTGCCCCAAAGCATTGATCGTTTAAGTAACCTGCTCAAGATCACATAGCAGGCAAATGGAGGCTAAGAAAATTAAACCCTGGACCACATCTTATTAACAGATTATAGCTTTAATCCTTTGCACTAGTTAAGGAGCAACTGTTTCTAGCTTTGGTCTAGCTTTGGTTTGCCAAACCTTCCCTGCCCATATCTTCTACCTTTTCGGTGCATTTTGCACATATGCTCTACTATGTTACGTTGTCAGTACTAATGTTTTAGCTTTTGGTTTACATTTATCTCACCTGAGCTAGTCATGAGTCAACTCTGGATCAACATATGGTTGCTCCAGCAGTTCTCTGTACTTCCCACAATAATTGTGGGCGTCCCAGTTTTTTTTCTTTTTTCTTTATCATGTTCTTTATATTCTATCTTTTGTTTTTTTGCACTTATCTTTCCTACTTGTTTTTGTCCACACTTCTGGTTTGATTTCCATGTCTGCTCCTTTCCTAAAGGCTTCTGCTAACCTGAGAAAAGAAGTCATCGCAGACTTCACTTCTTCATGATTTAGATCTTTAATATGTTTGAAAGTGATGACTTAAACATGTACGTATGTACGTAGTTCAATAATCACAAACCTACACGTGTACTCAATGCCAAGCAGGTTCATGCCTCCTTTAAACAAAGGGACATTAATCTTGGCAAAGACTGGTCTGTGTATATTATTTGATGGGCATGGAACAGCTTCCTTTATTATCACCATCATCAACCCCCCATTTTCTACATGACACAATCTTGCCAACTGGCATGCCATCTCTATTTAGTGCTACTCTCCTGCCTTCTTCAACACTCATTCCTGCAAACTGCAAGGTTTTGTCTCACACAATCCATCTACCTCTTTGCTGGGAAACCCTTGTTTCCTCTTGCGTACTGCCTGTCTGTCCTAAATCATCTTCAGCAGGTTGTCTTCTGCTTTTCTGCACATGTGCCCAAATCATCATAATCTGCTCTCTCTGACCTTTTTTGCAACTGGAGCCCCTGTGGCTTCTGCTGTTCTGTCCTCATTTCTTCATCTGTCTCGCACTGTGCATCCTACCACCCACCTCAGGCATTTCAACTCCATCACCTTTAGCTTCCTCAACTGCTCTGCCTGTACTGCTTAGGTTTCTGTACCAAACAGTAGTACAGTACTGATCACATCACTGTTTTTTACATTTTACTTTTTAGTTTCTTTGGTGTTCTTCTGTCATATACTACATCTGACACACTGTGCCAGTTGGCTGCAGTCCCTATGCTCTAGCTTTAACCTCCTCATTCAGACTTCCCTTCTGCTTAACCACCCCTCTGAGATACTTGAAGCTGTTAACCTGTTCCACTATTTTCCCTTCTATCTCAGTTCTCGGCTTCTTCTGATTTCCCCCATTTACTACTATTGCTGCTGTCTTATTTGTACTCACGTTCATCCCATGTGCCTTCAGTTTTGCATTCCACTCCCCTATCCTTTGGTGAAATTCTTGCTCAGTCTGCCTGCAATGCCACATCTTCTGCATACAGCAACTTTGTTGATCTGTCCCCTCAGACCTGTTTGCTAATGTAATTCATCATCAGTATGAAGAACAGTGGGCTTAGAGCTAAACCCTGATTCACACCTACTCCCACTGTGAACTCCTCTGTGAGACCAAATGCTGTTCATACTTGAGGCACTGGGTCCTTCTACATAGCTTGCATTAATTTTGCCAATGTTCTGGGACTTTCAACCACAGCAGGACTGTCAAAACTAGCTTTTGTGGGACCTTGTCATAAAGCTTTCTCCAAGTCTAGAAATGCACATTTGGACCCTTTCCTTATCTCTAGCTTCTTCTCAACGATCTGTTCCACTGCAAACATCAAGTCAGTTGTGCTGCATCCTGATCTAAATGTGAACTGCTCATCTCTATATTTACTTTCTATTACTTTGCTTATTTGTTTATCAATCACACTCTCTAGCACTTTCATGCAGCGTGACAGGGGTTTGATACTTCTGTACTGCCCATAGTTGTGAATGTCCCCTTTATTCTTATATGGAAGGGGAAGAGGTCAAGGGATAAGTTGATAGAACGAAGTGGTTTAGGACTACCTGATTTGAAGGGATACTTTAGAGCTACACAGTTAAGGATCACATATATAGCTGAAGTAGAATGTTACAAATTAAAGTGAAAGGGATGATGATGATAAAATGGGGGGGGGGGGGCAGTTAGTGAAGCAAGGACAGAGCAGGATGTTAGATGCAAGTGCTGAAGGAAAATAACCAAACGGAATAGTACATTCATAATGCAGCATTCAGTATTCTAAGAATTAAGCAAATACTGAAATGGAGAAAAGAGATTTTACCAACAGGAATGACTGCATGTTGAGATACAGACAAAAGGGGATGCAATTTCCTGGAGAAATTTAGCAACGGAACCAATGCATTGGGATCAAATAACTAGAGAGGGAAAGATAAAAGAGTGGGATGAGGTAAAGCAGAAGTTTATCCTTCTCTATCACAGTCTGATAGAGCATAGGCGAACAGAAAGGGATGGGGAAGTGCTAAGTGAAAAAACCCAGCTCTGGTAGAGTTTTTAATTGAGTCTATAAGAAAAGTTGTTATTAAACAATGGATAATACATTGCTCAATAACTATTAAAATCAATCAAAGAAAGTATGCAACAAAGTTCAGAAGCTTTCAGATATCTGTTTGGAAATGTTTGCAAAAGTATGTTTATACCCAAGCACAATTCCAAGAATTTTTCTCCACAGACAGCAAATGCTGACGGTATGATGGATCAGAGGGGCAACTGGAAACATGTTTTTGGGAATGTAATGAGTTAGCAGATTTGTAAAAATTCCCTATATAGTCTCTTGTCAGAAATGTTTGGGGAGCAACTAGCTGCAATTAAAAAATTCTTTTGAGTCACTATATATGATCTGAACTGCCCAGACGTGGTGAACCTTTATCAAGTTTAATGCTATTGGCTACTAAAAAGCAACTACTAAAATATGAAAATCATCAAAATCTAAAAATTTAATTTATGAATACTATAATGGAGTTAAAAGAACTGCAGATGGTATCTTTAGAAAAGGAAAAGAGCCAGCTATACAGAAATAAATGGAATTTGTGGGAACAATGCATGCAGAATAATGTTGAGGAGGAGGATTAAAGTAAAGCAGGAATTGAGCAATTTAAGACATGTTGGAGTGATTGATAACTGTTAAAGATAACAGCTAAGTTACAGTGAATGAAAATGAAAAAGCTGCTACTGTTTGCATTCTATTCCTGTATGTGTCACTGTATGTAACAATAAAGACACTTAAAAAACAATTAGCACTTTGTTAGTGCAGAGACTTCTTCACAAATTATGTGAGAATGCCTTTAATTTCAATCACTGCTCAGCATTTTATTTCCATTTTGGGTTGTGGAACTGTAAATGGAATTAGTTTTGCCCACATGTGAATATTATATGTGACACAGCATGGGGAGCTTAGCTCAAAGCTTACATTTTCAAGTAGAATCCATTGCCATGAATAGCACATACTTTTCACTTACTTTCACCACTTTAATTCAAATACTTCAACAAGAAACATTCTTAATGTCATAAAGCTACTTTCTCAATAAAGCCAAATAATCTGGGCATCTTGGGGCAATGTAGCAATTGCCTCATGTACACAGACAACCCTCTCCTCCTACCACCCCCCAACACTACAACCTGTGAGAGATGCACTTATCTAGCCAAACTGGAGGTAAAGCTCTCTCCAAACAAGACTGAACTTGATAGTCAGGAGGAGAAGATAAACACTTGCAACACACCACACTCATCACATAGTCCCACTAAACCTACACCACCAAAATCCACACACAGAAACACAAAAACATTCGTGGAGGCTCTCAATAATAATCTGCTCAAGCAATAGAGACCTCCAAAGAAGAAACGCAAGCAACCTCCCACCCCCAACAACCCAAATGAAACAAAGCACTCAGACTCAGTGTGCCACTCAACTACAGCCCATAAGGCAAAACGACGTACCCAACATACTAGTCATAGGTGACTCTATAGTCAGGCATACTGATGTCCCACTCACCAGGCTAAACAAGGAGAAGGTCACTGTCAGCTGCCTGTCGGGTGCCAGGATACGCCACATATCCTACGCGCTCAGGTCACTCCACAACAATTACAAATATGACTCTGTGATTGTCCATGCTGGTGTAAACGACCTGAGATGTACCTCCCAGGACTACATGAAAAGAGACATGGAAGAACTCTCTGAGGCAGGTATGACCCTAGCCCTGAGTAGCATCCTGCCATTGCCCAGAATGATTCCGCAATACAAGGACAAAATAATTGACTTCAACAATTGGCTAAGCTTCTGGTGTCTTTCTAAGGGGATCCCGTATCTGTCTGCCTGGGACGACATGGTCGAGAGACCACGATGCTTTGCAAGAGATGGCCTGCACCTGTCACCCCTGGGATTCCGGATACTGGAAAAGGCTCTTGCCACCCCTATAGTGCATTTTTTAGGCAAGGTTCAAATGACAAATTCACCACCATAACAGGAACAGACAAGCAAAAACTGAGAGTAATGCTACTCAATGGTAGAAGTCTAAATCTCAAAATACACTCACTCGAGGCACTCCTTAAAATGGAGAACATCGATGTCTGTTCAGTGACTGAGACCTGGTTCAAGGCTCCAGAGAGCACCCCTGCATTACCAAGCTATAACTCATACCACACTTTTTGGCCATCTAACCTGGGCCGGAACACCAAAGGTGGAGGTGTGTCCATATTCATTAAGGATATCCACACCTCCAGGCTAGTTGTTCAGCATAATGCAACCGAGGTTATCCAAGTGCAACTAACTCTGGGCAAAACTGCAATCCAAATTGTAGCTTGCTACAGATCCCCCACCATGCCCCAGGATTCCCACTCCTCTTTTCTCGATATACTGGAAAATATTAGGGTTCAACCAAACACCCTAATATTGGGTGATTTCAACTACCCCACGATTAACTGGGAAAACTACTCATGTACCAACTCCTTCCCTCAGCGCTTTCTGGAATTCATAAATTCCAATGCCCTGGATCAACTTATCCACACCCCCACCAGGGGCAACAATATCCTAGACCTAGTCATTACCAACATGAGTGACCGGTGTTCCACACCTGTAGTCAACTCCTAATTGGTCAGATCCGACCATAAGATAATCACTCTAGATATCCACATCCCGCCCCCACCCCCCATTAAGGAAACCACGGTAAAAAATTTCTCCAAAGCCAATTTCATGCTTCTTAAGACAGAAGTGGTGAACTTCATGACACCCATGAAGATAGACAATACAGTTACGGCTGCTGAATCCTACACAAATGCACTCTATAACCACTTACATGAGTGCATGGATCGTGCAATCCCAAACAGAACCAAGACGCTATCCTCCAAAAAAGGAAGCCAATCTGGGTGGTCCCCTACCATAAACAAACTCTACAACAGAAGGAAGAAATTGTTGCAAAAGAGAGTAAAATCCCATGAGTGGAGGAGCTCCCTGGTCAGCCTCAGCAAGAAGCTGAGATCCCTTATAAGATCCTCCAAAGCTAGCTATGAAAACAAAATTGCCACTGATTCTAAGGACAACCACAAAGCATTCTATAGCTATGTCAATAATCTCAATGGCAACATCCAGATCTGCTCTGAGTTACAGCACAATGGCACAAAAATTACAGAACCAACTGATATTGCCAACATCCTGGCAGACCGGTTCAGTGTTAACTTTACCCCCCTCTCACCCCCTAAAGGGCCCATATCTATACAGGAAGAATGCAGAATTCCTGTAATCACAACTTCACAGGTAAAAGCAGCACTCTATAAAGTCAAAAACACAGCATCCATGGGACTGGACAACACCCCAGGCTGTGTTTTACACAAATTTCAGAACGAACTGGCTTCCTACCTAAGCAACATGTTCAACCATAGCTTCACGTCAAGCTTTGTGCCCAATGAATGGCGCACAGCAACAGTTATCCCACTCCACAAAGGGGAAGCCACCACTGATCCTGGGAACTATCGCCCTATTAGCCTGACGAGCCTGGTCTGCAAGGCCATGGAACGTATCATCATGGAATTCATAAACAAAGACATTGATAACCTCCAAACGCTGGATCCCACCCAGTTCGGGTTTGTGAAAGGCAGATCTTGCCTTCTGAACCTGGTCGACCTCTTTGAGGCAGTCACCAATGCCGTAGAGGAGGATAAGGTGGTTCACACAGCCTATCTTGACCTCGCCAAGGCTTTCGACACCATCCCCCATTCTGGAATTATAACTAAACTCACTAAACTAGGTATAAATCCCTATGTCACAAGATGGGTTGTCAACTGGCTCACTGACAGAACCCACACTGTAAAAGTTGCAGACTCCAAATCTGACTTCAAACCAGTGACAAGTGGAATACCAAAGGGTTCAGTCCTGGGACCCCTCCTGTTTGGTATCTACTTCTCTGAAGTACAGGCTAACACAGGCGGCCTCTGGTTAACGAAGTTCACAGATGACTGCAAACTAGGAGCTATAGTAGAGTCCCCAAATGATGTGGACATCCTACAGAGGGGCCTCACTGAGACAGATGCCTGGTGTCAGAGCCATGGCCTCAAGCTCAATGCCAAAAAGTGCACTGTTATCCCCTTTGGTAAAAACTCTGTACCTATGAACTACCACATTGGCAGCAGTCTTCTTAACACCAAATGTGTGATAAGAGACCTTGGGACCCAGGTGAACAGTAGTTTCTCCTTTGATAATCACATTGCCACAGTAGTCAGGAAATCCTTCTACATGGCACACCTCATCACAAAAGGGTTCTCATCCAGGAAAAAAAGAGGTCATTGTTCCCCTCTACTTGACACTCATTAGACCCATTATAGAGTACAACGCCCCTTTTGGTATGTACCTCACAAAACATCTGCAGCAGCTGGAAAGGCCACAGAAGTACCTCACAAAGAGAATTACTGGCCTCAAACAGATGCCCTACACTGATCATCTCAAAAAACTCCAGCTTTACTCTGTAGCATATCGCCTACTCCGTGGTGATCTCTGCCTAACATATAAAGCCATGTCAAACCCAGAGCTGTTGGGCATGCTACACTTAAAGAAATCCCAATCCCTCCGAGCTACATGCTAGGGACCTAAACCTTGTTACCACAATAAACAGGACTTGCTGGAGGGATAGATTCCTGTCCCAGAGACTTCCCATACTCTGGAACAGGCTACCCATCTATGTCAAGCAAAGTTCCTCATTAACACTCTTCAAGAAAAATCTTGCTGAGTGGATGGGGAATAGGTAATACACCCCGGGGATCACTTCTGTAGCTCTGCTTAACAGGGGGACAGGAAATTAACTTTCTTGGGTTGGCGTAAGCCAGGGAACTTTGTTGGCTAGGCTTACTTAGGCCCTTGGGCCAATAGCCTAGTACCTACCTATGAACCTATGACCCTAAGATGTATTTTCAGACAAACCTGCTTTTCCTTAAGTAATTTAACATCTCACTTACAGGAACTGCAGTCCACCCGACTGCTGCTTTAAGCTTTTCCACAGTTTATCACAAACACACACCTAGCATGGATGCCTTCTGCTTTCTAGGCTCCACATCCCAGATGCTATCCTCCTCAAACAATTTTTAAAGAAAAGGCTGAAGTGGTTTGCATTTCAATAGTTCCTCCAGTTAGGGCTCTTCCCCCACTCAGGCCAGAAATGGATGACTACATCACAGTATTCACATAGTGTGTGTGTGTGTGTGTGTGTGTGTGTGTGTGTGTAGATACACAAACATATATATATATATACACACACACACATACACACACACACACACACACACACACACACACGTTACCAACAAATTGAACATTCCAGTTGTCAAATGGAAAAAAGCTGGTACAGATCAAAAATCAGCTGATCAAATGCACTGGCTTTCTTTTTTATGCAAGATCATGGTACAGTGGGAATCAGGAAATGTGGCCTTTCCCCACTGTAGTGTGAGCTCAGTGCTAGTATACACAATTAGCAGGGGGTATGAACAAACAGGGAGGCTTGCCCTCCTGCAAACAATGTTTTTCTTTTAAGGTTTGATTTTCGATAGGCTCTTGATCAACCAGTTGTTCTTGATCAGTTTCCTTTTGATACTGTGAATTTTTGACATGTTTACATATATGTGTATATATACATACACACATACAGATATATATATATATATATATATATGCACACACACACGCACACACACACACGCACACACACACACACACACACACACGCACACACACACACACACACACACACACACACACACACACACACACACAAGTCCTGCTTTTATTACGGATGAAAATGCTTAATCTACATTGGTTTTATATATATAATAAACATTTTTTCATCTTCCTTAATGAATCCTTAGTTATTAGCTTTAGGTTACTTGTTTTTATTTTTTTACTAGATGTAGTGAATTAACTGTTCCCAATTTTGGTTTATTACTTATAGCCGGCCTTAGGCATAGGTCAACTAGGCGGCCGCCTACGATGCCACTGTAACAGGGGCGTTTTTCCAGTATTTATTTGGTGTAGGTAACCCAGGATGGGGGCACCAGATGGTGTGGTAGGGGGCACCGTGGAGCCCTTTTGCCCATGGCACCAGTTGACCTAAGGCCGCTCGATACTACTATACTATCTTTCATCATGGATGGTCACCATAACAGTAAATACATACATACATATATTTGGGTAGTATCCCGAGCAGCAGACGGTCAGTTATAGTATCCCTGAAGTACCACTACAAAATATGCCCTACGCCAGCTCTCATGATACTTGGATATGTTCGATCACAGGCAGATCTCTTCTTTCTTCTAAAGGAAATAAAGCTGATCTATTTTTCTGCATGGTTATGTCCTTAGCTCAACTGTCAAAAACATCTAAGGTGTGTAGTGCTTTCTAACACTTTGGCAATGTGGCTACAAAATGAATAGAAAGTTAAATAAAACAGCTGGTATAATCTATGGCACAAAGGAAGAATTACTGTTAAAAACACTCTCAATATGAACATTCTGTGAGGTGTATATATTAAGGATTTTCATCTAAAATCCCTCTGCCTCAAGGAAATGCCACAGAGAAAAAGGTCTACCAGGATAGGAACTTCAAATGCACACATTCTGCTGGTTGACAAAGAGACAAGGTGAGGTTCACCAGCATAAAACTCGGTACACATGAAGGTGACAATTGTTTTTCTTGGTCTCAAATATAAAATCCCCTTAAAATCCCCTATTGACAAAACAGCACCGATGAAAAGTAATGCAAAGTAAGATTGATGGAATGTGAATCTAACTAAAAAAAGGACAAGTCAGTGCCATAAAGTGGTCTAAAATAGTCTAGCAAAACTTGGTAGTAGATCAGTGGCATTAGCAGATGCAAAGAACAAACTTTTTCCACTTCAACAAGTACAAACTACTTTTGGAAGATCTTTTTTTTACTCTTATACTCTTCAATACTTCAGTAACAAATAAATGACTCCGAATATTTCAGATTCAATCCTTTAAAATGAAGAGGTCAAAGAAAATGTCTTGATGAAAACATTACCTTGAATGTTGACGGAGTAGACTCTTGTGAACAGACAGCTTCCACTGTGGTGGAGACATGAACTACATTAACAGACAGAACACAATGGCTGTTCTTGGACAATGTGCAACTGGATGGATCAAGTTCACTTGCCCTGTTTTGTTTTAATACCTTCTGAATCATAGGGATAAGATGGAAAGGCATACATCAGATCTCAACCTCAAAGAGGGCAGAAAACATCATGTTCCAGACCGCATGATGATAAAGAAGCATTAGGAGCGGCTATGAGGCCCTGCAGAACTGCAGTAGCAAAGCCTGCCCTGGATTTAGAGTAAAGAGGCAGATTGTAATGTTTTATAAAAGTATGCACTGAACTCCAAGTAGCAGCCTCCAAAATGTCCTTGGTTGGTACTCCCCTGAGAAAGGCTGCAGAAGTGGCTGCAGCTCTGGTTGAATGTGGCCTAATGCCCTTAGGCACTGGTTTGCCATGCTGTGAGTAGCAGAAACGAATGCAGTGACCTATCCACTTTAAAATAGTCTGCTTGGAGATAGCCTTTCCTTGTGATGTTGTGGCATATGCCACTAGTAATTGCTCTGTCTTTCTGAAAACATCAGTTTTGTCCAAATAGAATCTAAGTTGTCTGTGTACGTCCAAAGAATGCAGAATTTTCTCTCCCTTGTTCTGTGGATTTGCATAAAAGGTTGGCAAATGAATTGTTTGGTTAAGGGCTACACTGGATACCACCTTAGGCATAAATGTAGGGTTTGTTCTCAGAGAGACCCTGTCTGGAAAGAAAATGATAAAGGGTTCCACAGCCATGAGAGCATGTAGCTCTGAAACTCGTCTTACAGAAGTTATTGTTAGGAGCAGAGCTGTTTTCCAAGATAAGAATTTTATGTCTGCATTTGCAGCTGGCTCAATAGGCGGTAAGGAGAGTTTTTCCAAGACATAATTGAGGTCCCATGCAGGTATTGGCATTCTCCTTGGAGGCCTTAAGTTTTTGGCTCCTCTGAGGTACTGCCTTAATAAAGGATGAGAAAAGAGTGGTGGCTCTGTATTGTAATGAGCCGAAATGGCAGAGGCATGGATTTTAATTGATGAATAAGATAGGCCTTTGTCCAGCATCTCAGTTAAATATTGAAAAATCTCAGGAATATTTGGGACAGCTGTATCAGTTCCTTGAGCTTGGTTCCAAGCGCAAAATAACTTCCATTTCCCAGCATAGGATTTTCTAGAACTAGAACTTCTGGCTTTTAAAATGACATCAATCACAGCTTTACTGAGAGGTGTGGTTTGTATGGCTACATTATCCGTCATGCTGCCAGGTTTAGGGTCCTGAGTTGGCTGTGCAGAATCTGATTGTTTTGCTGGGACAGTAGATGAGGTATTTGAGGTAAGGTCCAGGCTGGGCATTGGGACAAGTTCCTTAAGATCGGATACCAGCACTGGCGTGGCCAGTCTGGGCAATCAGAATCATTTTTGGTTTCTCCTGCCTGACCTTTAGGAGTACCTTGGGGAGGAGAGGAAAAGGAGGAAAGGCATATACTGATAGGTGTGTCCAGATGAAAGATAAGGCATCCATTTTCCAAGCTTGTCTGTGATAAGTCCTTGTGCAGAATCTTTTTAGTTGATTGTTTTGAAGAGAGGCAAATAGATCTATGTCCGGGTGTCCCCATTTCATTGTTATCATGCTGAAGACTTGTGTATCCAGGTGCCACTCGTGGGGATCCATGAGGTTTCTGCTTAGTTCGTCTGCCAGAGTATTTTCCTTTCCTGGCAAGAATTGTGCCTGCAGATAAACTTGGTAAGTCAATGCTGTGTCCCATAAAGCCATGGCTATTCTGCACAGGGGGTAAGAATGAGTGCCCCCCTGCTTATGTACCACATGACTGTGGTGTTGTCTATCTTTATCAGTAGTTGTCCCGGATGAAGTAGGTCATTGAAGGTTGTCAGGTAATTTTGAACAGCTAGCATCTCTTTTTGATTGATATGTAGATGCTTTTGGTTTGTGGACCAGGTGCCCTGAATGCCTCTTCCTGCCATGTGTGCCCCCCAGGCATAATCTGATGCATCCGTCGTTAGGCTCTGCCTGGCTGGGGGCAGTGAGAATGGCTGTCCCTTGTTTTGGTGACAAGCCTTGGCCCACCATCGAAATTCCTTTTGCAGGCAGGGAATTAGAGTAATCATGGTTTCCAGGCTGTGGCAATGTTGTGTCCAGACACTTTTTAGGTACCACTGAATTTTCTGCATATGCAGTCTTGCATATGGAATTAGTAAGATGCAAGATGCCATGAAGCCCAAAGCCTACAGAAATTTTCTTGCAGTTAACTGGGCCTTTGTTGCCATTTCCTTGAACTAGGTAGTCAGTTGCCTTTGTTTGTCTGGAGTGAGATAAGCCATCTGGGCAGTTGCATTTAAGCTTGCACCCAGGAATATTATCTCTTGAGAGGGTACCAGTTTTGATTTATTTTTGTTGACTGTGTACCCTAGGCCTGTTAAGAGTTTTATCACAAAAGTCAGATGCTGTAGTAGAATGTCCTTGTTCTCTGCTTGTATGAGGCAGTCGTCCAAGTAAGGATATATTTGTATTCCTCTTTGTCTGCAGTAAGCAATTACTGCTGCCAGGCAAAGGGCAGTGCAGAGAATTGGTAATGCTTTGAGCCAGCCTTGAACCCGAGGTATCTTCTGCATGATTGTCTGATTGGGACATGCAGGTATGCCTCTTTTAGGTCTAAAGTCACGAGCCAAGCCTTGCTGCCCAACATGGGCAGAAGCTGCTGTAAGGTCAACATCTTGAATTTTGGTATATTCAGGAAAGTAAGCAGAATAAAAACTAGAATGAACAGCAGATGCAGGGTGGTATCCAACGAGATGGAGCCCGAATAATAAAAAATTCTTTACTCAATCCAATGATCAAAATGAAGTACAAATACACATAAAGTCACAGTTTAAAAATGATAAAACAACAAGTTAAGCGCTTTCGTCAATACTCAGACTTCTTCAGAACAGTGAATTGCTGGCTGATAACTCCTTAAATACACACCCAGTCAATTAGTAAAATATTACCCCACATCATTTCCTTTCAATTAAGAAACATCACAGGACGTGTAAGGTAGTAGTGAATACTCCCCCTGTTTGCAAGTACACAAAAAGTCAACTAACCAAATGTTAAATCAATAGCGTCACATGTAAAGAATGTTATAAGGCAAAAATACCAATAACAATATAAATAAATCATAACATAAATAACTGTTTAAGTTTCAAAAGTGGTGCTATAGAAATTCTATCATTAAGACCTGGAGGAGTATGCATTCAGTCTGATCTGCCACTTTAACTCAATGTACTCCAAATATTCCTCAACAGGTCCGCCTTTGTCCCAAATCAACTTGTTCAAGAATAAAAAAACTAAAACTGTGATTACTTTGGTCATTAATATGCCTAAATAAAGCATTCTTCATATTTTTCTGCTTGATGTCATATAAATGTTGGTAGACTCTAAGTCTAAAAACATTTTTTGTTTTCCCCACATAATAACCTTGGCAGTTTTTACATACTGCAATATAAACAACCCCCTTAGTATAGCAAAACATTTTCTTTTTATTAGTAATGGATCCAAATTTCTTAAGATTAAATTTGTCTGTATCCATCATGAAAGGGCACTGGGGACATCTACCACATTTATACGTGCCACCTCTAGTGAGATTAGGTTTGCCTTTTTCAAGTAGTCCTTTTATTGATGTACTCTTTTTATAAACTATAGTGAGTCTCTTACCTATCTTGTCCAAGACCCCAATGTCATTATCAAAAACCTTCCAATATTTATGTATTATGTATTTGATTTCTTCAAAATCTGCAGAATATGTGAGTGTCAATGCATGTGTAAAAATAGTATTATTGTGCCTCACATTGTTGTGGCCATCCCTATTGCCCAATAGGGCTCTAAAGTGTCCACTGGTCCTCTTATTTATAACTTCCTGAATGATGTTTGATAGAAAAGGCTCTGGATAACCTCTTCTCTGAAACATATTGGACAAATTGTCACATTCCTTGGTAAAGTCATAAATGTCAGACACCATCCTGGCCAATCTAACACATTGGCCCTTGACCAGGGCCTTCTTCTGGTGCAAAGGATGTGCACTAGTAAAATGTAATAATGTGTTAGAATAGGTTGGTTTCCTATATAGTTGGGAAATAAAACAGTTGTTCACATAATCTTTCTTTATGGTGATGTCCAAATAATGAATATAATCTAGATCCTTGACCATAGTAAATCTCAAAAAACTGGTGGTACTGTTCATGTACGAAAATAACCTATTCAAATCTTGTTCTGATTGATTCCAAAACAGGACAATATTATCAAGGTATCGCCCATACAATACCCATGAAGTCCTGAATTGAGTTAAAATGTATTGATCTTCCCAATGTGCTAAGACAATGTTGGTGAAGATTGGTGCACAACATGCACCCATGGCAACTCCAAGCCTTTGTTTAAATAAATGTCCTTCAAATGTAATGAAATTATTTTCCAAAACCATCTCCATACAAGTACAGATGGTCAAGATGGTGTCATGATTCAATGACGAATTACTGCATAGAAACTCATAGAACCAGTCCAGACCTATATCATGTGGTATAACTGAAAACAGGTCACAAACGTCAATAGTCACCAGGATGAGGTTACTGTCATACATATTCTGATTGACTTTACCAAGGAAGTCCCATGAGTCCTTAATTATAGTAGTCCGATTATCAAGGACCCCCTTAGTCATACTTGTCAATGTATTTTGCTATACTAAATGTTTTGGAGGCTTTAGCATCTACAATGGGTCTTAAAGGTGGACTGTGTATTGATTTGTGAATTTTTGGTATTCCAAATATGGTGGGAATCCTGGGATGTTTGGTTAAAATGTAGTTGTGTGTGTCTAGTGTGATTTGTCCATTCAGTAAAAGTTGCTCCAATTCTAAGTCAATGTTACGATATGCTATGTTTAATTCATTTCGTGAGGTCTCAGTGTACACTTCACTATATAGTATGTCAAACATTCTACTATTGTAATCATCAGTGTTCATAATAACCAGACCCCCACCCTTGTCCGGTTTCATAAGTCTTATATTAGTCTGATGTAAAATTTCACTCAAAATACCCTTCTCCTCTATTTTTAAATTGTCTATGGGTGAGTCATTATGCCTATAACCCAATCGTGTTCTAATGTCGTCTTCACATAGAACCTCAAATATCTGTACCAAAGTCATTATGCCTATAACCCAATCGTGTTCTAATGTCGTCTTCACATAGAACCTCAAATATCTGTACCAAAGGGTGATTGGGAGGTTGAAAGGTACTTGGTCTTCTAAGGTTTGAGCCATAAGTAAAATTACTATCAGGAAAAAATGAAGCTGGGAAGATCAATACATTTTTAACTCCGAATTCAGGACTTCATGGGTATTGTATGGGCGATACCTTGATGATATTGTCCTGTTTTGGAATCAATCAGAACAAGATTTGAATAGGTTCTTTTCGTACATGAACAGTACCACCAGTTTTTTGAGATTTACTATGGTCAAGGATCTAGATTATATTCATTATTTGGACATCACCATAAAGAAAGATTATGTGAACAACTGTTTTATTTCCCAACTATATAGGAAACCAACCTATTCTAACACATTATTACATTTTACTAGTGCACATCCTTTGCACCAGAAGGCGGCCCTGGTCAAGGGCCAATGTGTTAGATTGGCCAGGATGGTGTTTGACATTTATGACTTTACCAAGGAATGTGACAATTTGTCCAATATGTTTCAGAGAAGAGGTTATCCAGAGCCTTTTCTATCAAACATCATTCAGGAAGTTATAAATAAGAGGACCAGTGGACACTTTAGAGCCCTATTGGGCAATAGGGATGGCCACAACAATGTGAGGCACAATAATACTATTTTTACACATGCATTGATACTCACATATTCTGCAGATTTTGAAGAAATCAAATACATAATACATAAATATTGGAAGGTTTTTGATAATGACATTGGGGTCTTGGACAAGATAGGTAAGAGACCCACTATAGTTTATAAAAAGAGTACATCAATAAAAGGACTACTTGAAAAAGGCAAACCTAATCTCACTAGAGGTGGCACGTATAAATGTGGTAGATGTCCCCAGTGCCCTTTCATGATGGATACAGACAAATTTAATCTTAAGAAATTTGGATCCATTACTAATAAAAAGAAAATGTTTTGCTATACTAAGGGGGTTGTTTATATTCCAACGACAAACCACGGAAACTGCTTTAAAACCAATCAGCCAAACAACACAAAACGAGGAACCTTGTTTACAGACAGAAACGCCACCGAGTCAGAAAGCTTCTTAACGCTTTTATTTTGAACCAACAAAAGAGCGTTTTTGCCGCAGATCACTGCAGCTTCTTCAGAGAACCAACAAAAGAGCGTTGCTAGGTGCTCCAGTAGGACGAAACTATTGGCAGTTACGTGTAGACATTTTTGCTTGTAAGTGTAGTTGCAGGGCACTGACATTTTTTATCTAGTCCTGCACGGCTACAATTCAAATCAAATAAAATAACAAGAAGACTGAATCAAGCTTTGATTGAACAAATATGGGTTGTTCATACATTGTTTATTGTATATTGTACACTGCTTTCAATGTTTCTTATGAGTTTCGGGACTTATTCCCGATAGACCCATTTTCACACTACACATGGAGTTTGTAGTAAACAGTAATGACATCTGTTTACTGTCATCTGTATTTTGGTTAAGTCGTTGTGATTTAAGTTATACAAGTGAACTTAACCTTTGGTGTTGTTCGCGTTTTTATATAAAAAATGTTTTTAAATGTTTTTTACGATTAGGTACTTGGCATGTGTTTTTAAATATAACTTGTCAGTAACAGGAAACAGGAACACGTTACTTCCTGATTCAGTATTTTAAATTGGAGTGTTTTCTTGTTCAATTTGTCTCTCTGAAGAAGCTGCAGTGATCTGCGGCGAAAACGCTCTTTTGTTGGTTCAAAATAAAAGCGTTAAGAAGCTTTCTGACTCGGTGGCTTTTCTGTCTGTAAACAAGGTTCCTCGTTTTGTGTTGGTTGGGTTGTTTATATTGCAGTATGTAAAAACTGCCAAGGTTATTATGTGGAGAAAACAAAAAATGCTTTTAGACTTAGAGTCTACCAACATTTATATGACATCAAGCAGAAAAATATGAAGAATGCTTTATTTAGGCATATTAATGACCAAAGTAATCACAGTTTTAGTTTTTTTATTCTTGAACAAGTTGATTTGGGACAAAGGGGTGGACCTGTTGAGGAATATTTGGAGTACATTGAGTTAAAGTGGCAGATCAGACTGAATGCATACTCCCCTCCAGGTCTTAATGATAGAATTTCTATAGCACCACTTTTGAAACTTAAACAGTTATTTATGTTATGATTTATTTATATTGTTATTGGTATTTTTTGCCTTATAACATTCTTTACATGTGACACACTTGATTTAACATTTGGTTAGTTGACTTTTTGTGTACTTGCAAACAGGGGGAGTATTCACTACTACCTTACACGTCCTGTGATGTTTCTTAATTGAAAGGAAATGATGTGGGGTAATATTTTACTAATTGACTGGGTGTGTATTTAAGGAGTTATCAGCCAGCAATTCACTGTTCTGAAGAAGTCTGAGTATTGACGAAAGCGCTTAACTTGTTGTTTTATCATTTTTAAACTGTGACTTTATGTGTATTTGTACTTCATTTTGATCATTGGATTGAGTAAAGAATTGTTTATTATTCGGGCTCCGTCTCGTTGGATACCACCCTGCATCTGCTGTATATTCAGGAAAGTGTTTAGAATAGATAGGTCCAGTATTGGTCTCCATGCTTTGTCTTTTCTGAGTACCAAGAACAGTTTTGAGTAAAATCCTTGTCCCTGCTTTTGCTGTGGTACTTGTTGAATAGCCCTCATGTCCATGAGAGCTGCAACTTGTTTTTGAGCCTCTGCCCATTGATTTTTTGGCAGGTCTGGCCAACCGTTTACCCTTGGCAGAGTACGGAAATGAAACTTGTAGCCTTGTGACACTATGTCTAGAACCCATTTGTCCTGGGTTATAATGTGCCAATTTTGGGAAAAAAGTGTTAGCTTTCCCCCAAGGGTGCTGCCAGAAGATAAGTGCTTGGCGCTGGCAGGGGGAAGTCATTGGGACTGTTTCCTGTATGATTGTGATTTGTCCTCCCCACCTTTGGAGGTAGAAGTACTCCACTGTTTAGACCTGTAGGATCCTTGCGGCTGTGATCTGCCTCTAGGGCGTCTGGATCTGCCCCTTTGAGGTCT
This sequence comes from Protopterus annectens, assembly GCF_019279795.1. Lineage (NCBI taxonomy): Eukaryota > Metazoa > Chordata > Ceratodontiformes > Protopteridae > Protopterus > Protopterus annectens. Next base: position 12,485,422 of record NC_056744.1, read on the forward strand.
GTCTAAGACTGAATAGGACCAATTCTTTGTAGGCCAGTCTCTGCTAAATCTAGGTGGCTGTACCTGTAAGAAATCCTTGACCATTTGCATAGATTTAGCTTTGTCCTCCATTTTCTTTAACACCTCTTCTGCCTTAACACCAAACAAGGTATCATGTTGTAAAGGAGCATCTAATAATTTTGCTTTAACATGGTCTGGCAGATTTTGTTTCTTTAACCAAGCATGCCTCCTAATGACAGAACCCGTAACAGCGGCCCTGCAGGAGGCCTCCAGAGAATCAAACCCACATTGCAAAGTATGCTTTCCAACTTGTTCAGCTGCATGCAATAAATCCTGCATTTCCTTGTTTTCTGCACATTCAGAATGTGCCATCATTTTCTGTTTAAGCAGTGTCATGATATATTGCTGATATTTGAGCATATGAAACTGGCAATTTAAAGCCCTTATAGCCAAAGTAGTAGACCTGTAAACCTTTTTTCCCCATCTATCCAGAGCTCTGAAATCCCTGTCAGAGGGGGTAGGATTCTTTGCAGTAGAAGCCTTGACCCCCTTTGGACCCTGAGAAATAGTTTCTGGGTCTGCAGAAGGGTTTTTGAAAAAGGAATTTACAAGAGTCAGGGACTCTGTAGTATCTGTCCGGCTTAACAGGAGCTGGAGGTAAAGAGTCAGGGGTCAGACTAGACTCTGAGAACACATCATCTACAATTTCCAACACAGGTGGGGTAGCTAGAGGCCTGTGGTGAGGTAGTAAAAGGAAAACTCTGAGCCTTTTCTTAGATTCTGAAAAGTCTTGGCTCTCCCAGTGAAAGTGCTCCCTCATGGTATGCAAAGTTTCCCCAAAAGAGTAGTCTTCAGGAGGAGAAGCTGATGGAATTGATTCTTCAGCATCAAAATCCTCATAGTGGGGGTGAGAACATTCCTGATCAGAAGAGGAATCAGAAGAAATGGAAACCTGATCTGAAGATTCATAGTCTGTCTCTTGCCTAGGCCTCTTATCAGGAGGGGGATGGGAACCCCTGATCAAGGTAATTAAGTCTTCGGCCATTTTGAGCATCTGTTTTTTGGGCATGGAGGCCTGTCCTTGTGACTGTTGAACTTGTTTCTTTGCCTTTAAAGGTGTCTTAGTCTTTGTCTTTGAAGTCGGTTTAATATATAATTGTTTAGGTCTGAATACACCCTCAGAAGCCGATGCCTGCTCAGCGGCTCCGGATCCATCTGAGGGAATAGTCTCCGAGGCTCCAATACCTTGAGTTTCCAGCAGCCTGGCCGACTCCACGTGGGAGTCGGTAGCGGCTTGCGACTCTAAAGTAGCGGGCATCAGGGGCTGCAAAACACCTCACTGAGAACCGGAGAACCGGTGACTAGCTTAGGAGAAGCTTCGTCATCGGTTTTGGACCTCGGTTGCCTGTCCTTTTCTTTTTCTTTGCGTTTTTTGTGAACTCCGGTAGTCGGATGGCTATTCGACGACATTTTATAATTAAATCTTCGCCCAAAATAGCTTAATGCAAAATCGTACTGACGCTTAATAGTGCGTTGGTTAAATCTAGCACAAAACCGACAACTAGCAACGTTGTGGTCAGGGCCTAAGCAAGGAATACAGTAAGAATGAAAGTCCGTATGAGGTATTTGCTTCCCACAAGATATACAATTATTAACTTTTTCTGACATTGGTCTGGAGCAAGAAAAAAGTTTCCCCAACGGGGTACTTAGCTTTTAATGAAGACTTCGAATCTGAAACTCAAACACGAAAATCTCAGGAGTCGGCTGACCGACACTTGCGAACTGCTTCTGCTTCGGGCACCGCACGGCAAGAAAGACTAAATAAAATGGCGTCTGCTGCATCTTTTATACCCCTGACGACCTGATGTCAGGGAAGAGGTGACAGCAACCGACGCAGGACCCAAGACTTTGGAATTCAGGCTGACTGAGGGCAACCTGCCAGCAGGATAACCCAAATGTAATGACTGCAACAGTGAAACACGAAGAACATCCTTACCTTGAATGTTGACGGAGTAGACTCTTGTGAACAGGCAGCTTCCACTGTAGTGAAGACATGAACTACATTAACAGACAGAACACAATGGCTGTTCTTGGACAATGTGCAACTGGATGGATCAAGTTCACTTGTACTGTTTTGTTTTAATACCTTCTGAATCATAGGGATAAGATGGAAAGGCATACATCAGATCTCAACCTGAAGGAGGGCAGAAAACATCATGTTCCAGACCACATGATGATAAAGAAGAATGTTTGAATTTTTTTTTTTTGTTCATATGGGAGGTGAAGATATGTACTGCTAGTAATACACCCTACTTGTATAAACTGCTGAAAAACTACAGGATCCAGTTGCCATTTGAGAACCAGAAAAAAACTACCTGCTGAGGGAGTCTGTGTTTTCTGAACAATAACTATGAAACAGTAATGTCTAATATTTTGACTGTAAAGAGGATTATGATCGGGTCGCCAGTCAAACCACACATTAGGTGTCTGAGACATGGATGTCAAGAAATTTGCTTCTCGAGCTTTGCTCAAGGTGATGGCATCCATGTTAAGAACATACAGTACAAGGCTGTGATCCTTGAGATGAGCATAATTTTTTGTAGTGCATGGAGTTTTATCTGCTCCATGTATTGTTAGTTATAATGAAAAAAATTGCCAAGTATTTTGCTGGTTTTGAAAGCCTTAAAACACTTAGCAGATGATGTCGGAAAGGCAGTGTAATGCACTCAGTTACGTTTACACTCACCTGTCATGCCTCTCTATTGTCTAGATTTTTGTAGAACATCCAGATTATCTTAATATTTCCTCATAAAATCTGAGTTTTTTTCAGCAAACCACTGAGGATTAAAGTCACTAAAGAATGACATGCATTCGAGTTTCAGAGTTTGTATGCTTCAGGTTATCCAGGCAAACACATCCTGTTATTCTAGCAACTTTAATTTTTTTATAGGAAGTTAGGGACACATTAAGGGTATGGAAAAACAGGCAGAAATTAGAAGTTATGTACTCACCATAACGTTCCATCTGAGTAGGTGTATTCATTTGTCTGCAACCTGTGGGTTATGGATCCGATATCGGATCCGAACCGGCATAGTTTTCCAGCTATGGATCCAAGCTCTCAGCTCCTCCCCTCACCCATAATGCCCTGCTCTACCCTCATGACCTCAGATCGAGTTTGCCAAAGCAACAATACCCTCAAAAGGGTAACAAGGAATATGCAGGAAACTGAAAGACCAGGGGGATAGGAGGGCGGGATGGTTGCAGACAATGAATACACCTACTCAGATGGAACGTTATGGTGAGTACATAACTTCTAAATCTGAAGTAGGATATTCATTTGTCTGCAACCTGTGGGACAGAGTCCCCAGCTACCTGAATCTTGGGCGCCATCATGGAAGGATATTCCGAGCACCGCTGAGCCAAAGGATGCTCTACCCCTAGATGCAAGATCCAACTTATAGTGAGAAATAAATGTATGAGATGAAGCCCACGTGGCTGCTGCACAAATATCATCTAGAGGAATCCTAGCCTTGAAGGCTGCCGAGGTAGATACTGACCGGGTTGAATGGGCATGAACACCCCCCGGTGCGGGCCTTCCTGACGCTTGATAAGCCAATAAAATGCACTGTGAAATCCAGCGGGACAGAGAAACTTTAGAAATTGGTTTGCCCAAATTGAATTTTGCAAAGGAAATAAACAGCTGGTCGGATTGCCTATGACCAGCTGTCCTGTTGAGATAAAATCTAAGTTGCCTGTGAACATCTAGTGAGTGTAGCTTATATTCACCTTTGTTTTCATACTTAGGGAAGAAAACAGGGAGGTTAATGGATTGATTGATGTTTGCTTCAGAAGCGATTTTAGGAAGGAAGGACGGGTTGGTCCTGAGGGAGACACGGTCCGGATGAAATACCAAGTAAGGAGGTTTAGCTGATAAAGCTTGAAGTTCAGAAACTCTCTTGGCTGATGTAATGGCTACCAAAAGGCTGTCTTGTAGGACAAGAATTTGAGATCCACTGTAGCCGCTGGCTCGAAGGGGAGCGGTCAAGGCCTGTAGAACCAAAGAAAGGTCCCAAGGAGGAACTGCTTGCTTTATAGGGGCCTGAGAAGGAAAGTACCCTTAAGAAATGTTTTGCACAATTTGGCTGACATAAGAGGATTAGACTCTTGACCAATGTGATAGTGAGAAATTGCCGCCAGTTGAACTTTGACTGTGGAACTGCTGGCACCATCATTAAAGAGAGAGGTTAGAAAATCAAGCACTACAGGGAGAGGAACCGTGAAGGATCTAGGCCTTGCCGCCCACACAGAGAAACGTTTCCATTTGCTTCGTAAACCTTTCTAGTGGATGGTTTATGAGCCGCCACCAAAATAGCCTTTACCGTGAAGAAATACCGAGTCCTTATCAAGAGTGGAACTGGAGCAGCCAAGCAGTCAGCTTCAGGTTGTCCAGGTTCGGAGGAGGAATGCAGGATGGATGGGATATCAGATCCGAATGGGATCTAGAATCCAAGGAGGATTCACCGAGTGAGACCTTAGGAAGCGGAACCAGATCTGTCGAGGCCAGAATGGAGCAATGAGAATCATTCTGCAACCCACCCGAGAGGCTTTCTGAAGAACTTGCAGCATCAGAGGCAAGGGTGGATAGGCATACAGAAGACCGGGTGGCCAAGTATGCACCAGAGCTGCCTCTTGGGGTACCTCCGGGAGGAGGTATTAGAGCGAAAAACTGTCGCACTTGGTGTTTGAGGGAGAAGCAAAAGATCGCATGAAGGGGTTCCCCACCGTGCGAATATGCTCCGCTACTTGACAATTGAGAGACCACTCGTAAGGGGTCAGAATGGTGCGACTGAGCTTGTCCGCTAGGATGTTGGACCGACCGGAATGTGCGTTGCTATGAGAAAGCGATTGGTGGAGATTGCCCATTCCCAAACTCTCATGGCCTCTCGACAAAGAGGATAAGACCTTGTTCCCCCTTGCTTGTTGATGTACCAGACAACAGACATATTGTCCGATTGAATCGCAATTGTTCCCAAGGGAAGAAAGTCCTGAAGTGCTAGCAACGCTAAGAGCACTGCTCTCATCTCTAGAACATTGATATGCAGTAAGGTCTCTGAATCGCTCCACGTGCCTTGGACTGTCCGGCCAAAGTGCCCCCCACCCGAGGCGGAGGCGTCCGTGGTCACCGTGGCGAGAGGGGAGAAGCACAAAATGGGCGACCCTCGTGGAGATCCGGGAGTGGAGCCACCACAAGAGGGACCGCTTGCAAGCCTTGCTGATCGCTATGGGATGATGCATGGGGAGAGCAAGGTATGACCACTGTACTAAGAGCGCCCACTGTAGAATGCGATATTGAGCCTGGCAAGAGGAAGAAGTGCTATCGACGGCCATGGACCCTAGAGCCCTCAGGACCAACTCCGCTGGAACAGAACATGAATGGAGAATGGCCCGCACCTGGAGCTGCAGATTTAGAACTCTGTCCGCAGTGAGGAAGGCTCAGAACTCCTTGTGTCTAGTCTGGCCCCTATGAAATCTAAGAGCTGAGTGGGTGCCAGGTTGGACTTGTTTGTATTTATTGTGATGCCCAGAAATGGAGCAAGATGGAGAAAGGAGTCTCACGCCGAGAGAAGTAGATGCCTTGTTGGGGCGGTAAGGAGCCAGTCGTCGAGGTAGGGAAAGACCTGCACCCCTGAAGCCTCAGGTGGGCCGCTACCACTGCTAGTACTTTGGTAAACACCCTGGGGCTGTGGTGAGACCAAAGGGAAGGACCCGAACTGGTAGTGACTGGCTCCCAGCCGAAGCGGAGAAACCTCCTGGAGCGCCTGTCCATTAGGATGTGGTAGTACGCGTCCTTGAGATCTATCGAGCACATCCAGTGGCCTTCTCCCAGAAGGGGAGAATAGATTGTAGAGTGACCATTCGAATTTTTCTTTGGGGACTGCCAGATTCAAGAGAGAGAGGTCTAGGATTGGTCTTAGTTCCCCGCCTTTTGGCACTAAAAAGAACCTGGAGTAGAACCCTGATCCGATCTGGTCTGGGGAACGGGCTGGATGGCTCTTTTCTCTAGCAGATGGCCAATTTCTGCCAAAGCGGCCTCCCTTTGACCGGGTGGTACGCCTGGGAGGGACTTCATCTTTGGAAGGTGAAGGAAAGGAATGCGATATCCCTGGATATGATTTGGAGAACCCAGCGGTCCGATGTTATGGACTCCCATGCCGCTAGGTGCCCCGGAACGCCCCCGACTGCCTCCAGAGTAGAGCAGTCGGGCAACCCTCAGGGTTGCTGCGCTGGCCGCTCAGAGAAAGGTTCCCTGGACCCGAAGTTTCTGGGAGCCCCTCTGCCTCTAGGGCGGCGTCCTCCCTGTCCTCCTCTGCCACGGAAGGACTGGTTGTCCGAGCAGGCTGGGACTGCTGCGACTTCGAACCACATCTTCTTCTGACCCTTTTGGTTCCTAGAATAGGGCCTCTGGGGTGCAGAGAAGCGGATTCCAACGGCAGACAGCGCCTTCCGTCCTTCTCGCCTGGGTCAACGCTCGCGAACGGTCTTGCCAAACAGAGCAGAACCATCAAAGGGGCGTCGAACGACGCCTTGAAGGGCTCAGAAAATGCAGTGGCGGAGCCAGGCCTGACGCCTAGTGACCAGTCCTGTCCTCAAGAAGAGGCTCTAGCGGCGCCTCCGTAGCATGGGAGAGTAGCCGCATAGAAGTATTTGTGACTGACCTAAGAGTGGCCATTTTGGTGGAGTGCAGAGCTCTGTCCTCCTCCGAAATGGACTCAGGGGATGCAGCGCACTTTAATAAGGTCTCGCTGCATCCGAATAACATGTGCCAAATAGTTCAGCGCCCTTACCGAGAAGGTCGCCGAACTGAACATCCGCTTCCCCAAGCGGTCCATCATCCGAGACTCCTTGCTCGGTGGGTGGACTGAGGGACTCTCCTGAGCCAGTTCCTCTTTGTGGCCGCCGCCATCAACATGGCATCTACAGGAGGCCCCTTACTCCAATGGGTCCTGTCGGAGGGCGGGCTAAGGATCCTGTCAGGTCTTTTGGGAATTGGCTCCATGGTGTCCGGTTCCTTCCACGCCCTGGTGGTAATAAGGTCCACCAGGGGTCGGCAGGGGACACCCAAGAGGTAGACGGGCCCGCTTCAATGCCTCCAAGAACACGGACTCGTCCGAGGAAGACTTGGGGCAGACCACCCCCTAATACGGAGTATTTCCATGATGTCTCCAAGGAGACATCCTCGGGGTGACCGTGGGGAGCCTTCCCTTCCTCCAAGTCCGTGTCTTCAGTGAGTGACTCGGGGAGTCAATGTGCCTCCTTTGCACGTATGCTTGCGAGGGCCTCCTCTGGGGGCTGTCAGAGGAGTCCTCGAACAGCAATTTGCTCCATGGGAGCAACTTGGGGCACAGAAACGGGCTGTCCCAGGGGCCGGATGGTGGAAGCCTGGCCCAGTGCAGAGGGAGCGGACGGAGCCGGCAAGTGCCGGGGTCCGAGACCCTCAACAGAGCCCTCTCCACTACATCAAAGCAAGGGGAGCCGACCTCGATCAAAGGATCCGACAATCGGCTCCCTCGATCCGAAGAGTGGATCGGAGCCGGCGCCAAGCACTCGGATCCGGGACAGTGCGCCCGACACAGACGGCGCCGGCGAGCACTGATCCCCGGATCCGGCTCGATCCAGGCTCCGAGAGATCGGATCCGACGCACTGAGGGCATGGTCGGATCCGGCACCAAGTACTATCGGCTCCGACCTCCCCGCCCGGCTGCTCGGCTCCAGTTGCTCGAACCCGATAGCGGGTCGGAGAAGGAGCAATAGGCTTAAAAGGGTGTTGAGCTCCCGAGGGGGAGGCAAGAGCACTCCCATCTGCATCTGGGCCTGGATGAACCTTCTCATCATCCGTCCAGATCAGCATCCGAAAGGCTATGGGTAGATCTCGACGAGGCTACCGAGGTAGGCCTGGAATGCCTCCTCGATAGCCTCGACGGAGATCGGGTCTCCTCCTCCTCAGGACCCGTGAGAAGCACACAGGGACCGGAGCCGAGAAGGAGGAGACCGGACCGACAGGAAGCCGGGGAGAAGCTCGCTTGGCTGGCGGGCCGAAACAGAGGTCTCGCCCGCCAGGTGCTTCTCCTCCGGTCCTTTAGATGCATCCCTCTCCTGTCCTGAAGCGGGAGTTTGAGTCCCAGGAGCAGGAGGGGTGCCACAGGGGAACAACTGCAGTCGCAGGAGTCGCCGAAGGAGCGGAGGTCGGAGCCGAGTCCGGCGGTAAAAGACCCGCCAAGACCAGCTTGGACCTCCGCTCCCTCAGTGCCCTGGGGTTGAACCCTGCACAAATGGAACAACCAGATGTGAGGTGTTCAACCCCAAGACACTTAACACACCGAGTGTGGCCATCAGCCGGTGAGAGCTTATGGCCACACTCGGAGCATTTTGAAAATATGGACTTAGGCTGTTCAGCCATAGTCTATAAACTTAACCTAAAGTTACAGGAAAGTAACTTAAACAATAAAAGAAGCACACAGGCCTCACACACACTCTACGTACCAGCGAGGGGAGGGAATAAAAATTACTACTGAAATTTAAATTAAACTAAAAACAGTCAATAATAACAGGAAACCTACAACTTTCACACAAAAATTGTTAAAGAAAGAAAAAATTCTCTATTTTTCAACAAGAAAATAGTCTACTTAGCTGAGAGCTATGTATCCACATCTAGTTACCAGCGCGGCAAACAAGATCTGAGGTCATGAGGGTAGAGCAGGGCATTATGGGTGAGGGGAGGAGCTGAGAGCTTGGATCCATAGCTGGAAAACTATGCCGGTTCGGATCCGATATCGGATCCATAACCCACAGGTTGCAGACAAATGAATATCCTACTTCAGATCAAATGTTTTGTTGTACTACTGTCATTTGCTAGTCAGTACAAGCAGACTTTACTGTCAAGCAGTAGACCTGACCTTTTGTTAAGGTCGGGTAGCACACCACTCTGGTGCTTAACTGGGCTGTCATTTTCCAAAATCGGGGCATAATTGCAACACTCCATGCACTACCAAAGGTTTATTAGATACCGGACAAAAGTTTTACTAAAAGAAAATCAGGTACATTTGATAAGTATGGCCTTGGGACATTTACCTATTACAGTATGGTAGTCTGTACTTGCTCCCTGTAATTCATCTCTTGTGATGGGAAGCCTCTCAAAACCTTTCAAGTTAATGTAAACAAAGCCTTTCCTGCTGACACCAGCACAAACTTGTACTTAAATACTCTAACTATGATTCCCAAAGCATAATCAAATGAGTCGCTTACAAGTACAATGCCAAGGGCATTTTATTTTTCAAGCTGTCAGGGTCCTGCTACCAAAAGAAATTATTTAGTGTAGATACAAGTATAATCATGGCTTCCTGAGTTTGTGAGCTGATTCAAAACATTCTGAAAGACATTCTGATCTCCACAGTGGTAAGGAAAGCCCTCTACGAAGAGCACCTCATAAGCAAGGGCATAGCATCCAGGTCAAGGGATGTAACAACTCCACTGCAGTCGACTCTCATCAGACCACTAAATAGAGCATAATACATCTTTTTTTATGTATCTCACCAGACACTTGCAGCAGCTGGAGAGACCTCAGAGATTTCTCACTAAAAAAAAATACACGGGCTCCAAACTATGACCTATGTGGACTGGCCGAAAGCTCTTTCACTTTACTCTGTATCTTATTGGTTGCTGAGAGGCAACTTGTGCCTGGCCTATAGGGCAATCTCCATCCCTGCCCTAATAGAAATGCTGCACATCCATAAGTCAAATGGCTCTAGAGATCTCAACCTAGCTTGTGACGTTAACAGATCATGTTGGAGAGACAGATATGTTTCCCAGAGACTGACGCTTCTCTGGAATAGACTCTCTCTTCATGTAAAACAGAGCTCCTCACTGACCCTATTCAAATGCAACCTAGATAAATGGATGGGAGATCATAAATTCGCCCCTGGGGTGGCATCCTTGTCCTTCATGGACAAGGGTAGCCTGTGTTGATCACAGCCCTGCTCTGTTCATAAATTCATACTGCTAACTACCCAAAAACGAACAAATTTAAATACTTGGGATTAAGGTGGCTAGGCTTGTAAAGGCTCTAGGGCCGCAAGTCTAGTAACCTCCTATGAACCTGTGTGTAACCTCCTAAAAGGAATCAGACAGATACAGGGGAGATGTGTACCCTAGATCCCTGAGATATTACTTAATTTTAATTGCAGAACTGATTGAGAAATCTAACAGACAGTGTACTTAAAAGATGAATCTTCTATGCTAGACACATTTGTACAGAATCTATAACAGCTCTGTGAAAAGTTGCTTTCTGCAACTAGCTGAAACAATGGCTTCTTTTGAGGTTCACCAATATAGAGGGAGAATGCAACAAGCTTATGGTAAAGTTCACATCAAAGATAACTCGTGTCTGAGCTAGTATCAGATAAACACTTAAAGAATATGCCATAACCTGATTCTTGAGATGGAGAGAAACTTGAATTAAACATCTGATAAATGGTCTGGATGTTGCAGTTAATGTAATACAAGAGCTACAAACTGGAAGTGGGACCAAGTAACTCTGAACTTCAAAGTGTTTCTTGTGTGCAAGTCTTATTGGAGGATTTGTTTGCTCATATTCTATTACCTAGGATTGCCATTAAACATCTTTCTTTAAAAATGGAAAAAAAAACTGTCTTCAGAGTCATCATCCTGAATTTGTCAATAAAAACTGGCTTAGACTTGAAGGTTCATGTTTTCTACCCTTTTGGATTCACGAACAGCTTTGACCAGGTGCTAGTGCCCTTATGATGGTGTGATCCCCACAGTGTTCCTTTCTTTTGCATCAGCTGCTGCATTTGCTGGAAAAAGGTCTGAATACAGTGTGGAATGATTAAACTCTAATGAGTTATCTCTAATAATGGTGTCTCCACTTGTCTGAACTCTCAAAAGCTTGCCAGTCTGTTAGACATTGTTTAAAGTTGTCTCCTATAATTACAATGGAAAAGGCAAGTTAAGAAACCAGTCAGTCTCCAAAATCTCCCTTTTTGATGCTTCCCTTCCCCAGCTGTGTTTATGGCAGGGAACAACTTTCACTCCAGGTGGATTTTTGTGAAGTTTGCCTGCAATAAAACAATCTTTTCTAACAAGAAAGTTACTTGAAGACTGTGCTCAGCCACTGTAGCTTCCCCTTTCCTAAAATCACAAACAATATAATAAGCCACCCTGTGAAAGAAGAGGTCAAAAGTGACCAGGGCATCAAGCACTATGACATGACATCCTATGTTTAATGAAAATTTCGCTCCTTATCCAGGTGTGTTTTCAAGCATGAAGTGAAAGCTATGCAGGAAGCATTTACAGCATCATAAGCACAGTTTAGAATGTGTGCAACTACCTTATCTGATGCAGCCATTTGTTTAACTTATTCTACACGATCCCTTTAGCTGAACTTTGAATGCATTCATAAATCTGGTTTGAGGCTTCAACTCTTAATATGTGACCATGTGTCATGTACTTCAAAGACAGTGCAGCTGAATAAGTAACTCCCATATCAGCAGATGTAGAGAAATCACTGCAGTATGATCCTTTTCTATGGAAAACAGCTGAAGACATTTCCAGCCTTCTATCTAACATCTAGATCTTCAACAGATGCATCCTCCTCCCTAGGCATCAGTATGATGTACAGATTAAAAGGAGGAGCTTTTCACTACTTTACTCAATTCTTTTTTCATGAAAAATGACTAGACATAGTATCTTGGCTACAGACACCAATTGCCCCTGGTCCTGCTAATCAAACGAAAAATCTACAAGGGTATTTGCCTGTACTTGCACATATAAGCAGGTGGGATCCTAAACTTTCTGTGAGGGTGTGCTTTCTATGGAAAATAATACTTGTAATTATCCAGTATTTTCCACAAGTCCCTGTACTAGACATAAGGAGACCTGTATCACAGCTTACAAAGGAAAAAAGGAAAAGGTTATATGCTTAGCATAACAGTAGATCACTAAAAGTTGAATTCATCCTATATAACAAACAGAACTAATGCTGCACGAGTTAAAAATGCTCAAGAGAAATTTTCCTAGGCTGCCAAGAAACATTCACCTTCCCCATCATGTGCCATGGGCGCTCTGTCTGCCAAAATCTTGTGCAGAAGCATCGGGGGGGGGGGGCAGCAAGACAGAAGGGAAAGGAAGGAAGTACTGCAAAGTTTTAGGGTGGCGGAAACAATATGTTATACAGAATGGATCCAAGTCTTGCGTATCTACTATATGGGGTAAATAGATAACTTTCACTTTTAACAAGAGATGGTCCAACCTCTGTAACAGGACAGAGCTTCTTGCAAATATCCTTAAGTGGACACTCCCATGGAAGCATCCCTTGGATTACACTGGCTAAAGGAAGTCACAGACATGCTATCTTGGCCACAAGGTTTTGCGAAGATGCTGAGAGAAGATTAAAGTGACAATTGTATAGGCATCACCCAAAGATGATTGCCAGAAGTCTACAGAAGTCATTGTGCTCCTGGAATAAACTTAGGTGCTGCAAAAAGAGGCCTTCTATGTTTTTATAACAGTATATGCAATGGGATAACCACATAGTCAGTGTGAGTTTGTAAACTTTATGGCTTAATCTAGTTTTGGCCATGGACACTGAGATAGTCATCCCTTGGTATATCATCAGTTTTATCAGTACAAAATCTAAGCTGCCAATGCACACCCAGGCACCACAGCAAATAGATACTTAGGATTGACAGACAGGTTGATTAGCTGGTTTGGCTATGTCTCTGTGGCTACTTTGGCATAAAACAGACACTATAAGACAAGATGCAGGAATTTAAGTGAGTAGAGTGTGAAATTTGGATGTGCATCTAGAAGCAGTAACTGCTACTAGAAAGAACATTTTCCATGATAGGTACTTTAAATTTGCTAGACAGGCAATATTAAAAGTAGCATAACATAAGCTCCTTGATGAAATACACTGCCCAAGGTGGTGACGGATTCCATTTGGGTTTAATGTTGGACCCAGATCAATGGTCACCAAAACAATAGATGGGGCAAAATGGTGCATACTAATTACATCAACCTAGCCGAAGCAATTGACACAATACCACACTCTGTCATTGTAGAAAAGCTCACTTAACTACATATAAACCACTATGCCACCCACTGAATAACCAGTGGGCTTACCAGACAGGACTCAAGAAGTTAGAATAGGGGAGTCTACTTCCACAAAATGGCCAGTTACTAGTAGAGTGCCTCAGGGATCAGTGCTGGGGCAGCTCCTGTTTGGCATCTACCTCTCTGAAGTCAAGGTTACTGTCAATGACCTCTAGTTGACCAAGTTCACAGATGATAGCAAACTGGGTGCAGTCAATGAATCCCTCCCAAGACACAAATATCCTCCAAGAAGGCCTGACACAGACTAACTGGTATGCGTCAAAGAGTGAAGGTCTAAATCTCAGTACCAAAAAGTGCATCACAGTATCTTTCGGAAGATGACCAACCCAGGAAACTACTACATTGACAATGCACCCCCCCCACAACAGCAGACTCTGTAATCAGGAATTTGAGAATCCATGTAGACAGTGAAAAGGCATTTGACCACCATGTGTCAAGTGTAATGAGGAAATCATTATATGATGTGAAATTTATAAGCAGAGAAATGGCATCTAGATCCAAACATATCATTTTGTTGTACGCTGCTCTCATAAGACCAGTCATGGAGTACACTGCCCCGTTCCATATGTACCTGTCCTGGCATATGCAACAAGTAGAATGTCCACAGAGATTCCTCAAAAAAAGAATACATGGTGCAGAAAAAAAAAAAAGCCCTAACTTACCTGTTTTACATCCTTACAACAAATATCAGGAACACCTGATGCAGGGATCTAAACCTTGCCTGCAACAAAAATAGGACATGCTGGTGGGAAAAGTATGTGTCTCAGAGGCTCCACCTCTGAAACAGGTTTCCCATCCATGTGATGCAGAGTTCATCCCTGCACTTATTCAAGCAAAACTGGATCAGTGGATGGGAACCAAAAATATACGAATGGTCTGGCACCTATGTTTCTGCTAGAAAGAGGAAGCTTGTAAATGTTCAGCCACCCATACCCCCAACAAAACTCATGGAAAACAAATACCTATCAAACTTTATTGGGAAGCATGGTTAAACTTAAAAAGGCCCATTGGGTTGATAGCCTAGTATCCCACTATGATATTAGTCTAAAGAGAAGAGCACCCAATCATACAAATTTTGCACACCTTAAGTGATGCAAGCGAAAGAATCTAGTCCTTCAGGGAAACAGCTGAGAGGCAGAACGTGATAAAAGAAACTGAGCCTAGAATCAAAAATCTCAGAAATATGGCTAAAAAGGGAAGGAATGTGGGCAGAAAATGAGATCTTCATCTACTGCTCAAAAGAAGACAAGAGTCCATTTCTCCTTGTATGTCTTATGCGTAGAAAGCTTCTATGAAGGAAACAGATCTCCAGAATTCAAGATGAAAGATGTGGAGTGAATGTTGGTGTGGTATTTATCAGAAGAAAGTTAGAAGAGTTTTGCTGGGGTGCAGTCGATAAGTGACAGAAAGGGGGAAATCACTTTTACCAGGACCAGAAGTAGCTGTAACAATTACCTCAACCATGTGATGTTTGCATTTCTGGATGAACCTCATTATCAAAGTAAAGGAGAACAAGGGTCCAATTTGTGGACCAGGGTGCTCCTGGGCCAGCATCCCAAAGATGGGGCCAAAAGAAACTGGTACATTTGGCAGTGATCACAGACATGAGCAGGGTACATTGATGCTTTCTCCAAAATGGAATAGTATGCAAAACAGGGAAATGATGAAAGAATATTCAAAGGACTTCAGACAAGGATTTAACTTGTCCAGAAGTAAACTAACTTTCCCTGAAAGGTACTGACCCACCAAAAGGTGGTGTAAATGGATAGACCAATGCCAGGTTCTCATGGCCTTTCAGCATAAAAAAAGTTTAAATAAAAAGTTATGTACTTACAGTAACTGTAGATCCATGTTATCTTGTTTCAGCAATTGGGTTATTGGATCCACTCTCAGTGCTTTTTCAAGGGCTTGGATCCAGGGCTCTGACTCTTCCCCTATCTCCAATTCCCCTCTGGTCCCTAAATTTCTTCAGATTGATTTTGCCTGCTTATAGTTATAAGTTTTCTCAAAAAAACATCAGCACAAGCCTAACTGACCACCCTCATGTGTTACGGGAAAAAGGCGGTTAAAAAAAAAGGGGGACAATTGGTCAGATCAGACTAATTAGCTAGGAGACCAAGAATTGCAATTTAGGATGAGGGACAGATGCAGGGATGATGAATGGGACAAAACAATGACAACATGGATCTAGCACAATATCAGATAATTATTTATTTATTTTATTTATTTATTTACATTTGTTAACCGGGAGAGTCCGACTAGACACAGGTCCGTTTTCAGCGGAGGCCCGGGGAGAAAAGCTCTACATTAAGTATTATTTGAATTATACAGTTAAAAAAACATAGCATTTAAATATAGGCATTAGTCCAGTTAAGGAAGCAAGACAAGAAGAAAACAGATGTAAAACAGCTGTAGAGCATAGTATAATTTTAAAATATGGTGACATACTAAACATGGTTAAAATGTAGTTAAGATTCATCAGTGAACAATTGATACAAACTGTTTTTGAGGTACATAACAGCCATTAGCAGTCGTTGCTACAAGAAGTTAGTATTATGTGGTAGGTAGCTGGGAACATTAGTAGCCAAGCTTGCTAAGAGTAGGTTGTTGACAGGGGCTGAGAGAGGTAGTGGGTGGGGGGAGTGGATGGTATTAGCGGGGGGGGGGGGGTTGCGAGGGCATATCTGGCAAGTTTTGAAGTGTGATTATTTTAGTAAGGATTTAAAGTGGGTGCAAGAAGTTACAGAGGTAATTGAGGATGGGAGGGAGTTCCAGAGTTTGGCTATAGTGCAGGAGAATTATGCTGCTCCAGCAGAGTTAATGGCTCTTGTGACCTGTAGGAGGTTTTTGTGGCTGGATCTTAGTGGTCTCGTGGTTATGTAGGGTTGGAGTAGATTCTGGAGGGATGGGACTTTTAGTGGTTGGTTTATTAGTTTGTGGGCTAGTGTGAGTTGGTACCATTGAAGGAGGTGGGGGAGCTCTACCCAGCCCAATTCTGCTAGTGAGAGACAGTGGTAAGTACGGTAGGAAGCCCCTGTGACGAATTTGGCGATTTTGTTGTAGCAGGTTTCGAGCTTATTTAGATCACATTGTCTAAGGTTAGTAAATACTGGAGAGGCATAGAGTAGGGTAGAGATAAGATGAGAATTTGCTACTGAAATTTTAGCTGCTTTGGTAAGTAGTTGCTGATTTCTATATAATGCTCCTAGTTTTTTTGTGCACCTTTTTAATGGTCATGGAAATGTGAATGTCATAATGTCTTTTTTATCTAGTTTAACAACTGGTACAGATTCCCAAGCTACCCAAAACCTGGGTGGACTCAAGGAAGGATATTCCAGACTACTGTGAAACCAAAGGATGTACAGGAACTGGAATGTACATCTAACCTTAAATATGACACAAGGGTATGAACGACAAAGCAGCTGCAGCACAAATCTCATCAAGGGAAACCCTAGCTAAAAAGGCAATGGAAGTAGCCATCACTCTATCAGAATGAACCTTTGGTTTTGTCAGGTACAGTAAATACTTTTTTTTTTTTGACATAAATAAACAAAGGTAATACAGTCAGAAAGCCACCTGGTCAACATTATTTTAGATATCCAATTTAGCTTTTGAGAAGGCAAATAAAAAGTTGGTTAGACTTTCTGATATCCCTCGTCTGGTGTAAGTAAAACCTAAGCAGACGAACATCGAATAAATGTATTGTATATTTTCCTCTGTTTGAGACATTTGGAAATAACGCTGGTAAACTGATTGCTTGATTAAGGTTTGCTTCAAAGATCACCTTTGGAAGGAAGGAAGGATTAGTTTGCAAAGATAACCTATCTTTATGAAAAAACAGAAATGGAAATTTAAAGGACAGAACTCCTAACTCCGTGATCATCCTAGCAAATGTGATTGCTACCAAAAGGTTGGTATTCCAAGAAAGGAATTTTAGATCCCCTGAAGAAGAAGGCTTGAAGGGAGCCTTAATCAGAGCCTGCAGCATGACAGTAATGTCCCAAGGAGGAAACGGATCCCGATTGGAGGTCTTAGGAGAAAAGTTTCCTTCAAAAAGGCCTTGGAAATTTTTAGAGGCAACGGAAATCTGGTTCTGGCCCACATGGAAAATGGAAATGTCTGAAAACTGCACTTTGAAACAACTCTGCCAAGAAATCTAAAATAGAGGGAACAGGGGCTAAAAACAGGTCCAAACTTCTGGAACAGGCCCTATAAGATAATTTTTTTCCATTTGCTAAGGTAAACCTTCCTGATATTTCTTTTTCTGTGAGGATGATAAAATCTGAATAACTACAGAAGACAGCCTGGCATGTCTGAACACTATTAAAATTGGAGAAACCATGTGGACAATTACAGGATTTTCAGGACTTGGAGAGACTGGTCAGACAGGTGATACAGGAGGTCTGGACGCAGGTCCAACATGCAAGGTGGATGCTTCAGGTGACTCATAAAAAAGGGAACCAAACCTGCTATGGCCAAAAGAGGGCAATAAGAACAACTATGGCCTTGCACCTCCATATTTTCTGAAGAAACTCTTGTTATCAGTGGGAATGGTGGAAATGCATAAATGAGACTAAGAGGCCAGATGTGGACTACAATGTCCCTCAGTGCCTGTCCCTGTAGAGGGATTAGAGCAGAATAACTGCTACATTTCATGTCTAGATAATAAGCAAAAACATCATGGCAAGGTTGGCTCTAATGACTGAAAACCGATGTCGCCACTGATTGAGGGACCACTCCTGGGGCAGAAGAATAGACTGGCTTTGCCTGCCAGTACACTGGAAATCCCCATGAGGTGCATTGCTATTAGAAAGAGAAGGGAAGACATGGCCACACATTCATGGCTTCCCAACACAGTAGACATTAATGGGTTTCTCCCTGCTTGTTGACTTATCAGACTACTACCATGTTGTTCTGGAAGATCACACACCCTCCATGAGGGAATCTTGAAAGGCCTGCAATGCTAGCAGAACTGCCTACATCTCCAAGAAAATGATGTGAAGATTGGCCTCTGTTAATGACCAAGAACCTTGAACCATCTTTCCTTCAAAATGCTCCTTCACCTTAGAAAGGAAGCGTCCATGGTTACAGTGGTTATTGGGGATGTCTGGGGCGAACAGTCGACCCCGCGACACTATGGATGAGGTCAACCACTAACTTATGTGTTTTATGCATACTGGTGTGGTGTACTGGTTCATGAAATGGGTGAGACATCAAGGACCACTGAACAGTGAATGTCCACTGCAGGACTGTAACATACTACCTTGTCTGAGGAACTAGCATGATCGAAGCAGAAATTGAGATCAGAAGTCAAACAATAAGTCATGCTGACGGATAAAGATAATGAAGGACCTCTGAAGCCATCTGATGCAAAGATAAGATTTTGGATTATGGGAGACTGGATGCTTGAGTAACTGTGTCCATGTGGAATCAGATGAACTCTATCATGTGCACTGGTGTTAACTGGCTCTTGGTAAGATTGACAGTAATCCCAAATGTAGAGAAATGGAACAAGAAGTCCCTGCACTTAATTAGTAGCTCCCTGGTTGATGCAGTGAGGAGCCAGTCATCCAAATAGGGGAATGCCTGGAACCCTTGCAGCCTGAGCTACCCCACTACCACTGCCAAGAATTTGAGAAACACCTGTGGGAGCTGTGGTGAGGCCAAAGGGCAATGGTCTTAGCTGAAAATGAATGGCTCCCATCCAGAAAAGAAATTTCCTGGACTGCTTTGCTATCTTGATATGACAGCATGCGTCCTGGCAGAATGGATTGCAATTGTGACTGAGGTGGCTTAAGTCCAGAATGCGCCTTCGATCCCCTGCCTTTTTTTTTGGAACTAAAAAGAACCTTGAATATACTCTGGATTCTTGCTGGGCTGAGGGGACCTGCTGGATAACTCTTTTCTAGCAGCATTTTTACTTCTGTTGCTGCTAATTTCATCCGACTGGATATAACTAAGTAGGTCAGCTCTCTCACTGCAAATGTTGCTGAAGCATACAGACATTTCCCAAATCTGTCCAACTCCCTAGATTTTCTATTAATGAGAAGAGAATTTATGCACCACCAAGCTGAAACGCTGTACTGTAATAATCTCCACAAATAAGAGCGTGTTAGGCGTATGTACGTATTTCTTGAAACAAATTATAAATACCAAGATCTTTCAGAAATATAGTGAAACAGCAAGTCTATTTAACTTAATTTGTTAAATTAGAGCCAGGTACACCACTTATTTTGGTAACTATGGTTGGAGCTTTTTAGTTTGGGATTTATTTTAAAGCTTTTAAAGAAAACTATTATTCAGAACTTATTATTGTGAACTGAGAGCACGTCAGCATAGCTGATGAGGGCCCTGTGGAATTTACAGTTTGAAAGCATTTGCTAACTTGGGATCAATCCTGAAGTTTTTAGGGAACTACTAACCAAGACTACAACTTAAGAGTGAAAGTAAGTTAGCACAGCTGATAGAACTCTATGAAGTAAGTGCTGTCTTAATTGCTAAATAGACTTGCTGTTTCACTATATTTCTGAAAGATCTTGGTATTTATAATTTGTTTCAAGAAATACGTACATACGCCTAACATGCTGTTATTTGTGGAGATTATTAAAATACAGCGTTTCAGCTTGGTGGTGCATAAATTCTCTTCTCATTTTTTGTTCTTGTTTGATGCACCTTTAGTACTTGGGATTTTTTAATTAAGTAGATTTTCTATTAGGGGGAAGAAAGTACAGTTGTGTACACTTACCATACATGTAGATGTTTGAGTGTATTCACTGCTGCAGTCATTACATTTGGGGTTATCTGCTTGCAGGTAGCCCTCAGTCTGCCTGATTTACAAAGTCTTGGGTCCTGCGTCGGTTGCTGTCCCTTCTTCCATGATGTCAGGTTGTCAGGGGTATAAAACATGCAGCCGACGCCATTACATCAGTTTTTCTTGCCCCAGATGTCAGGTGCCCCCCTACTAGGAAGCAATTAAACATAAAAGCACAAAGATATACCTCCAACAAAAAAAAAAACAAATACACCAAAAAGGCTTTTAAGCATAGTAAAGGAAAGTAGAGGTAGAGCCAAAAGTTGTTAGGCGGGTGGAGGGAAGGTAACCAGGACTGCAACAGTGAATACACTCGAACATCTACATTTACGGTAAGTGTACACAACTGTACTATGTTCTTCGTGTTTCACTGTTACAGTCATTACATTTGCGTAGATTCCCAAAGCTATGGTTGGGAGGAGGAATTTAGATAGCATTAGGGCCAGCTATAAGGCCCTGCAAGACTGCAGTGGCAAAGCCATCTCTGGATTTAGAGAAAATTGGCAAATGATAATGCTTGGTGAAAGTATGTACCGAACTCCAGGTAGCAGCTTCTAGGATGTCCCTGGTAGGGACGCCTCTGAGAAAGGCTGTAGAGGTAGATGCAGCCCTGGTGGAGTGAGGTCTGATCCCGTGGGGGATAGGTTTTCCATGGTGCTTACAGCAGAAATGAATGCAATGGCTTATCCATTTAGAAATGGTTTGCTTTGAAATAGCCTTCCCCTCTGCCCCTGCAGCAAATGCCACCAACAGTTGTTCAGGTTTCCTTTGAGGTTTAGTCCTATCCAAGTAGAATCTAAGTTGTCTGTGCACATCTAAGGAATGCAGTATCCGTTCCCCTTTATTCTGTGGATTGGAAAAGAAGGTTGGCAAATGAATGGACTGATTAAGAGCCACACTGGATACCACCTTGGGCATGAAGGATGGATTGGTTCTGAGGGACACCCTGTCCGCATGAAAGATGATGAAAGGCTCCACTGTCATAAGGGCCTGTAATTCAGATTCCCTTCTAGCTGAAGTGATTGCTAAAAGGAAAGCTGTTTTCCAAGAAAGAAATTTTAAGTCGGCAGTAGCAGCTGGCTCGAAGGAGGTAGAGTGAGTTTCTCCAAGACAAAGTTAAGGTCCCAGGCTGGGGTTGGAGTTCTCCTGGGTGGTCTCAAATTTCTGGCCCATCTGAGGAACTGCTTGAGCAGTAGATGAAAGAAGAGTGGAGGTTCTGTGTTATAATGAGCTGAACTGGCTGAGATGTGGATTTTAATGGAGGAAAAAGACAGGCCCTTTTGAAGCATCTCAGTTAAGTATTGTAAAATTTGAGGTAAATTGGGCGCTGCTGTGCTCATCCCTTGAGAGTGGTTCCAGGCACAGAATATTTTCCATTTTTCAGCACAAGATTTTCTAGTACTAGGCCTCCTTGCCTCTAAAATGATAACCATCACAAGTTTGCTGAGGGTTGGTAAAGGAGAGATTAAGTAATTAGCCAGGCTGCAAGGTTCAGTGTTGGAAGCTGAGGGTGCAGAATCTGGTTCTCATGCTGAGACAGCAAGGGAAGGATTCTGAGGCAGGTGCCATGGAGATAACCATGACACACTGTGCAGGAGGGGGTACCAGTGTTGGCGCGGCCAGTCTGGAGCAATCAAAATCATCCTTGGTTTGTCCTGTTTGAATTTTAGTAGTACTTTGGAGAGCAGAGGCAGAGGGGGGAGGCACAGACTGATAGGTTTTTCCAGCTGAAGGACAGAGCATCCACTTTCCGGGCTTGTTTGTGGGGAGTCCTTGTACAAAATTTGTCCAATTGGTAGTTCTGGGGAGAGGCAAACAGGTCTATATCTGGGCTCCCCCATTTTCTTGTCAACATGTTGAAAATCCTTGGTTCCAGTTTTCACTCATGTGGGTCAATGAGGTTTCTGCTTAGTCCGTCTGCCAGTGTATTTAATTTTCCTGGCAGGAACTGAGCTTGTAGGTGCACTTGGTAGCTCAAGGCTGTGTTCCACAATGCCATGTCTAGTCTGCAGAGGAGGTAAGAATGTGTACCCTGCTTCTTGTTTATGTAGCACATAACAGTGGTGTTGTCTGTCTTTACCATTAGTTGTCCTGGAAGAATGTGGTCCTTAAAGGCTGTCAGAGCATTCTGTACAGCTAACATTTCTTTTTGAGTGATATGCAGGTGCATTTGACTTGGGTTCCATTTACTCTGAATGCACTTCCCTGCTAGGTGAGCCCTCCATGCATAGTCTGATGCGTCTGTTGTTAGGGTTTGGGCGGCAGGGGGTGGTGTGAAAGGTAGTCCCTTGTTTTGGTGGCAGGCCGCTGCCCACCAAAGGAACTCTAGATGTAGGCAAGGTATGATAGGAATCACTGTTTCTAGGTCTTGAGAATGTTGACACCATAGGCTTTTTAGATACCACTGTAGTTTCCTCATATGCAGTCTTGCATATGGAATTAGAAGAATGCAGGAGGCCATGAACCCCAAGGCTTGCAGTATTTGTCTTGCAAATATCAGGGTTTTTGTGACCACTTGTTTGAAGTAGATTGTCAAATGAATTTGCTTTTCTGGTGTGAGGTAAGCCATCTGGGAAGTTGTATTCAAGCTTGCTCCAAGGAATATAATTTGTTGACAGGGTACCAGGTGTGATTTCTTTTCATTTATGGTGTACCCCAGACAAGTTAGAACCCTTTTTACAAAGGCCAGATGATTCAAAAGTATGTCTTGGCTTTTTGCCTGAATTAGACAATCGTCCAGGTATGGGTTGTTGTTTGTCTTTCGGCTTTTTCCCGGTAAGGGGTCGCAACAGCAGAACGCCGGTCCGCTAATGATTGGCAGTAGATTTTTACGAAATGCCAAGGTGCCAGCTCGACGCCCAACCTTCAACGAAGGCACGCCCATTTACGCACTACCCAACCGTGGGGAGGACATGCAGACTCCACACAGAAGGTACTCCCAAGCCAAGCCGAGAATCGAACAGGAGAACCTCTTCCTGTGAGGTAACAATGCTACCGCATGGGTATAACTTGTATATTTCTTTGCCTGCAAAATGCAATAACTGGAGCTAGGCACTTTGTGAATACCCTGGGTGCAGTAGATAAGCCAAAGGACAGTGCAAAGAACTGACAGTGCGTGTAGCCTGCTTTGAAGCGTAGGTATATTCTGCAAGATTCCCTGATTGGGATGTGCAGGTATGCTTCTTTTAAATCTAGTGTTGCCAACCAGGCATCTTTGCCTAGCATAGGAAGTAATTGGTGAAGAGTCAGCATCTTGAATTTTGGAATCTCCAAAAAGGTGTTTAGAGTAGACTGGTCCAGGATAGGACGCCATGAATTGTGTTTTCTGGGTACCAGGAAAAGTCTCGAGTAGAAACCTAGTCCCTTTTCCTCTTCTGGCACCATCTGAATAGCCCCCATGTTTAAGAAAGAAAGTACTTGTTTTTGGGCCTATGGTCACTGATTTGGGGGTAGGTCCGGCCACCCACTTGGTGTCGGCAATGTGTGGAAGTGAAATCTGTATCCCTGGGACACTATATTTAAAACCCATTTGTCCTGGGTAATGGGTTCCCAATTCTTTGCATGAAGAGCAGTCTTTCCCCCCAAAGTGGCAGTCAGTTGATAAGTGCTTGGAAATTTTAAAAGGAAGTCATTGAGACAGTTTACCATAGGGGGGAGTCTTATTATTCCCAGACTTGGAAGTGGAGGCCCCCCACTGCTTAGTTCTGTGAGTCCCCTGGGACTTAAACCTGGGGTTTTTGCTGTGTCTGGGTTTGGCTTGAGAAGACCTAGAAGGGGCTGGAAAGGACCAATTCTTAGAGGGCCAGTGCCTACTAAATCTAGGAGGCTGAACTTGTAAAAAATCTTTAATAGTTTGCATAGATTTAGCTTTATCTTCCATCTTTTTAAGAACTTCCTCAGCCATGTTGCCAAACAGGCGGTCCTGATTTAAAGGAGCATCCAACAATTTAGCTTTAACATGATCAGGCAAAGATTGCTCCTTAAGCCAAGCATGCCTTCTGAGCACAGACCCAGTAACAGCAGCCCTGCAAGAGGCCTCTAATGAATCAAAACCACATTGCAAAGTATGTTTTCCAAATTGTTCTGCAGAATGCATCAAAATCCTGTAATTCTTTATTTTCCACATAGTCAGGAATCAACATCATTTTCTGTTTAAGCAGTCCGATAACATGTTGCTGATATTTTAACATATGAAACTGGCAGTTTAAAGCCCTAATGGCCAAGGTTGCAGAAGTGTAAACCTTATTACCCCATCTATCCAGCGCCCTGGAGTCTCTATCAGAAGGGGTACGATTTTTAGCAGTAGAAGGCTTAATGCCCTTGGGCCCCTGTGAAATAGTCTCTGGATCTGCAATAGGACTTTTGAAAAGGAACTTGTGGGACTCAGGACCCTGTAGTATCTGTCAGGTTTTCTGGGAGCAGGAGGCAGGGAATCAGGGGCCAAACTAGATTCCGAGAAAGCATCATCATCAATGTCTAGTACAGGACGAATAGCTAAAGGCCTATGCTGAGGTAGGAGAAGGAAATCCCTAAGCCTCTTTTTTGAATCAGAAAAATCCTGGCTTTCCCAGTGGAAATGCTCCCTTAGAGTATGTAAGGTTTCCCCAAAAGAAAAATCCTCAGGAGAAGGGGAAGCAGAGGGAATAGAGTCCTCTACATCAGAATCTTTATAAGTAGGTAAGGGCAAATCCAAATCATCAGAAGAGTCAGAAAAAACACAATCCTGATCAGAAGATTCATAATCAACTTCAGTCCTAGGCCTCTTAGAAGGGGGGGGGGGGGCTACCCCTGATTAAAGTTATTAGATCTTCAGCCATTCTTATTTGTTTTTTAGGCATAGAGGCCTGAGCATGTGGCCTGGGTGTCATTTTTTAGACATGGATCGAGATTTAGGCCTAAGTAATGAAGGAGGCGTTGATTTAATATGCAAGTCCATAGGCCTGAATACACCCTCAGAAGCCGGTACCTTTGCAGTGGCTCTGGACCCATCCAAGGTAGAGACATCCACAGGTTCCATAGTTGAAGCATCTCGCGACATACCAGACTCCGAATGGGTCTCAGTAGAGGCCTGCGAATCAGAAGTAGTGGGTATCAGGGGCTGCGAAAGCGCCTCACTGAGTACCGGCGATCTGGAGACTGGCTTAGGAGAAGTGTTGTCGACAGTTTTGGACTTTGGCAGCCTGTCTCTGTCTTTATCTTTGCATTTTTTCAGAATCCCGGTAGTCGGATGGCTAACAGACAACATTTCTGGTTAATTAAACCAAGAACCGAAATATTTAGAGGTGAAAATATACCGACGACTGAATAAATAAAGCACAAAACTGACAGCAAGGTACGTCGTGGTCAGGGCCTAGGCAAGGAATACAGTACGAATGAAAATCTTTATGAGGTATTTGCTTTCCACAAGTAATGCAATTATTAACTTTTACTGACATCGGTAAGGAGCAAGAAAAAGTTTCCCCAACGGGGTACTTAACTTTAGTTGAAGACTTCGGTTCTGAAACTCGAAAACAAAATTTCAGGAGTTGGCCGACCAGCACTTGTGAACTGCTTCTGCTTCGGGCACCGCATGGCAAGAAAGACTGATGTAATGGCGTCAGCTGCATGTTTTATACCCCTGGCGACCTGACGTCATGGAAGAAGGGACAGCAACCGACGCAGGACCCAATACTTTGTTAATCACGCCGACTAAGGGCTACCTGCAAGCAGATAACTCCAAATGTAATGATTGCAACAGTGAAACATGAAGAAAGTACAGTTTTGTACCTACCATAAATGTAGATGTTCGAGTGGTTATGCTGCTGCAGTCATCACACTTGGGTTATCCTGCCGTCAGGAGGTCCCGCAGTCGGCCTGAATTCCAAAGCCTTGGTCTGGCGTCGGTTGTCGTCGCTTCTTCCCTGACGTCAGTGCGGCAGGGGTATAAAGGTATAAAAGAGACAGCCGATGCCATTTTCTTCAGTTTTTCTTGCCCCAGATGTCAGGTGCCCCCAAACTAAGAAGGCAAAATAAGAAGCTTGCAAAACATACCTTCGTGAAAAAACAACAGTACTAGTTGTAAGCAAATACACCATATAGACATGCATCCCAAAGTTTGAAGTACCTGGAGGTATAAGAAAAAACCTTGTTAGGTAGAGGGGATGGAGGGAGGGTAACCTGGACTGCAGCAGCATAACCACTCGAACATCTACATTTATGGTAGGTACAAAACTGTACTATGTTCATCGTGCTATGCTGCTGCAGTCATCACACTTGGGTAGAGTCCCAAAGCTATGGTTGGGTGGTAGGAGCTAAACTGGGTTAGGTGCAGCTAAAATGCCCTGCAGAACTGCAGTGGCAAACCCAGCTCTGGATTTTGAGTATAGAGGAAGGTGGTAATGCTTGGTGAAGGTGTGCACTGAACTCCAGGTAGCTGCCTCCAGAATGTCCTTTGTTGGGACTCCTCGGAGGAAGGCTGCTGAGGTTGCTGTAGCCCTGGTAGAGTGAGACCTAATACTAGCAGGCACTGCTTTCCCATGGTGTGAGTAGCAAAAGCGGATGCAAAGTGCTATCCATTTGGAGATGGTCTGTTTTGAAATAGCCTTTCCTTCTGAGCCTGGTGCATAGGATACAAGGAGTTGGTCAGATTTTCTGAAGACCTTTGTCTTATCCAAATAGTAACGTAACTGTCTGTGAATGAGTCTTTCTCCTTTATTCTGTGGGTTTGGATAAAAGGTGGGCAAGTGTATGGTCTGATTGAGAGCCACATTGGATACTACCTTTGGCATGAAGGAAGGGTTGGTGCGTAAAGATACTCTGTCCTGATGGAAAATGATGAAAGGTTCCACTGCCATAAGTGCCTGCAGTTCTGAGACTCTGCGTGCTGAGGTGATAGCCAGCAGCAGGGCTGTTTTCCATGACAAGTATTGAAGCTCTGCTGAAGAGGCTGGTTCGAAAGGAGGAAGTGTTAACTTTTCCAGCACAAAATTTAGATCCCAAGTTGGAGTTGGTGGTTTTCTGGGGGGTCTTATATTTTTTGCCCCTCTGAGAAACTGCCTTAGCAAAGGATGAGAGAAAATGGGAGGAACCGTATCATATTGAGCTGAAATGGCTGAAGCATGGATCTTTATGGATGAGAAAGAAAGGCCTTTGTGTAGCATCTCAGTTAAATATTGGAGTATGTACGGAATATTTGGGATGCCAGGATTTAGGCTTCTGGCCTGGCTCCATACACAAAATCTTTTCCATTTGTCTGAGTAAGTTTTTCTGGTACTGGGCCTCCTGGTCTCCAAAATGACATTCTGGACGTCCTTTAAAAGAAGTGTTGTTTGATAATTTAAGGTATTTTCCATGCAGCTAGATTTAAGGTCCTTAGTTGACTGTGAAGGATCTGAGGGTTTTGTTGGGTTAACAGCAGAGGGAATTGAGGTAAGATCCATGGAGGGCTGCGAGACAAGTTTCGTAGAAGTGGGTACCAGTGTTGACGTGGCCAGTCCGGAGCAATGAGGATCATCTGTGGTCTCTCTGATCTGGCTTTCAGTAATACCTGGGTAAGTAGAGGCAGAGGTGGGAAGGCGTAGACCGACAATGCTGTCCAAATGAATGAAAGGGCATCCACTTTTCAGGCCAGGGGATGATAAGTCCTTGTGCAAAATTTTTGTAGCTGGCAATTGTTGGTTGAGGCAAACAGATCTATGTCTGGTTGTCCCCACCTTTGAATTATCATTGAGAATACTTGTGGGTGCAGTCTCCACTCGTGAGGGTCTGTCAAATTTCTGCTTAATTCATCTGCCAATATGTTCTCCTTTCCTGGCAGGAATTGTGCTTGCAGTTGTACTTGGTAAGTTAATGCTGTGTTCCACAAGTCCATTGCCTGTCTGCATAGTGGGTAGGAGTGCGTTCCTCCTTGTTTGTTTATGTACCACATAACTGTGGTGTTGTCCGTCCTTATTGGAAGTTGTCCTGGATGCAAGAGGTCCTTGAAGGCTGTTAGCGCATTTTTTACAGCTAGCATCTCCTTTTGATTGATGTGTAGTTGCCTTTGGTTTGCAGACCATTTGCCCTGTATGCATTGTCCTGCCATGTGTGCACCCCAGGCATAATCTGATGAATCTGTTGTCAAGGTTTGGTTTGCTGGAGGTGAGACAAAGGGAAGGCCCTTGTTTGCTTGGCATGCTTGAGCCCACCATAGAAACTCTTTCTGAAGGCAGGGAATGAGAGTTATACTTGCTTCGAGGCTGTGTCTGTGTTGGGACCATACACTTTTTAGGTACCATTGTAGTTTTCTCATATGCAGCTTTGCATATGCAATTAGTTGAATGCAGGATGCCATGTACCCCAATGCCTGCAGGAATTTCCTTGCAGTGAGAGCTGGGTAGAAGTTGCCATCTTTTTGAAGTACTGAGCCAGTTGTTTTTGCTTGTCTGGCGTGAGGTAAGCCATCTGGGCCATTGTATTCAAGCTGGCACCCAGGAAAATTATTTCTTGTGAGGGTATTAGTTTTGACTTCTTTTTGTTTACTGTGTACCCTAGGCAACTTAGCAACTTTGTTACAAATGCCAGATGCTGTAGTAGGATGTCTTTGCTGTCCGCTTGGATCAGGCAGTCATCCAGATATGGGTAAATTTGTATTCCTCGTTGTTTGCAATATGCAATTACTGATGCCAGGCATTTTGTGAATACTCTGGGCGCAGTAGATAAGCCAAAGGGCAATGCAGAGAATTGATAATGCGTTGTGCCTGCCAAAAATCTGAGGTATCTTCTGCAATCTTGTCTGATAGGGACATGCAGGTATGCCTCTTGGAGGTCCAACATTATCAGCCAAGACTCCTTGCCCAGCATGGGAAGAAGCCGCTGTAGTGTGAGCATTTTGAATTTGGGAATGTCCAGGTACGTGTTTAGAATTGAAAGGTCTAAGATGGGTCTCCAGGCTTTGTCCTTTCTTGGTACTAGAAACAGTCGAGTAAAATCCTTGACCTTGCTCTTTTGCAGGTACCTTCTGAATTGCTTTCATGTTCATGAGTGCTGAAATTTGCTTTTGTGCCTCTGCCCATTGGTTTGTTGGCAGATTTGACATGCCTCTCATCCGTGGTAAAGTGTGAAAATGAAATCTGTAGCCTCGGGTAATGATATCCAAAACCCATTTGTCCTTTGTTATGATGTGCCAATTTTGTGGAAAAAGAGCCAGTTTTCCTCCTAGAGGTGCTGCCTGGGCAATTTTGCTTGGCAGGCAAAGAGGAAAGTCATTGAGTTTGTTTTCTGAAGGGTTGAGATTGTCATCTCCCCCTCTTTGAGTTGTTGTCTGCCATTGTCTAGGCTTGAAGGTACCTTGTGCCTGGCCTCTGCCCCTAGGGCATCTGTACCTGCCCCTTTGGGGTCTGTCTGAAGCAGGAAAGGACCAGTTTTTTGATGGCCAGTTTCTGCTGAAGCGAGGAGGTTGCACCTGTAAAAAATCTTTAACTGTTTGCATTGATTTTGCCTTTTCTTCCATTTTCAGACTTCCTCTGCTTTGACACCAAATAATGCATCCTTTTGCAGTGGAGCATCCAGTAATTTTGCTTTAACATGTTCTGGTATGGTCTGCTCTTTTAGCCAAGCATGCCTACATATTACAGACCCTGTGACCGCTGCTCTACATGAGGCCTCCAAAGAATCAAAACCACACTGCAAGGTATGTTTTCCCACTTGTTCTGCTGCATGCAGCAAATCTTGCATTCCTTTGAAATCTAGTTGATCTGTTTGAGGGAGCATTTTCTGTTTTAACTGAGTAAGCAAGTACTGCTGGTATTTAATCATGTGGAATTGGCAGTTTAATGCTCTCATGGCCAAAGTGGCAGAGGTATACACTTTTTTTCCCATCTTTCCAATGCCCTGGAATCTCTTTCCGCAGGTAGTGGATTCTTAGCAGTAGAGGCCTTTACCCCTTTGGGACCCTGGGAAATGGTTTCTGGGTCTGCAGCAGGGCTTTTATATAAAAACTTGTGAGAGTCAGGGACTCGATAGTATCTGTCTGGTTTAGGTGGTGCAGGAGGTAAGGAATCTGGATTTAGACTGGATTCAGTGTAGACATTATCCAGAATGTCTAAAACAGGAGGAATGGCTAGGGGGTCTATGCTGAGGTAGAAGAAGAAACTCACGGAGTCTTTTCTTGGAGTCAGAGTAATCTTGACCTTCCCAGTGGAAATGCTCTCTCATGGTGTGCAGGGTTTCCCCAAAAGAGAAGTCTTCAGGAGAGGAAACAGAGGGAATAGACTCCTCAGCATCTGAGTCTTCATACAGAGGGAAGGGGTAATCCTGTTCTTCAGAATTTGCTGAGGAAATGGATTCCTGGTCAGGAGGAGGTAAATCTTCCTCCAGTCTAG
Source organism: Protopterus annectens (assembly GCF_019279795.1). Lineage (NCBI taxonomy): Eukaryota > Metazoa > Chordata > Ceratodontiformes > Protopteridae > Protopterus > Protopterus annectens. Next base: position 12,515,761 of record NC_056744.1, read on the forward strand.
GCCTTTTGTCAGGAGGGGGCTGGGAACCTCTGATAAGGGTAATCAGGTCCTCCACCATTTTGAGCATCTGTTTTTTTTTTTGGCATAGAGGCCTGTGCGGGAGTCTGTGGACCCAGTTTCCTAACCTTTGGAAGCTTAGCGTATGACTTAATGGAGACAGTCGTCGGTTTAAAGACGCCTTCTGAAGCCGAAGGCCTGTCCATAGTCTCCGGATCGCCGCCAGGGCTGGCGTCCGTGAGTTGAGGAGGAACCGGCTCCAGTGACCCAGTAGATTCTGACTGAGAGATAGTAGTATTTTCTAAATCTGCGGTAGTCCGGGGCTGCGTAGGCACCTCACTGACTACCGAAGATCCGGCGGCAGGCCTAACCGAGACCTCAGTATCTGGTCTAGGCCTAGGCTGGCTGTCCTTGTCCTTGCGTTTTTTAAACATAGCGATTGTCGGAGGTTCCGACGACATGATGTAGTTGAATTTTCTGCCAAAATAATGTCGGGTGGTATCAGCCCGACGCTTAATAGTGCGTTTATTGAACCTAGCGCAAAACCGACAACCAGAAAAGTCGTGGTCTGGGCCTAGGCAAGGAATACAATAAGAATGAAAATCCTTATGAGATATTTGCTTCCCACAAGAAATACAATTATTAACTTTGTCTGACATCGGTCTGAGGCAAGAAAAGTTTCCCCAACGAGGTACTTAGCTTTATAGAAGACTTCGGCTGAAATTCTGTTTGGAAATCTCAGGAGCTGGCCGACCGGCACTTGCGAACTGCTTCTGCTTCGGGCACCGCGCAGCAAGAAAGACTGAAGAAAATGGCGTCGGCTGCCTCTTTTATACCCCTGCCGCACTGATGTCAGGGAAGAAGCGACGACAACCGACGCCGGACCAAGGCTTTGGAATTCAGGCCGACTGCGGGACCGCCTGATGGCAGGATAACCCAAGTGTGATGACTGCAGCAGCATAGCACGATGAACATCATCAGATGTGCTCTCCTTCAAGAGCTCCTTTTGTACGTCTGCCACAAAAGCCATAATATTTAATGGTGAACCCTTGCTCCAGTGAGACTTATTCCTAGGGGCCATTAAGACCCTATTTGATTTATGTGGTATCAGCTCCCACCATGTCAGGTTCACTCCAGGAATACTGAGAGGCCAGGTCTATTAGATTGTTGGGGGACGGACCACCCAGGAGGCAGAAGAGCCAGCCCAGAATTCCTCAAGTAACACTAATTCCTCTGCAGAGGGGGCTTCAGTGCGTGAATGCCCTCTTTGCTTTATCAACACCAGAATGTCTCTAAAAGCAACATCCTCCAGAGGGGTTCATGGGGAGCCCACCCCTTCATCAAAATCAGTGTCGTCTGAGACTAATTCCAGAGATGAGGCCAAGTGCCTTCTCTTACTTGCCCACTTCCTTGGGCCCTCCCCCAAAAGGGGCTTCAGGGAAGGGTCAGAATCGGAAAGGGAATTTGCCAGGTGAGAGCACCCAAGACTAAATGAGGCTGACTGTCTCTCACCAGAATGAAAGGACACGGAGACAGAATCCACAAGAGGTCAGAATTGAACACGGTAGGATCTGGACAGAACCCTCTCAAATGCCCCAAACGTGAGAGAAACTGTTGGGAGTTAAAGTCAATAATGCTATCACCTCTGACATGAGTGCTCTATGGAGAGAATCTGGGACTGTGAGCTTCTGATCCAAAAATCAGACCAGAACAAGAGAACTCATTGGTGGGGCAGTAGGGGCCATGAACAGAGCCACTGAATGGGGTAAGCTCCAGGAGAACCTCCAGCTGGATTTGTGGACAGAGAAATTTCCGCATCATCCTGTTGATCTCAGTTTCCAATAGACTTCTCGATGACTGAAAGGACCTGAAAATGAATCACTGATGGTGGTAGAGATAAGCACTTGTGTTTCTCCTGCAAGAATGGTGAGTGAATATTCATACTAGCTGGGGCTGGGGAGAAACAAAGAGATGGAGATAGTGATTGGACATGAAAGTCTTGGGAGTCTTCTGAGTCAGACTGAACTGTTCAGACAGGTCCGAAGACCCTTTTCTAGGTTTTGCTCCCTTTTCCTTCTCTATTTACATAACTCTCTTTCCTTTTCCTTAGGATGCTTAGGTTTACCTGACTTTTTTTAAACAGGGAAAGGACATTTCAGGGGCTGAAGAAGATGATCCTCCTCCTTAGAAGGGAAGAAGGTTCTTAAAAACTAGTTTGTCACAATGGTCTTCTAAAGCCTTGGCTCCAAACAAGGGGCAAGTTTCACAATCCACTTTTAACTACAACCCTCACAGACAACACACACATAGGGGAGTAAGTGTCTTAGGGCAAGGATCTTGTGCCCACAAGTTGTGCATTTATTAAATCCAATGGCCTTGTCAGACATGTTAGCCTAGGAAACAAAGCAGCCACACAAAAAGAGAGAGCAACAGACACCATCAAAAATTAGACTCAGCTTAGCTAGAAAAATGGAGTAATCCTTATAACACAACCAGCAATACAAATATATAGTATATTATTGTAAAGTATAATATAGTAGGAAATATATTTTAGTTTTTGTAAGGGTAGAGAAGGTGGGAAAGGAAACAAGTTCCTTAAATAGGGTTGGAGTACAGTAAAAAACTGAGTCCGAAGGAAAAAACAGTAACAGAAGAGTTAAGATAAGGATCTCATTAAAAGAAATGGGGGGGTGATAACAAGCACTTATCCAACACAACAGCAGAGCCCTCAAATCATGTACCTTGAAGGACCAAGTAGCAAATGAGATCTGAGGGAATGTGGGGAAGAAGTTAGATTCAATAGACCAACTACTAAATGGAATGAAAAAGACAACAGCAGAAAGTCAGTCTGCAGTTATAATGGCACTGGAGTGAATGAAATCACCCCAAAGGAAGGTAGTCCTGAAATGTATATAAAATGAAGAGGATGGGCCAAAACTCCAGTGATTTTCCCCTCAACCTAGGACAGACATCCATGGTAACCAGAACCTGTAATATTGGTGGATGAATGAGTTCCACATGTCAGTTGACCCAAAACTGTCCACCACTATATACATATGCAGGCTTTGGACCTTTTGATTAGAAAGGCAATAGAATCTGATCTTTTGGACCAATACACACAAAGTCCTTCATATGTCTTTAACGTGAAGCTTAATGTGGTGTACCATCTATATGGCTGCAGCCACACGTCCTGGTGTTCTAAAGCAAAACACAGCCAAGACAAAAGGCAAATGCAAAACCTTAGCACTGCAGCTAAGTGGGTAACATCTGTGCCTCAAGAAAACATGCATAGCAAAAGAGTGCGTCTACACAGAGGTCAGCACCTGAGTTGTTACTAAATTGAACAACTTAAGCAGAAACTCCCAGGAGAAGGTTACAGCCTGCACAGATAGACCAGTCAGGAGCCACTTATCAAAGATGAAGAATAATCTTCCTTTCTACAGCTTCTAATGAGCAGCTACTATCGACATACTTTTAGTAAAATACTCAGACTCCATGCCAATTTCTGTGTTTAAGAGGTCCAAAGAACACACCTAAATCTCCTTTGGATTTACACTGAAGAATGGACTACACAAAGACCATTCAAAAAGTTTACTCTGAGATTCAGCCATTGAACACTCTTGTAGTGAGACACTGGGCAAGGATAATGAGGAACTATGAACCAAAGTATGTGCCATCTAAATGCAACTGTTCTCATTCATTTTTTACCGATGACTGATCCACGCAAAGAGTGGAAGAAAAAGACCCCAAATACCTGTTGAGTGGAACAGTCAGGCAAGGTTTCTAGAGTGCTGCTGTCTTAGTTGTGGATGGACTGCAGTCTCTCTTGAACACAGAAGACCCTTGTTGCTGGAAATTGCGATTGTTGAGCTTGATCCCAGCTGCTTCTGCTGAGTTTGGCTGTATGCCAGGTCATACTATATGAGACATAGACTCCTCTGTATCCGTGAAAGAGGTATAACTGTGGAGGGTGACACTCACAGCCATCAATCAAGGTTTTTCCAATGTTTCAGAGGTGCTCATGAGCTTTTAATAAAAGATAAGTGGATCAGAAAAGAAAGCCTCTAGAAAAATCCCCATAGCTTCCTCAATGAACTCAGTAAGCCGGAGCCATGTATGACACAGAATGGCTATTCCAGATCCCATAGTTCTTGCCTAGAAGATACAGTCTATACCTGAGGGGTTGCCAGATAGATTTAATTTGCGAGACTCTTCTCAATGTACAACACATACAGTACTTGGTTCAACTTCTGTATGGCTAACATGGCAGACTCGCACACTTATGAAATATGCCCATTGTGTGGAATACCACATGTGGTCAATAGAAAGCTAGATTTTGCGAAGGGAAAGCCTTCCAAAGACTGAGGATATCATGGTATCATGTTTGGATCTGTACCTGAATAAGCCCACTCTTTGAGAAGCCAGAAGATGCAGTAAGCATTTTTGTTTTAAACAGAAGCTTCTGTAAACATTTTCTTTCAAAGCACATCTAGTGGTTTCTTTTAGGAAGTCCACCAGAGAAGTCATCCTGGAAGACTGCAAGGTTGCAGTCTCTTTTGTGGTAAGGACACAGAGTACAGCAATACCAATATTTATGGAGACATGATAAAATGAAGCATTTATGAGTATAGGCTAGAAAGGATTCTGTTATGGCAGTTAAGCATATGGGGAAAGAATCTATACAAAAGATAATACAACACTAAAACTGGCAGTTCTTGTCCGTGGATATGGATTGTAAGATACAAGCAGTAAAATGTTTTTAGTCCATTTACTTTTATACATAGGTCAAGTATATATATATTTTTTCTTTTTTATCAAGCAGAAAAAAAGTTGTGAATAGTAATTAATAAACAGTTGAAAGATTTCATCTGGGAAGGGAAAACGGCAAGAGTCAAATAGGATAAGCTGATCCTTCCCATAGAAGAATATCTATGAACAAGGTGGTTTAGGATTACCCAATTTGAAGGGATGTTTTACAGCTACACAGTTAAGGCCTCCTATATAACACAAGCAGAAAACCAAAATTCAAATTGGGAAGAGATGATGAAGCAGGAAGCAAATTTAAGAAATAAGAAGTGTGTGGATTTTTGATGTAGCTCCTTAAGGAGACTAACAGTCATGCAGAATATTACCATTCATAAAGTAGCAGAAATTATTCTAAGAACTAAGCCAACAATGGGATGGAGAAAAGAGATTCTACTGAGGGGGGTGACTGCAATTAGGAGTACATAGAATAGGCAAGAGAGGACTAGAATTTACTGGAGAAAACTGGCAAAGGAACCAAGTTATCAGGAACAAATAATTAGAGAGGGAAAGGTAATAGAAAGGAAGACAGCAACAAGACATTTGGACTGCAGTCTAGTAACTGCCTTCCCTACCAGGGACTGATAACAGAGTACAGGCAAAAATAAAGGGCTAGGGAAATCCTAAGTGAAAGGCCTGCACTTGTAGAGTTTCAGTTGAATCTAGCACAGAAGCAGCTGTTAAAAATAATAATTAATAGGACATATAAAATAATGCATAACTATAGGAATCAATTACAGGAACTTAAAAAAAAATGGGAAGAGAGACTGGATAAGCAATTCACAAAGAAATAATAGGAGGACATGTTTATGGCTCCCAAATATGTAACAAAGTCTGGAACATTTAAAATGTTTTGCTTGAAACTGCCTGCATATGTATTTTTATACTAAAGTAACTTTCTCTCAGGTGGATGGCAAATGTTCTAGGAGTGATAGGGAAGAAAGAGGCAACTGGGAAAGTACAGTTTTGTACACTTACCAGAAATGTAGATGTTCGAGTGTATTCACTGTTGCAGTCATCACACTTGGGTTATCTGCCTGCAGGTAGTCCTCAGTCGGCCCGAATACCAGAGTCTTGAGATTTCTGCGTCGAATGCTGTCACGTCTTCCATGACGTCAGGGGTATAAAACATGCAGCTGATGCCATTACATCAGTTTTTCTTGCCCCAGATGTCAGGAGCCCACAAAATATGAAGCAATCACATGGTGTGGAACATCTCCAATAAAAAGTAAATACCACTGCCATAAGATGTGGCCAAAAAAGAGAATAGGTAGAAAGTATAGAAAAGTCAGGGGGCTGGAGAGAGGGTAACCAGGACTGCAACCGTGAATACACTCTAACATCTACATTTATGGTAAGTGTACACAACTGTACTATGTTCTTCATGTTTCACTGTTGCAGGCATCACAATTGGGTCAATTCCCAAAGCTGAGGAGGGGTGGAGGCAGTCAAGAAGTACTAGGGCTGGCTAGCAGGCCTTGTAAGACTGCTGTGGCAAATCCAGCTCTGGATTTAGAAAAGATAGGCAAGTGGTAATGCTTGGTGAAGGTGTGTACAGAACTCCAGGTTGAAGCTTCCAGGATGTCCCTGGTAGGGACTTCCCTTAGAAATGCTGCAGTGGTTCAGGTAGCCCTAGTGGAATGGGTTCTGAGCCTCTGTGGCGTAGGATTTCCATGGTGTTTGTAGCAGAAATGGATGCAGTGTGCTATCCATTTGGAGTTGGTTTGCTGTGAAATGGCCTTGCCCTCTGCCCCTGTAGCAAAGCTGACTAGCAGCTGGTCAGTTTTTCTGAAAGGTTTAGTCCTGTCAAGGTAGAACCTGAGCGGTCTGTGCACATCCAAGGAGTGCAGGATCCTTTCCCCTTTATTCTGAGGTTTAGGGAAAAAGGTTGGTAAATGGATGGATTGGTTTAAAGCCACAATGGATACCACCTTGGGCATAAAAGATGGGTTAGTCCTCAGGGAAACCCTGTCCGCATGGAAGATAATGAAGGGTTCCACAGCCATAAGGGCCTGTAACTCAAACACTCTTCTTGCTGAAGTGATGGCTAGAAGTAAGGCTGTTTTCCAAGAGAGGAATTTTAACTCTGCTGTAGCAGCAGGCTCAAAAGGGGGAAGCGTGAGCTTCTCTAGTACAAAGTTAAGGTCCCAGGCAGGAGTAGGAGCTCTCCTTGGGGGTCTTAAATTGTTAGCTCCTCTCAGGAACTGTTTGATCAGAGGGTGAGAAAAGAGGTAGCTCAGTGCTGTAATGAGCTGAGATGGCAGAGGCATGAATCTTAATTGATGAGGATAGGCCTTTGTGGAGCAGCTCTACTAGATAATCTAGGATTTGAGGTAAGGTGGGCACAGCTGTGTCCTTTCTTTGAGACTGGTTCCAAGAACAGTATCTTTTCTACTTTTCTGAATAGGATTTCCTAGTACTAGGCCTCCTGGCCTCAAGGATGACATCCATCACCTGTTTGTTGAGGGTTGTTGGTGATGTATTCAGGGAATAAGCCAGGCTGCCAGGTTCAGGGTTTGCAGCTGAGGATGCAAAATCTGTCCCTCCTGCTGGGACAACAGAGAGGGGGGGTCTGATGTAGGTGCCATGGTGGCACTGCTGTCAGACTGCGTAGGAGTGGGTACCAGTGCTGGCGTGGTCAGTCTGGCGCAATAAGGATTGTCCTTGGCTTGTCCTGTTTGATGTTGAGTAGTACTTTTGAAAGGAGGGGCAGGGGGGGGGCATAGATTGAGAGGTTTTCCCATGAGTTCTGGTGCAAAATTTGCTAAGTTGATGGCTTTGGGGGGAAGCAAAGAGGTCCACCCCTGGTGACCCCCACCCGTGGATTAGAAATTTGAATGAGTTTGGTTCCAGTTTCCACTTGTGTGGGTCCATTAGATTTCTGCTTAAGTCGTCTGCCAGTGAATTTTGTTTGCCTGGCAGGATTTGAGCTTGCAGTTGCACTTGATTGCTCAAGGCTGTGTTCCACAGAACCTTAGCTAACCTGCAGGGTGGGTAGGAATGAGTTCCCCCCTGTTTGTTTATGTACCACATATAACCGTGGTGTTGTCTGTCTTTATCAAGAGTTGCCCTGGCAGGATAAGGTATTTGAAGGCTGGCACAGTACATTCTGTACAGCTAACATTTCTTTTTGATCGATATGCAGGTGAATTTGTCCGGGGCTCCATTTGCCTTGAATGCATTTGCCTGCCATGTGAGCCCCCCATGCATAGTCTGATGTGTCTGTTGTCAGGGTTTGGGAGGCTGGGGGGTTGAATGAAAGGGAGTCCCTTGTTGTGGTTGTAAGCCTCTGCCCACCAAAGGAACTCTGTCCTTAGGCAAGGAATAGGAATCACTGTTTCCAGGTCCTGAGAATGTTGACACCAGAGACTTTTTAAGTACCATTGAAGTTTCCTCATATGCAGTCTTGCATATGGAATTAGGAGAATGCATGAGGCCATGAACCCTTCAGCTTGCAGTATTTTTCTTGCAGATGGCTGGGTTTGGGTGGCCAGTAGTTTGAAGTAATTTGTCCAATAAAATAAACCTGCTTTTCTAGAGTGAGGAATGCCACCTGGGAAGTTGTGTTCAAGCTTGCTCCCAGGAATACAATTTTTTGGCTGGGTACCACATGTGATTTCTTTTCATTGATGGTATACTCCAGAGAAGTTAGGAGTCTCTTTACAAACGTCAGGTGCTGAAGTAGCAATTCCTGACTGTCCACCTGAATCAGGCAATCGTCCAAGTATGGGTAAATTTAAATATTTACCTGCCTGCAGTATGCAATGGCTGGAGCCAGGCACTTCGTGAATACCCTGGGTGCAGTAGATAAGCCAAAGGGAAATGCAGAGACCTGATAGTGCATACAGCCTGCCCTAAAACGTAGACATTTCCTGCAAGGTTTCCTTATAAGGATGTGCAGATAAGCTTCTTTTAAGTCTAGGGTGACTAGCCAGGAGTCCTTGGCTAGCATAGGAAGCAGATGCTAGAGTGTAAGCATTTTGAATTTTGGTACCACCAGGAAGGTGTTGAGAATTGATAGATCCAGAATAGGGCACCAAGAGTTCTCTTTTCTGGGCACCAGGAACAGTCTGGAGTAGAAACCCTGTCCCCTTTGCTCTGTTGGAACTGGTTGAATAGCCCTGATACTGAAGGTCTGGCAATCCACCTGGGGTTGGCAATGAGTGGAAGTAGAATCTGTATCCCTGGGATACAATGTTTAAAACCCATTGGTCCTGGGCAATATACTCCCAGTTTTTTGCATGCAGGGCAAGTTTTCCTCCTAGGGGTGCAAGTACTTGGGCATAGCTGGGAAGGATGAAGGACAAGTCATTGTGAACTTTTTCCATAAGGGGTTGGCTTACCACTCCCTGTTTTTGAGGAAGGAGCACTCCATTGTTTAGATCTGTGCATACCCTGAGACTGTAGTCTTTGTGGTCTGTTACCCCTGGGTTTGGACTGAGAGGGACTGGAAAGGACCAGTTTTTTGAAGGCCAATGCCTACTGAATCTAGGAGGCTGTACCTGTAAAAAATTTTTAACAGTTTGAAAAGATTTAGCTTTTTCATCCATCTTTTTAAGAACTGCTTCTGCTTTTGTGCCAAACAAACATTCTTGGTTTAATGGAGCATCTAGTAAATTTAGTTTTGACATGGTCTGGCAAGATTTGTTCCTTCAGCTAAGCATGCCTTCTCAGAACAGACCCAGTGACAGCAGCCCTGCAAGATGCTTCTAAGGCATCAAAACCACATTGCAAAGTATGTTTACCAACTTGGTTTGCAGACTGCATTAACACTTGTAAATCTTTATTTTCTGCACAATCAGGAATCAACAACATTTTTTGTTTAATGAGTTCCATAATATGCTGCTGGTACTTCAACATGTTAAACTGGCAATTTAAAGTCATGATGGCAAATGTTTTAGAGTTATATACCTTCTTACCCCATATGTCTAAAGCCCTAGAACCCCTGTCTGAAGGGGTAGGGTTTTTGGCTGTAGTAGCCTTAATACCTTTAGGTCCCTGGGAAATGGTCTCTGGAGCCGCAGTGGGATTTTTAAAGAGAAATTTGTGAGAGTCAGGTACTCTGTAGTACCTGTCAGGCTTTCTAGGAGCTGGTGGTAAAGTATCAGGGGTAAGACTGGATTACATGAAGACATCATCTACAATATCCAGGACAGGGGGTATAGCTAGAGGCCTATGCTGAGGCAAGTCTAAAAATTCCCTGAGTTTCTTTTTGGACTGTGGGTAGTCCTCGCATTCCCAGCAGAAATGCTCTCTTAGGGTATGCAAGGTTTCACTGAAAGAAAAGTCCTCTGGGGGGAGGCAGAGGGAATGGAATCCTCTGCATCTGAATCTTCATAGGTAGATAAGACATCCTAGATAGGGCCATCCTACCATAGTCACCACTGTCTCTCACTTGCTGAACTGGGCTGGCTTGAACTCCCTCACCTCCTTCAGTGGTATCAACTCTCACTCGCCCACAAACTAGTAAACCATCCACTAAATGTCCCATCCCTCCAGAATCTACTCCAACCCTATTGCACCACCAAACCACTAAGATCCAGCAACAAAAATCACTTGCAGATCACTAAAGCCAATAACTCTGCTGGTGAAGCACTATTCTCTTGCGCCATAGCCAAATTATGTAACTCACTCCCACCCACAATTACCTCCGTACCATCATGCACCCACTTCAAAACTTTACTAAAAGTGCACATAAAAACATGCTGGCTATGCCCTTGCAACTCCCACTCTAATATCATCCACCCCATCCAACCACTACCTTTCTCTCCACTCCACTAACTACCTTGATTATAGCAAACTCAGATGCTCATAAGCCTAGTACTTATTATACAGCAGGAACTTCTCATTGTAACATTTGTTAATGTCTGTTATGTACTTCACAGATAAATATTCTAGTTGTCTACTGATGTACTATGTTCATCTGTAAATATGTTGTAAGTAATTGCTATGTTAAATTGTTAATCGCTATGAAATCCAATGTAACTACTGTCTGTTTATTTTACTGTGGAGCTTTTCTCCCCAGGCCTCCGCTGAAAATGGACCTACGTCCAGTCGGACACTCCCGGTCAACAAATTTAAATAAATAAATAAATAATAATAAATAAATAAGATAAGGGTATGTCCTGCTAATCAGAGGGGTCAGAGTCATTGGACTCATGGTCTGTAGAATCAGAAAGAAAATCAATTCTTTGTCTTTTAGATGGGAAGGCTGGCTTCCCCTAATTAAAGTAATAAGGTCTTCAGCCATTCTACGCATTTGTTTCTGTGGCATGGGAGCTTGAGAATGCGCTTTGGTCATCGGTTTCCTAGGCGTACTGCGAACTCTGGGCCTGAGAAATTCGGTAATATTAGTCAGAAATGAAGTAGTCAGTTTAATACGAACATTGGAAGGTCTGAATACACCATCAGAAGCCGATGCATGCACAGCAGCTCCGGACCCATCCAAGGTAGAGACATTTGCAGGTTCCACAGTTGAAGAAACATCTCGCGGCATACCAGACTCCGAATGGGTCTCAGTAGAGGCCTGCGAATCTATAGAAGTGGGTAACAGGGGCTGCGAAAGTGACTCACCGAGTACCAGCAGACTGGCAACTAGCTTAACAGAAGCGGCGTCGGCAGTTTTGGACCTATGTGGTCTCTGTCTTTATCCTTACTTTTTTTGGAAGATCGGTAGTCGGATGGCTTATCAAAGCCATTTTGGAATACGGAGAACGAGAGCAAAAGAATTTAGCGACAAAGATAGCCTGACGAATAGTTCGGGAATTGAACAAGGCACAAAACCGACAGTGAGGGATGTCGTGGTCTGGGCCTAAACAGTTGACCCAGTAAGAATGAAAATCTCTGTGAGGTATTTGCTTTCCAAAAGCAAGACAATTGTTAACTTTTTCTGACATTGGTTAGAGCAAGAAAAAAAGATCCCCAATGGGGTACTTAGATTTAGAAGACTTCAGGTTTAAAACTCGAAAAACAAAAATTTCAGGTAGCGTCTGACCGGCACTTGCGAACTGCTTCTGCTTTGGGCTCCCGCACGGCAAGAAAAACTGATGTAATGGTGTCGGCTGCATGTTTTATACCCCTGACAACCTGATGTCATGGAAGAGCGACAGCATCCAACGCAGAAATCTCAAGGCTGTGGTATTCGGGTCGACTGAGGGCTACCTGAAACCAGATAACCCAAGTGTGATGACTGCAACAGTGAAACACGAAGAACATCATATGTTTTGGGAGTGCAATGAGTTGTCAGACTTTAAAAATTCCCTACAGAGTGCTGTGTCAGAAATACTAAATGAGCAAACAGATATAACTAATGAAATAATTTTTTGAGCTGAATTCAGGATATGAATTGCCTAGACATGGTAAGGCCTTGTTAAATTTAATTCTGGTATCTGCCAAAAAAAGCAATTACTAGAAAATGGAAATTAAGCTTAAGCCAACTGTATTTGATGTAGTGAATATCTTAAGAGAGATAAGAGAACTGGAAATGGGATCTTTAGAAAAGTGTAGGAGCAAATTACATAGACAAAATGGAAATTGTGGGAACAATACATTCAGAAAAATGTTTTAAAGGAAGAATGAGGTTTAACAGAAGGCAGGAATTGGCCAATTTATTTAACATTGGATTTATTATACTGTGCAAAAAATATATGCGATATATAATGTTTTAACTGTGAACAAGTTAATATTTGTTTATTCTTTTATATAACTGCAAGTTTGCCTATGTCACAAGTGATGATTCAACAAAGGTGTTTAAAAAAATACCAGGCAAGTAAAGACCTGATGTTAGGATTGTCCCTGCCATAATTAAAGCTGCTGATTCAAATTAAATCTTTACATACACAAAACATTCTAAATAGTGTGATTAATGAATACAGTAGAATGATTCTGAAGATATATTAGAATGAAACAGCGTAGTGCTGCTTAACAAGGGGAATCAAAACATTCACTTTTAATGTCAAAGGGCCGCACTTAAAATAATTTGAGGGTGGGGTGGGGAAAAAGGATGCTGTCAGCTTGATGGGTAGCACAATCTTGAACAAAGGAAGTGCAGGACACCCTGCAGAACCAAACTGTTAAAACAAAATGAAAATGTAATAAAAAAGTAGAAAGGTCAGAGAGATATGATATTTGTATGGGAATGGTAATGGACTGCTGTGATACAATGATAATGTTTTCTGCATGCTGAACACTTGATACTCTCCCTCTACTCTGGTTTTACAGTACTAGTCTGCATGTACATCTGAATTAAGTAGGAAAATGTTATTACTGCTACTGTGCATTTGTGTGAAACAAATCTTAACTACATTACACTGGTTATTACTATTTTTTTTACAGGCATTTAAAAATACATTCAACAATGTAGGTACAATTGCTGGGCATTGGGTATGTCTTTGGATACAAAGGAATAACCTTGCTGAGTTGATAAGTTTAAAAAAGTCATTGTTCTGTCCTTCAAGGACTAGTGTGCATTCATATAAAGTAAATTGGAATACTTTACTATGGCCATTTTTATGGCAATCATACACATAATACATAAATGGCCAATAAATTGGCCATAACCGATGAGTATGGATATTTTTGGATTACAATGACAGCAGTTTCAGAGGCCTTTTATGGTTGAAATGTTCCAAAAAGGGTATTTTTGTCATTACTGGTCAATACATTTTGATTCGCTGCTTAATGGAAAAAATGTTGAAAACTACAAATTTAAAGCAAAATAATGCATGTTGTTTTAAATTATACGTCTCAAAAAGGTGAGTCCAAAAGAACACATGCACGATCCTAAAAATATGTGCATGGTAGGGCCCATGGTTTGAAAACAGCCCAGGGCCGAAGGTACTTTTAATGTGCCACAGCCTGGTGGCCAAAGCTAGCCAAGAAAAATCAGATTATTGAAAGTATCATAGGAACAGGAGGCACAGGGTGAGGAGAGAAGGCCACAAAGGAGCGCTTTTATCCAGAACAGAAGAGGCAGACAAAGAACAAGACCACATCCAATGAACCCTAACATTGGCCTTTGCTAGTATGTCACAATCACTGACGGGAATGGGCAAGAGACATTCGCTCCCCACAAGAATCTATCACAATGACTCAGTGGTGCTGGTGAATGTCAGAGGTCCAAAAGGGGCACTTAGCTAAAAAATATATATATATATCTAAAAAGTCCTTTTAATGTTATTTACGTTTTACTGTTTAATAGGATATATAATATACATGTGATATGAACTCTACATTGAGTCAGTTGGAGTTGCATTAAAAATAATTGCACAGAAATTTCAAATATTACAGATGAAGTTACTGTCTTTTTTAACTCCATTACAAGTCAGAAAGATATTTTCACCTAAATGCATGGTCTTCGAGTATACTGCTCACAAAGACTGTCTGTGTGCCACAAACACAGATAACGGGAAAGAGGGATGGCGAGATTAACAGGCAACATTAATGAAACACCTTGACTTCTGTGGTGAATAACTGCTCAATTGCACAGACTCTATGGCTTTACTCTACTACTGGTCATAGTCTTGACAGCCCACTGTGCACTTTATCTTGTAAGTTTGAAAATAGTCAAGGCAATACTTCTCTCTAAAATATAAACTTAAAAGTTGGAAAAGTTCTGATGTAAAGATGTATGTTTGGTAAGAGCTTCAGAATGTATTTCTTTGTTTAAAAAATATATGTATTATCAGTTATACTTATGGTAGCAATGCTTAATAATTTTTCTTATTGTACAGTTTTGTAAAAACCTATAGATGTTTTGCAAAACTGGTTTGAAAAATTGGCAAATACAGGACTCCCTTAGTGTACAGTGAAAAGGAGTTAGCATTCTCAGCAGCCTGTTCTGAATTATACCATAGCCATCTTTGTTAACTGTGACCCTAGAGGAGGTTCTTTGTCATGCATGACTGTATAGTCATGTAAGACAAAGAACCTCCACCAGGTTCCAGCTAGCTGTGAATGTGCTTCAGCCAAACAAATGAGGAAATGAGTGGTGCCTACACCCCAAAGTAAGAGACGGGGATGCATCGTTCTTGCAAAGAGAATGCACATGCACATAAACTCTCACTGGTCAAAGGTAAGGGTGCACTTTACCAGGACTGGGAGGATGTCTCACCATACCTCTCAGGATCTGCTATTTGCACAAACTGTTGAATTCTGCCCATAGACTGAGCTTTGTCCCCCTCCCCCCAATACTTAGTGATTTTTTTCATAAGGTTAAACATTGCTTATAGGTTCATACAACTAATGTAAAGCTTTATGAGTGCTTAATACTAACAATAACTGGTATAATAACCAAAGACCTACTTAAGTAAAGGAATGACACATTTGAACTTCTACCGTTTAAGTGTATGGGGAATTTAACACCTGAAGACCTACTGCTTTTGTCCTTCTGTGATTTTTTTTTTTAATTAACCAAAAGTTGACAGTATGGCCTTATCCCTAGAAGATTATAATCACTATCGCTATCTGCTGTATTTTTTAACCTTTTAATGAATCTCTGGCAAAGGCCTTGGGTTGTGTGAGGGATTTCCTTGCCAATTGGATGTTGGGAAAACTCATCCACCATCACTGAAACAGGTTAGAAGATTCTCCCCTGACATCTAGTGGAGGGGCAGATTGTATTCTGGACACACATGGCAGTGTATCATGATATACTCCCCCCCCCCCCCAAATGTTATCTCTGAACAATACATCAGTTTTGGTGCCAGCAATAAGCATGTCAGTCTTGTGCATCTTTCTATTCCTTAATTAGAACATATACAAACAAAATAAATGATCAGACTCAAAATGGAGTACTCTAGGACCTTGACAAGTACCCTTTGTTTCACTAGGTGATTCTCCCACCCACTGCCATCTTGAACAGTGACCCTATCTACCACATCAACTTGGGTCTTTAACCCACAACCTTCAGTTTCTTACCCAACATCCTATACAGCAAAGTGTCAAAAACGTTCTTATAAAATGTTGAGGTACATAACGTAAATGGGATTCTGATAGTTTAACTTGCTAGTGAGCTTTTAGAAAGTACAGTTCTGTACACTTACCATGAATGTAGATGTTCGAGTGTATTCACTGTTGCAGTCATTACATTTGGATAATCTGCTGGCAGGTTGCCCTCAATCGGCCTGAATATCAAAGTCTTGGGTCCTGTGTCAGTTGCTGTCTCCCAAAAAAAAAAATTATATATATATATATATATATAAATAAAATTATAAATACATGCAATTGTCACAACATAAACTTTACCTTCATCCAAAAGCAAATACACCACAAAGGCTGTAGAAAATAGTG
Source organism: Protopterus annectens (assembly GCF_019279795.1). Taxonomy (NCBI): domain Eukaryota; kingdom Metazoa; phylum Chordata; order Ceratodontiformes; family Protopteridae; genus Protopterus; species Protopterus annectens. The sequence goes on from NC_056744.1 coordinate 12,531,850, forward strand.
AAGGAAAGAGAAGCTGTAGAATAAAAGGGGGATGGCGGGTGGGTAACCAGGACTGCAACAGTGAATACACTCCAACATCTACATTTATGGTAAGTGTACACAACTGTACTATGTTCTTCGTGTTTCACTGTTGCAGTCATTACATTTGGGTAGAATCCCAAAGCTATGGATGGGAGGCTGGAACTAAATAGCATTAGGAGTGGCTATAAGGCCCTGCAGAACTGCAGTGGCAAAGCCTGCCCTGGACTTGGAGAAAAGAGGCAAATGATAATGCTTTGTAAAAGTGTGAACAGGGCTCCAAGTAGCAGCTTCTAGAATGTCTTTGTCTGGCACCCCTCTGAGAAAAGCTGCTGATGTAGATGCAGCCCTGGTGGAATGTGACCTAATGCCCTTGGGCACCGGTTTACCATGATGCAAATGGCAGAAACGAATGCAGTGGCTTATCCACTTTGAAATAGTCTGCTTTGAAATAGCCTTTCCCTCTGATCTTGCAGCAAATGCCACCAGTAGCTGCTCAGATTTTCTTAGAGATTTGGTCCTATTTAAATAGAATCTTAGTTGTCTGTGTAAATCCAAGGAATGCAGAATCTGCTCCCCCTAGTTCTGCGGATTTGGGTAAAAAGTTGGCAGGTGAATAGTTTGGTTAAGAGCCACACTAGATATCACCTTAGGTATAAAGGAAGGATTGGTCCTGAGGGACACCCTGTCTGGGTAAAATATAATAAAAGGCTCAACAGCCATGAGGGCCTGTAGTTCCAAAATCCTTCTTGCTGAAGTTATTGCCAGAAGGAAAGCTGTTTTCCAGGATAAAAACTTTATATGTGCAGTAGCAGCTGGTTCAAATGGAGGCAGGGTGAGCTTTTCCAACACAAAATTGAGGTCCCATGCAGGAATTGGTGATGATCTGGGAGGCCTTAAATTTTTGGCCCCTCTAAGATACTGTTTTAGCAAAGGATGAGAAAAGATTGGTGGCTCTGTGTTGTAATGAGCCGAGATGGCAGTGGCATGGATTTTTATTGATGAAAAGGATAGGCCCTTGTCAAGCATCTCAGTCAAGTATTGTAAAATCTGAGGAATATTTGGCTTTGCTGTGTCAATTCCCTGTGTTTGGTTCCAAGCACAGAATCTCTTCCATTTATCAGCATAAGATTTTCGAGTACTAGGCCTTCTGGCTTCCAAAATGACATCCATCACAGATTTACTGAGAGGTGTTGCTTGAATAACTACATGATCAGCCATGCTGCCAGGTTCAGAGTTTGGAGCTGATTGTGCAGGATTTGATTGTTCTGCTGAGACAGTAGATGAGGTATTTGAGGCAAGCACAAAGGAGGGAGTTAAGACATATTCCTTAGGATTGGGTACCAGTGCTGGCGAGGCCAGTCCGGGGCAATTAGAATCATTTTTGTTTTTTCTGTCTGACCTTTAGTAGGACCTTGGGAAGAAAAGGCAGACGAGGAAAGGCGTAGACTGATAGGTTTTTCCAACTGAAGGATAAGGCATCCACTTTCCATGCTTGTCTGTGATAAGTCCTTGTACAGAATTTGTCCAATTGATAATTCTGGGGAGAGGCAAATAGATCTATGTCCGGGCTCCACCATTTCTTTGTTATCATGCTGAAGACTTGTGGATTCAGTTTCCACTCGTGAGGATCCATAAGGTTTCTGCTTAGGTCGTCCGCCAGAGTATTTTGTTTTCCTGGCAGGAATTGAGCTTGAAGATGTACTTGGTAAGTCAAGGCTGTGTCCCACAGTGCCATGGCTAGTCTGCAAAGGGGGTAGGAATGTGTGCCCCCCATGCTTGTTTATGTACCATATAACCATGGTGTTGTCTGTCTTTATCAGTAGTTGTCCTGGATGAAGTAGGTCCTTGAAGGCTGTCAGGGCATTCTGAACAACTAACATCTCTTTCTGGTTGATATGCAGATGCATTTGATTTGGGCTCCATATGCCCTGAATGCATCTCCCCGCCAGGTGGGCCCCCCCAAGCATAGTCTGATGCATCTGTAGTTAGGGTTTGGTTGGCAGGAGGTAGAGTGAAAGACCGTCCCATGTTCTGGTGACATGTCTCTGCCCACCAAAGAAACTCCTGTTGTAGGTAGGGAATTAGAGCAATCATTGTTTCCAGACTGTGACAATGTTGACTCCATAAACTTTTTAGGTACCACTGTAGTTTCCTCATATGCAGTCTTGCATATGGAATCAGTAGAATGCAGGATGCCATGAACCCCAAAGCCTGCAGAATTTGTCTTGCAGATAACTGGGTTTTTGTTGCCATCTGTTTGAAGTAAATAGTCAGTTGCCTTTGTTTGTCTGGCGTAAGGTAAGCCATCTGGGCAGTTGTATTCAAGCTTGCACCCAGGAATGTAATCTTTTGAGAGGGTACCAGTTGTGATTTATTTTCGTTTATTGTGTACCCTAGGCATGTTAGAAGCCTTTTCACAAATGCCAGATGTTGAAGAAGAATGTCTTTGTTTTCTGCTTGAATGAGACAGTCGTCCAAGTAAGGATAGATTTGTATACTTCTTTGTCTGCAAAATGCAATTAATGGTGCCAGGCACTTTGTAAAGACCCTGGGTGCAGTAGATCAGCCAAAGATCAGTGCAGAGAATTGGTAAGGCATAAAACCAGCCTTGAAGCAGAGGTATCTTCTGCACGATTCCCTTATTGGGATATGCAGGTATGCCTCTTAAGTCTAGAGTCACTAGCCAAGCGTTCTTGCCCAGCATGGGCAGAAGCTGCTGCAAAGTTAGCATTTTGAATTTTGGTATGTCCAAGAATGTGTTCAAAATTGATAAATCCAGTATTGGGTGCCAGGCATTGTCTTTTCTGGGTACCAAGAACAGTCTTGAGTAAAATCCTTGTCCTTTTTCCTGTTCTGGTACTGGCTGAATAGCCCCCATTATCCATGAGGGACGTAACTTGTTTTTGTGCCTCTACCCATTGATTTTGTGGCAGATCTGGCCAACCGTTTGGAATTGGCAAGGTATGGATATGAAATCTGTGTCCCTGGGATACTATGTTTAATACCCACTTGTCCTGGGTTATTAACTGCCAATTTTGAGCATGAAGTGCTAGTTTTCCCCCTAAGGGGGCTGCCAAACGGTAAGTGCTTGGTAATGGCAGAGGGAAGTCATTGAGACTGTTTACTGTATGGTTGTGCTTTATTTCCTCCAGATTTGGAGGTAGAGGCATCCCATTGCTTTGATGTGTAAAAATCCTGTGATTGGTATCTAGAGCCCTTTGAGCGCCTGGATTTGCCCCATGAAGCTCTGTCGGACACAGGAAAGGACCAATTTTTTGTTGTCCAGTGTCTATTGTATCTTGGTGGCTGCACTTGTAAGAAGTCTTTTACAGTTTGCATAGACTTAGCTTTGTCCTCCATTTTCTTTAAAACCTCTTCTGCTTTATTAACAAACAGAGTATCATACTGTAAAGGTGCATCCAACAATTCAGCTTTAACATGATCAGGCAAATTTTGCTCCTTGAGCCAGGCATGTCTTCTAATCACTGATCCAGTAACTGCGGCCCTGCAGGAGGCCTCCAAAGAATCAAAACCACATTGCAAAGTATGCTTTCCAACCTGTTCTGCTGCATGCAATAATTCCTGTAATTCTTTATTTTCCACACATTCAGAAATCAACATCATCTTCTGTTTCAATAATCCTATAACATGCTGTTGATATTTAAGCATATGAAACTGGCAATTTAATGCCCTAATTGCCAAGGTTGCAGAAGTATAAACCTTCTTTCCCCATCTATCCAGCGCCCTGAAATCTCTATCATAGGGGGCAGGATTCTTAGCTGTTGAGGCCTTTACACCTTTGGGACCCTGTCAGACAGTTTCAGGGTCAGCAGCAGGGTTTTTGAATAAAAAATTGTGTAAGTCAGGAACCCTGTTAATATCTGTCTGGCTTGCTAGGAGCCGAAGGTAAGGAATCTGGAGTCATGCTTGATTCCGAAAACACATCAACAATGTCTAATACAGGAGGTATGGCCAAAGGCCTATGCTGAAGGAGAAGAAGAAAATCCCTAAGCCTCTTTTTTGATTCTGAGAAATCTTGATTCTCCCAATGAAAATGTTCCCTCAAAGTATGCAAGATTTCTCCAAAGGAATAATCTTCAGGAGGAGATGCAGATGGGATGGATTCCTCAGCATGTGAATTCCTCATAGGGTGGTATAGAAAAATTCCTGATCAGAAGAGGAATCAGAAGAAATAGAAACCTGATCTGAAGATTCATAATCAGTGTCTTGCCTAGGCCTCTTATCGAGGGGAGGGGGGTTGGGAACCACTGATCAAGGTATTTAAGTCTTAAACCATTTTGATCATCTGCTTTTTGGGCATAGAGGTCTGAGCACATGGCTCATGCGTCATTTTTTTAGCCTTAGAAGTTGCCTTTGTCGTTGTTTTTGAAGCTGGCATCGGTTTTATATAGAAATGCTGAGGCCTGAAAAAAACCCATAGAAGCTGGTGCCTGCTCAGCGGCTCCAGACCCATCTGAGGGAGAGACATCCGCAGGTACAATACTTTGAGAATCTTGCGGCATGCCGGACTCCACATGGGTCTTGGTAGAGGCCTGCTACTCAAAAGTAGTGGGTATCAGGTGCTGCAAAAGCACCTCATTGAGTACCGGCGAACCGGCGACTGACTTAGGAGAAGCTTTGTCTGTTTTGGACCTCGACGGTCGGTCTCTGTCCTTTTCTTTGCGTTTGTTGTGAACTCCGGTAGTCGGATTGCTATCCGACAACATTTCAGGGTAGTTAAATCTGTTTCCAAAATATTTTGAAGCAAAGATATACCGACGCTTAAAAGTGCATTGCTTAAATCTAGCACAAAACCGACAGCAAGGCACGTTATGATCTGAGCCTAGGCAAGGAATACAGTACAAATGAAAATCCTTATGAGGTATTTGCTTCCCACAAGTAATACAATTATTAACTTTTACTGACATCGGTATGGAGCAAGAAAAAGTTTCCCCAACGGGGTTCTGAAACTCTAATTCATAAATTTCAGGAGTTGGCTGACCGGCACTTGCAAACTGCTTCGGGCACCGCGCGGCAAGAAAAACTAAAGAAAATGGCGTCGGCTGCCTGTTTTATACCCCTGACAACCTGACATCATGGAAGAGGAGACCGCAACCAAGGCAGGACCCAAGACTTTGATATTCAGGCCGACTGAGGGCAACCTGCCAGCAGATTACCCAAATGTAATGAATGCAACAGTGAAACACGAAGAACATCTGCATCATACTTGAGTGACAAGAGCTGTATACTCCACAACAGCAAGGTCTGTATTACGAATGTCACTTCAATGGATTCTCATATTTCTAGTTCTACTTTAGTAGCCCACAGACAAAGATACAGGATTGATCAAAGACAAAACAGTTCATGCCAAATGTACAGAAATATACCTTGGCACAACATCTATGTCCACTACTAAGGCCACCTTCCACAACCAGAAATATGTGAAGAAATACCACGGTGGTTATGTGCAACACAAAAGCTGCATTTAAATATTCACAACAGAGTGTACAAAGTTGACTTTTTACTTAAAAATATCAACTGTATATTGATTTAACTGTACAAAATATTTTATTAAAAACCAAAACGAATACTGTATGTAAGCTGTTGAAAAAACACAGTTACTAGAAAAGCAGTTTAAGAAAGCAGCACCAAAACCAGTTGACAAAATATCAACAGTACATGGTTAAGCCTAAAAAAGGCTGTGAGGATAACAAAAGGTTAACAAAACAAGACAAGACTGTATCAAAAAAAAAAAAAAGACATCCACACCTCTACTTATTAAAAAGCATGTTAAATGCCTTCAGTCAGATTTAAGCTTTGTTGTTGCCATTCAAGTATGATTGATTAACAGCGGTTTAACACTTACTACTTGCAATGCCCCTTACAAAAAGGCTGATCATGTGGCTGAGAGGTGGTTGTCTTCGGTTCACAAGGGACAGTTTCCTTGGTAATGTCTCTTTGGTAATCTCATTCGTAGGGAGCTGATACAGCACAATGTGATTCTTAAGTTTGAAAAGATCTTTGGCACCTGAAGTGAAACCTGAAACGAGATAAGCAGAAAGTTGGCCAGCCCACTTTGCATTTACTAGACATAAAATATACATCAGAGCAAAAATACAGTACCATGGTTTGAAAAAAAGCTTCCTCTTTCTCAACTTTCAACATCGTAGTTCCGCATTAAACAGAAGTAGCTCTGTTTTGCGATTTTTTGATTGGCCCGTATACCAGTATACGGTCCAATCAAAAATCGCTAAACACGGAGCTGCGTCTATTTAATGCGGAACATCGCAGTTCCGCATTAAACAGAAGTAGCTCTGTTTTGAGATTTTTTGATTGGCCTGAATGCCGGCATACAGGCCAATAAAAAATCACTAAACACGGAGCTACTTCTGTTTAATGCGGAACTGCGATGTTCCGCATTAAACACAAGAAGCTCCGTGTTTAGCGTTTTTTGATTGGCCCGTATGCCGGTATACGGGCCAATCAAAAAAAAAAAAAAAAAACAAAGCGGAGGCTGCCCGGGATTTAAACTGGCAGTGCAGGACTCTGGATCAGGCTGCTGATCCCGGGACAGTCCCGCCCAAACAGGGATGTCTGGCAACCCTGGGCATACCATACTTGTCGCACTGAAGTGTCTGCTCTGACATCAGCAAGGTCTCATTTGGTACAGAAAGGCTACTTTAGAAAATTTTAATTCTTAAAAAGTTGACGCAAGACTACTTAAGCGGATGGAAAAGCAGCTCACATGGAAGATTTAGAAAGCTGTGGTGATATGTGGCTAAGCACATATGGCTCAAACAGTTCTAAGTGGATATAAACAAATAACAGCACATGATCAAATAGAGGACTACTTACTACTGGGGAAAAAAAAAAAAAAAAAACATGGCTGTATGAGTGAGTAAGCTGAAAGATTTTTATTTATTTATTTTACATTTGTTGACCGGGATAGTCCGTCTGGGTTTGAGACCATTTTCAGCGGAGGCCTGGGTAGAAAAGCTCCAATAAAACAAGAACAACACTGACAGGTACAGTGTCAGTTTTACATAGAATTTAACAGAAATATCTAGAGACAATAAAGAAAGTACAATATACAATAGGCACTTTAGTGAAAAAGAGAGTTATTACAATTATTACAATATAGTAAAGTCATAGATATATATAAATATATATATATATATATATATCTATATATATATATATATCTATATCTATATATATATATATATATATATATATATATATATATATATATATATATATGGTTTCACTTCATAATCTTGAAATGCTGAAATACCAAATTTTTTTTTTTTGGGCAGGGGTCCATCTTTAGTTGATCATTTGAGTATACTTTAATACGTGTACATATGTATACGCAAACAAAAGAAAATAAATTATCAAATTATACTCATTGTAGTTAGCTGATAGGTGGTATTAACAAGTGGGAGTGGGGTATACATGGAGACTATAAACTTTAGGGGATGAAATTTGATGTGGGCTTTATGTGGCATTGGCCTAGCTTGGTGCAGGAGCAGAGTTATTGAGGTGGTCTTTGAACAGAGTTTTGAACTGGTGTAGGTTGGTAGCATTTAGGATGTGCTGAGGGATTGAGTTCCAAAGTTTAGAAATGTGGTGGTAGTAGAGGGTGTCCCCGGCTTTGTTATTGCTTTTGGATACTTGGAGGAGAGTTTTGTGTGAGGATCGGAGTTGCCGAGTGTTGGCATATGGTTGGAGAAATTGTTGTAGGGCTGGGGTTCTGTTTGGCTGGTATATTAGTTGGTGAGTAAAGACAAGCTGGGTATTGGTTAGTTGTTGTGGGAATTCTAGCCAATTTATTTGTTGTAGGGCAGAGCAGTGGTGGGACCTATATGGGGAGCTAGTGGCGAACTTGGCTATTTTATTGTGGGCTGATTCAAGTAAGGTCAGTTTTGTTAATGTTTGTAAAGATGGGAGAAGCATAGAGAACAGTAGATAAGAGATGAGTCCTGGCGATGCTTAGTCTAGAACGGCTAGTTAGGAAAGGATTAATTCGGTAAAGAGAGCCTAGTTTGTATTTTTTTAATGGATTGCGAGAGGTGTAGGTCAAATTTTAATTTGCTATCAATTGTGACACCTAGTAATTTAGTATGTGAGCTGGTGTTTATGATTGTGTTGTTGGAGGAGTGGATTTGAAAAGTGGATGAGGGACTGGGTGTTTTGGTGGGGAGAAAGAACATGAGTTTGGTTTTGTTTGGGTTCAGTATGAGGTTAGTATTAGTTAGCCAGGATTCTACTTCTAGGAAGGATTGTTGTGTTATAACCTGTAGTTGTATTAGAGAGGGGGTGGAGCATATCAGGGTAGAGTCATCTGCATACTGGATGACAGAGGCGAGAGATGTGGATTTATGGAGATGATTTGTGAAGATGGTAAAAAGTAGGGGGCTTAATTTGGAGCCTTGTGGAACTCCTGTGTTAACAGGGAGTAAAGATGATAGCTCCTGTTGCCATCTAACAGCCTGCTGGCGTTTGGTTAGATAGCTGTAGAACCAAGCTAGGTAAGAATGACTGAGATGTAATGTGGCCAGTTCTGACAGCAGTTTTTGGTGTGAAACTGTGTCGAATGCCTTTGATAACTCTAGAAAGATGGATGAGACATATTTATTCTGATTTCTGTGTTTATTTATTGTGTTAGAAAAACTGAGGAGGGTTGGTTGTGGTGCTGTGGTGGGGGCAAACACCATGTTGCGTGTTTGATAGGAGGTTATTGGAGAGAAGGTAGTTTAGAAGCTAAAAAGTCACCCCGCACCAAAGTCCCTCTGCCAGTAACCAAGTATAAATCCAAAGAAATGCAGCAAGCAGGAGACACCAAGCTGAAACTATAAAGAAGTTTATTAAAACAATAAAATGCCAATAAAAGTGCACTGTTGAGCACTTTCAAGCTAACAAGCCCTTCATCAGATAGTGCATAACAGACAAAACAGAGCTATTTAAACTACTCAGCAACCAATCGGAGATCTCCTTTTTCTAAGAATGGCTTTTAAAGGAATTACAGCATTCAGGCCTGGGGGTTTACCAGCCCCAACTCTAATTATCCATCTAGTTTCTGCACACTCTGTATCTTTAAAAATATTTCCTCCCCTAATATTACTGTTAATGTTTTGTAATACCACAAATAAAAATTTGTGCCCCGTATTCACTTTAATATGCTGATATAAAGCATTATGTTCATTCTGTAGTCTAATATCCGAAATATGTTGAAGTATCCTATTTTTCAACATACAATTTGTCTTTCCCACGTAATATGAATCACAGCTCTGGCACACTGCTAAATACAAAAGATTCTTTGTTCTACAATCAGCATAACCACTAAAGAAGAAATTCTGTCCTGTTCTAGGATGCTTGTAGATATTCATTGCAGAATGTATTGACAAGCTTTACAATGATAGCAAGGAAAAGTGCCTGACTTCTTTATCTCAGGAACTCTCTTACCACTATTCTTAGGTTCATGACATGGCATGTCCTTCAGATTCTTATTCCTTCTGAATGTAAAATTGGGTGCAACACCTATTACTTGTTTTATTTTCAGGCACTCCTACTGTGTACAAAGAGAGCAGCTGGGGCTTGTTTCCTGCCTTTCCTGTTAAGTGGTATAGACTATTTGTAGGCTTCTGAGCCCCCAAGCCCTTCTGTGTTGGAGGGAAGCCTTCTAGCTTAGTTTTTTTTTTCTTATAACTAGCCAGTTTTCTAGTTTCAGCACTCAAATCTGTTTCTTTGATCTCAGCACTTGTTCAGAAAAATAAAATTCATCTGCTTTTACTGTACTTGTGTTTCTACCTACTTTATTTTACTTTTGCATCATCTTAAAAGTACTCAATTGTATTTATTACTGCTTGGTGTAACTCATTCTAAGCCTTTTGGTTTAACCACTTGGGCTTCGGACCAGTTTTGCACTGAGAGGGTTTGTGGTCTGCACTGTAGTGGCAGAACAGGTAGCTTACATCCTTCTAGGTTGGGAACTGCTGATTGAGGGCTCAGTGTCTGTTATTCTAAAAGTGTATTAATTCTGGTTTAAGCACTTGGGCTTTCAGGCCAGTTATTTTACATTAAGAGGGTTCGTGGTCTGCACTCTTGTGGGAGGAGAGGCTGGACTCTGCCCTTCTGAGCTGGGAATTTCTGGTTAAAGGCTTATAGTGCATGCATATCTGAACTGCTTCTTACTGAAGTTGGTGCGCCTTGTTTGCTGTGGCATAGACTGGATTCGGGCCTGCTGGATCTAGCTTTGTTTGTGTAACTTGAGCACTAATCAAGGCATTCTCTAAAGTATTCAATTGTATTTATTACTGCTTGGTAGTAACTTGATTAAAGTGTAGCTACAACATTGTGAACTTTCCAAAATGTATGCATTTTTTGGAAGTAGCATATATTTTTTTATATATACTATACAAATTATTAAAATTATTATTATTTTTCATTTCATTATTTATTATTTATCATTTATCATCATTTTTTATTTTTTATTCTTATTTTTGTAATTTACTGGATGAACAATTATTTGGTTTTTCATCCACAGTGATATAGGTTTTAATGCATTATAATTATAACTATATAACATATTATTTAACATTATATAATATATGTCATATATATTATAATATCAAGCAACTTAGATAGTTTTATTTTTTGGTAACATTGAATGTGCATGTTATTTATACAATGAAATTGTTTGCAAAGAATTCATTTTAAGATATTCATGCACTATTAATGTATTTTCCCATATATATCTATATATTTATATAACTTTATATTCTTACATTCTTATATTTACTTATATTAATTTATTTTATTTATTTATTATTTTTATTCTTAATTATATATTTTATAATGTCTAATAAAAGATATAGACTTTTTAATAACTGTATTTATAAGTATAAATATAGTTTGGAAACTATATATCCTTTTATATCCCTTTAAATGGAGATGTCTTTTGACCGCCAAAATTTAATGAATGAGTATAAAAGGGTGTGTTTTATAATGGGTTAATTGTTGGTTTGAAAAAGCACTTGTTGCGAAAGCGCTTACCATTGTCAGTTAGAGGATCCAATAAATTTACTTTTAAAGAATTTCTGGGATTATTTGCCTTTCTGTCGTGAATACGAATACTAAACTATACTTGGCAGTGCCTTATGTTGTTTGCTGTTTGGTCTGAATAGACCTGAACTATTTTGTTAAAGCGTTCTGATACGTTTATTATATAGAAGGCTTGGTGGTATCATTTGGTCTGAACAGACCTTGGCTTCAATACGCTATTTGGCTTGCCTTCAATTCCAGCTTCCTGAGTCCTTCAGAGCACGGCTTTGTGCAACGGAGCAACGGAAGGGCTACGAACACTTGTTAGCTGTAGATAAATACAGCGCGAGTTTACAACGGAAGGTAAACTAATTTCCAACAGAAAGTTTGTTCTATTTTTGGCTTGGTTGTTGTACGCTTTTCTGACAACGGGTCAATAGCGGAACCTCAAGGTTACTTTTTGCTGCCTACAAAGACCGTGAAAAGACTGTGAGAGCTTATAAAGGTAACTTTATTTCATATTGCAGGTATCTTTTACCGTGAAAACTTTTTGCAAGTGCTTTTTTCTAACTTAATCAGAGGTTTCGCATGAGCTGACACCAACGTTTATTACTGTTTATTTTACATACATTGATTCTACACAGTTGGTGTAACAATCGGCAAGGTGTTTTGGCTGGCCTGTTTTATTTTTATGCTTGTTGTTTGTTTGCTTGTTATTTCCCTGGAACGCCAATTCCACCTAATACGCGGCTTCTCAGCGCTTCTGTGGATCACTAGTGATATCTGCATTGCTTACTGCACTTATTTCCTTGTTTCACTTGAAAGAAAGTTAATGTTTGTCGTTTTTGCATTTAAGTTACCTGTAACACATTGCACTTAAGTTACCTGGCACTTGCACGCTAAAGCAATTATATAAGTCAGCACTACACCCTCACTCCCCACTGGCCCTTGTTTTCAATTATTAAGGAATTCCCAATATTATTCTAGCATGTCCAAAGGTCAGTTGTCAATCTCCTCTCCTCTCCGGTCCAGCTGGTGAATCTGGGAATCTTGAGGCAATGTTACAACTGCCTCATGTACACAAGACAACCCTCTCCTCCTCCCAACAAATTCCAACACATGTGAGAGATGCAACCATATAGCCAAACTGGAGGCTAAGCTCTCTCAACTCAGTACTGGCATAACCAGTCAGGAGGAGAAGGAAACCACACTCACTACAATTCCAGTCTCACATAGACCTACCACGACAGCAAACCAAACACATAATCACACAAAAACATACTCGGAGGCTCTAAATAAAGATCTGCCTAAGCAGCAGAGACCTCCAAAGCAGACAACCAAGCAACCGCTACCCCAAAACAAAACACGTGCAACACATATCTCACAAAGCCAGTGTGCCGAACAGTCACAGCCCTTAAGACTAAACAACACACCTGATACACTTGTAATAGGTGACTCTATAGTCAGGCACACTGACGTCCCGCTCACCAGGCTGAACAAGGAGAGGGTCACGGTGAGCAGCCTGTCGGGCGCTAGGATCCGCCACATAACACAAGCACTCAGGTCACTCCAAGGCAAGTACAAATATGACTCCGTCATTGTCCATGCTGGTGTGAATGACCTGAGACGTACCTCCCTGGACAACATGAAAAGAGACATAAAGGAGCTCTCTGAGCATGTAGCCCAGGCCGGTATGACCCTGACCTTGAGTAGCATCTTACCCTCACCAAGAATGATGCCACAATATGAAGACAAGATGATCAATTTCAACAATTGGCTTAAGTACTGGTGTCATTCAAAGGGGATCCAATGACTGTCAGCTTGGGATGATATGCTCGACAAGCCACGATGCTTCGCTAGGGACGGCTTGCACCTGTCACCCCTGGGCTTTTGGATATTGGCAAAGGCGCTTGCTACCCCCATAGTGCCTTTTTTAGGCAAGGCTCAAAAGACAAACCCACCTCCATAGGTATCACAAGGGATAAGAAACTAAGAGTAATGCTACTCAATGCCAGAAGTCTAAACCTCAAGATGCATGCACTCAAAACTCTCCTTAGCATGGAGAACATCGATATCTGTGCAGTAACAGAAACCTGGTTCAGGGCTCCCGAGAGCACCCCAGCACTACCAGGTTATACCTCATACCATTCTTTTCGGCCCCAAAACTTGGACCGAACCACAAAAGGAGGGGGAGTATCGATATTCATCAAAGATACCCACACCTCCAGGTTGGTGGCAAAGCACGAAGCATCAGAGACTATCCATGTGCAACTAACAGTGGGTAAAACTGCCTTCCAGTTTATAGCCTGCTACAGACCACCCTCCCAAACCCAGGAACCCCACTCGGCCTTTCTGAGAACACTGGAAAATATGAAGGTCTCTCCAAACACCATTATATTGGGCGACGTCAACTACCCAAACATAGACTGGGAGCATTAGTCTAGCTCCAACACCCTAGCCCAAAGGTTCCTAGAATTTATAAACTCAAATGCTATGGAACAACTTGTTACCACTCCCACAAGAGGGGAAAACATACTGGACCTGATCATCACCAACATGGGGACTCTATGCTCCAGACCAGAAGTGTATCCCTCACTGGTAAGATCAGACCATAAACTAATCTCACTGGATATTCACATCCCGACCCCACCCCTGCCCAGAAAACCACAGTGAAAAACTTCTCTAAAGCAAATTTCACACTCCTCAAAACCGAGGTGGAATCCTTCAAAGCGCCGGGCCTGTGGAAAATACGGCCCAGACCGCAGAATCCTTTATAAATGCATTCGATGAACACCTTCAAGAATGCATGGATCATGCGATCCCAAATAAAACCAAGACCCAATCCTCCAAAGGCAGACGTCCTGTCTGGTGGACCCCAGCCATAAACAAACTATACAATAGAAGGAGGAAGCTACTAAATGATAGAGCAAAATCCCAAAAAGGGAAGGCATCACTGATCAGTATTAGCAAAAAACTACGGGCACTCATAAAATTGTCTAAGGCCAGCTTCGAGAGAAAAACTGCACAGAACACAAAGGATAATCACAAGGCTTTCTTTAGTCATGTTAGGAACCTGGGTGGTAATTCCCAGATATGCTCAGAATTAGTCCAAAATGACAAAAAATACACTGAACCCACAGACATTGCCCAACATCCTAGCTGACAGGTTCAGCGCAAACTTCTCTCCCCCCCCCCCCACCAAAAGGGCAAATATCTATCCCAGCAGAGTGCTGCCCCCCTGACATCTCAGATGCTCAGGTAAGAGCCGCCCTCTCCAAAGCAAAAAAACACAGCATCAATGGGACCAGACGGTGTCCCGGGCTGCGTCCTACATGAACTCCAAGAAGAGCTAAACCCAAACATAAAAATAGAAGTTATGTTCTTACCATAACGTTCCATGTTAGTTGTCTTCTTCTCGCCTTCTTCTTGCTGGATGGGTTCGGAGCCGACCTCGGCTCCGACTCGGCCACTCTAAAAGCTCGAGAGTTGGTTCCACCGGCTCGAGGCTCCCCTTATATCCCACAATGCTAGGCGAGAGTTACCTCAGATCTCGTTTGTAAGCTAACCCCAGCTTATAATAGTAACAGTATAACTGTAAAACAGAGTCCACCTCTAACAACAGGAAGAAAGAAGGGTGACCTACATCCTGAACCAGGAAATATGCAAAATAGCATATGTCTAAGAAAGAGGTGGTAGAAAGAGAGGTCACAATCACAATTCCTCTAGGTCTGTCCAGGCCAGGGGAAGGAGGGTGGGACAAGAAGAAGGCGAGAAGAAGACAACTAACATGGAACGTTATGGTAAGAACATAACTTCTATATGTTAAGTTGTCTATCTCGCCTTCATTCTTGCTGGATGGGACCGCCCCTAGCACCTTGTCCGGGTGGCCTAACGGAACAGACTCCTGAGAACAGTAGAACCAAAGTTAGCTCTATGCCTAGAAGCTAAATCCAACTTATAATGAGAAATGAAAGTGTGAGGAGTAGCCCAAGTAGCCGCTGCACAAATGGTGTCAATAGGCAGTCTGTCTTGGAAGGCTAAAGAAGTAGCCAAAGCTCTGGTGGAATGAGCCTTAGGTTTATCAGGCAGCTTTTGATGTCTAATTTCATATACAAGGGAGATCAAAGATGTTAGCCATCTGGATAATGATACCTTTGAAACTGAAAGTCCCTTTCTGCTTTCCGCATAGGAGACAAACAGCTGATCAGATTTTCTGAACTGTTTTGTTCTATCCAAGTAGTACCTCAATTGACGGTGAACATCCAGGTAGTGTAATTTTTGTTCAGACCTATTGGAGTATTCTGGAAAAAAGACAGGTAGATCAATGCTTTGATTTAGATTTGACGTCGAGACCACCTTAGGCAAAAAGGACGGGTTAGTTCGTAAAGATACTCTGTCCTTATGAAACAAAAGATAAGGAGGACGACAGCTGAGTGCTTGAAGCTCTGAAACTCTTCTAGCTGATGTAATAGCTACCAGAAAAGAGTCTTCCATGATAATAGTTTTAAAGAACAGGAGAGTACAGGCTCGAAGGGGGGAGAATCAAAGAACCTAGAACTAAATTTAGGTCCCAAGGAGAAGGAGGATTTCTTTTTGGGGGGCTGAGAAGAAAACTCCTTTCAAAAAGGCTTTGCAAAGCTTGTGGGACATTAAGGCAGATTCAGAAATACCCACATGAAAGTTAGAAATAGCTGCCAATTGAACTTTAAGTGTAGAAGGAGATGAACCTGCATGGAAGAGTTCAGCTAGAAAATCAAGGACTAATTGGATGGAAGCAGTGAAAGGATCTATGTCCTTTCCTTGAGCCCAATATGTGAAGCGCTTCCACTTACTCAAATAAATCTTCCGAGTGGAAGATTTATGGGAAGCTATCAGAATATCTCTAACAGAGTGAGATAATTGAGGAAGCCTGGCTAAGGTTGGAACTGGAGGAACCAAGCAGTGAGGTTCAGAGAGGGGAGGGAGCGATGAAACTGACCCGACTGATGGATCAAAAGATCTGGAACTAGGTCCAGATTCCACGGTCGCTCCAAGAGAAAACGATGTAGAAAGGGGAACCACACTTGTCGAGGCCAGTAAGGAGCAATGAGGATCAATGAGGCCTTCTGAGCGATAGCTTTCTGTATCACTTGAGAGATCAGTGGGAAGGGAGGAAATGCATACAGAAGTGGGGCCAAACTTGGACTAGAGCTTCTCTGCTGGGTTGGCCTGGTAAAGGGAATAGAGTGAAATATTCTCTGCACTTGCTGTTTTGGGGAGTAGCAAAAAGATCGCAGCAAGGCTGACCCCACTTGAGAAAAATTTCTCTCACTACAGAGTCTTTCAGAGACCACTCGTGAGGCATGAGTACGGCTCTGCTCAACTTGTCCGCAATTTGATTGGACTTTCCGGGGATGTGCGTTGCTATCAGAAACCACTGAGAAGAAATCGCCCATTGCCACAGTCTGAGTGCTTCTCGACACAGGGGGTATGACCTGGTTCCGCCTTGTTTGTTGAGGTACCACACTACAGAAATATTGTCTGTTTGGATTGCAATCGTTCCCAAGGGAAGAGAGTCTTGAAGGGCTTGCAACGCTAAAAGCACTGCTCTCATCTCCAGAACATTTATGTGCAAGTGGCATTCGTTTGGTTGCCATGTGCCCTGGACCATCCTGCCCTGATAATGCCCCCCCCACCCGATCAGGGAGGCATCCGTTGTTAGAGTAGCAACCGGAGGAGGTGGAACAAAGGGTCTTCCCAACAAGAGCTGAGGGGAAGACATCCACCACATGAGATGATTTTTGCACGCATGCGTGATCATAATGGTGTGAGACATTGGAAGTTGCTGGTATGACCATTGAGTAAAGAGCATCCATTGAAGGATCCGCATGTGGAATCTGGCTAATGGAAGCAGAGGTATGGCCGCTGCCATAATTCCCAACACTTTCAGAACTAACCTGGCTTTGATTCTGTTGTTGTTGAAAAGGAGTGATACCAGTTTGTGAATGTCTGTTATTCTCTGATGTGTTAGTCTTGCAGACATGTTTACTGTATCTAGATTTGCGCCTATGTAGGTAATAGTACGACAAGGCGACAAAACAGACTTTTCGCAATTTATTGAAATACCCAGCTTTTGACAAACGCGAAAAGTGTAATCTCTGGCCATCAGAAGGAGATGCTTGGTGGGAGCTGTGAGGAGCCAGTCGTCCAAATATGGAAACACCTGGAATCCTTGTCGTCTCAGGTGAGAAGCTACCACTGCCATGCATTTGGTAAACACCGGGGCAGTGGTGAGACCAAAGGGCAGGGCCCTGAACTGAAAATGACTGGTTCCCAGCCTGAAGCGGAGGAATCTTCTGGAGCGCCTGTTCATTTTATGTGATAGTACGCATCCCGAAGGTCTATAGAGCACATCCAGTTTCCTTTGCCCAAAAGGGGAAGGATGGATTGCAGCGTGACCATCCGAAATCTTGTTTTCTTGACTGATCTGTTCAAGACACTGAGATCCAAAATTGGTCTCCAGTCCCCTGTTTTCTTTGGAACTAAAAAGAACCTTGAGTAGATTCCGGATCCTTGCTGGTCTGCTGGAACTGGCTGAATTGCTCTTTTGCAAGCAGTTTTGAAATCTCCAAAACCGCTAGATCCCTTTGAGCGGTGGAACATCTGGAAGGGATTTTTTTGACTGATTTGGAACGCGAAGAAAGGGGATAGAATAGCCTTCGGAAATGATGGACTGTACCCATTTGTCTTGAGTCAGGGATAGCCAGGCTTCTGGGTACAGTGACAATCTTCCCGCGACTGCCTCCGAAGAGGGGCAGTCGGGCAACACCTCAGGGATGCTGAAAGGGCTTGTCAGGGAAGGCTTCCCGATTGCCCTGGTTCTGCGGACCCCCCCTGCCCCTAGGGCGACGTCTACCATTGTTATTCCCGCCTCTGCCTCTGGCGGGGAAACGACTCTGTGCGTCAGGCGAAGTCCCTTGAGATTGTTTACGGAACTACATCTTTCCACCTTTCTGGCCTTTGGGGTAAGGCCTAGAAGGAGTAGAAAAACGGACTCCGACGGCAGAAAGGGTCTTGACATCAGTTTCGCACCTAGTCAAGGTTTCTTTCACTTGAGGACCAAAGAGGGATGATCCATCGAACGGGGAGTTAGTGAAAGACGTCTTGAAGGGGTCCGCAAAATTGCATAGCCGCATCCAGGCATGCCTACGTAAGGCCACACCTGTCCCTGCGGCTCTGCTCGCTCCATCAGCCGCGTAAGAAAGAAGGCGCATGGAGGAGTTGGTTATGGAGTTAAGGGTAGCCAGCTGCGTGTTCATCTTATCTTGGAAACCCGCAGCTGTAGGGTCCTTTAACATTTCACTCGCTTCTTTGATCAAGTCCCTTTGAAGACGAGTAAAATGGCACAGGTAGTTCAGCGAACGCATGGTAAATGTCGCTGACGAGAACATCCGCTTCCACCTGTCCATGGACCTAGATTCCTTGTTAGGTGGATGGACAGGTACTGAAGGATCAGCTAGCTCCTTCTTAGTGGCAGCAGCTACCACCATAGCATCCACAGAAACTCCTTTTGTTAAGAACTGTTTGTCTGCTGGTGCTGTTATGAACTTGGAGGGTCTCCTGGGAGTGGGGTCCACTGAATCAGGAGCCGTCCATGCCTTCTTAGGAACCACCTGCATGAGGGGGTCAAAGGGGACACACAGGAGGTGGAAGGAGGAGAGCTAACGCCTCAAGAAACACAGATTCGTCCTCCGAAGGGTTGAGGGCTGGCCAATTTCCCCTCTGTTTCAGGATCTCCAGAATGTCTGCAAATGAGACATCTTCAGAAGGGGAACGGGGGGAACCCTCAGAATCATCCAAATCTGTGTCTGACGTGATGGACTCAGGTGAGTCAATGTGTTTCCTCTTACACTTCCTCTTCCGAGGGGGCTCTTCTGCCAAATCAGGAGAGGCCTCAGAAGCGGATGAAATCCCACAGGGGTTCCTGAGGAGCTGGCTCTCTGCGGTCCGGGATGAGGGAGTGAGTCGACTTAACCTGAGGCACCGTGAGGGAGGGGCGGACGGAGCCGACTGTGGAGTAGAGCCAGGCTCTAACACACTCCGCATGACCTCGAATGCACCCCTGTCAGGCAGAGCCAGAGGTCCCCGCGCCGAGAAGCTAAGAACCCCTCTGGGCACCGACAGTGATGGCTCGAGGCGATGTCGGAGCCGAACTCACCAGCGCCGAAGCACCGAGAGGGAGAGGGGGGGTCGGACAAGGGTCCGATGCCACTCACCCCCTCGGAGCCGACGAGGGAAGTCCGGCGCCGAGATTCTTCCAAGGAAGAAAACGGAGCCGACGACGGAGCCGAAGACAATTGTATCGGCTCCGACGCTATCACAGTCTCGGTTCCGACGCGACCCGGCTCCGAGCTCAAGAGAGTCGAAGGAGGAATATGTTGATGGACCGGGGCAGGCATCGACTGATGAGTCGGGCTCTGAAGCATCTGTGCCAGTTCCTTGGACTTAAGAAGTCGACTCACTACCCTCTGAAGGTCATGATCCGACAGCCTCGATGACCTAGAGGAGTGAGATCTTTGGCTCCGTTCAGACAGCAGGGGAGATCCTGGAGCCGAATGAACGGAGCCAAGAGATGGTGACCTGGACCTCTTCCTAGTTGTCGGCTCCGAAGGTCTGGTCGGAGCCGACACGGAACTACTACCTCGGCCCGCCGGAGCGAGGAGCCACAGAAACTGTGGACTGAGACTTATCGGCTCCAGCCGGAGCCGATGAAGGCAAAGGTTGAGAAACCTTAGGTCTCGGCTCAGTTGTCGGAGCCGAAGACCTAGATGCCTTAGAGGGCTTCCCTGTTGAAACAGATAGGGAATCCTCTGGCTTGAGTAAGCCTCTTAAAATCAATTTATTTTTTCTTTCCTGCAGGACCCTGGGGCTGAAGCCATGGCACACAGCACAGGAGTCCTGCAGGTGCAAAGGCCCCAGACAGTAGACACAAGAAGTGTGAGCTGGACCTCGCAAAAGCCTTCGATACAATACCCCACTCGGGCATTATAGATAAGCTCACCAGCTTAAATATAAACCCCTATGTCACTAAGATGGATTGCAAACTGGCTCAAGGACAGAACCCACATGGTTAGAATTGCTGGAGCCATGTCAGACTCCAAACCAATTACAAGTGGTGTCCCACAAGGCTCAGTCCTGGGACCTCTCTTGTTCGGTATATATTTCTCGGAGGTACAGGCCAACACGGAAGGACTGTGGCTGACCAAGTTCGCAGATGACTGCAAACTGGGCGCCATAATAGACTCTCCAGCCGACACAAGCATCCTCCAAAAGGGCCTCATAGAAACAGACAACTGGTGCCAGAGCCATGGCCTCAAGCTAAATGCCAAAACGTGTATAGTCATCCCCTTTGGCAAAAACAAAGTGCCCACAAATTACCACATAGGTGGTAATCCATTAAGTACAGAAGAAGTAATTAGGGACCTGGTGACCCAAGTTGATAGCAGTCTCTCATTTGACAACCACGTGGCCAAAGTGGTTAGAAAAACATTTTATATAGCCCACCTAATCGTGAAGGGATTCACATCTAGATCAGGGGAGGTCATCGTGCCTCTTTACTCATCCCTCATCAGGCCCATAATTGAGTACAATGCCCCTTTTGGGATGTACCTTACCAGACACCTGCAGCAACTGGAAAGACCCCAAAAGTACCTCACCAAGAGGATCAAAGGGCTCAAACAGATGCCATATGATGCTCGGTTAAAGAAACTCCAGCTCTACTCAGTGGCATACCGCCTGTTCAGAGGCGATCTGTGCCTGACGTATAAAGCCATGTCCAACCCGGAATTAATGGACATGCTACACCTCAGAAAATCCAAATCCCATCGAGCTACGCGCTCGAAAGACTTGAACCTCAGCCCTGAAATAAATAGGACATGCTGGAGGGACAGATTCATAACCCAGAGGCTCCCTTCACTCTGGAATAAAATCCCAGTCAAGGTTAGGCAGAGTCCCTCATTGACTCTCTTCAAGAGGAATCTTGATGAGTGGATGGGAGATCGTAGGTTTACCCCGGGTATCACTTCTGTGTCACTGTTAGACAGAGGCACAGTATACTAACCTCGAAAAAGGGCATAGCAAAATAAATTTAAAATGGGTGGTGAAAGCCAAACACATTCTGGCTAGGCTTATAAATGCCCTAGGGCAGATAGCCTAGTATGAACCTATGAACTTATCAGTATGTAGTACTTTCCAATGCTGCTTCACTATGTCACAAATATGCCTCCCATATCACTACTATAGGTAAAAAACAGGTTAACCTTGTTCCTGCCACCAGGAAAACTACTCTGACTCAAAACATTTTCCTCTCTGGCTACATTCCTATTGAGCCACGGTCTAGCTATACTACTCTTTTTGTTTTTACTCAATTCTATTAAAGGCTCAAATTTCTTACGCCTATAGCCCCTTGAACTTAAACTATCCTTAAATTTTTCAATTTCACCCTGGAAACTTGTGTCATCACTGCACAACCTGGTAATCCTACACATCTGGATTTTAACTATATTATCAAATGTGTGACGTGGATGCATGCTATCAAAGGGTAACAGACTGTTACGCCAATAGGTTTTCTTATATAAAGATGTTGCTATACTACCATCTTCATGTTTGGTCAAATGCACATCCAGGAAGTCCATCTCTGAGTCGGAGCAAATGACTGTAAATCTAAAAATGCCAGAGCTCTTCTCTAGATATTTTATGAATGATCTTAACTCCATTTCTGTGCCTTCCCACAAGAAAAAGATATCATCAATGAAACTGGTATAAAAACCCATTTTGCCCTGCCATACATGTGTCACATCAAAGATAGCTGCATCTTCCCAATGTGCTAATACTAAATTAGCATATGTATTAGCACAGGGTGTGCCCATGGCAACACCCCGTTTCTGTCGATAGTAAGTACCTTGACATATGAATATATTGTATTCTAATACAATATTCAGAAGTTTACTCGTCCTCTGAATAGTATCCATATCTAATTGCGTTTTATTTATTAATAAATTCTCAATAGCCAAAACGCCATATTGATTGTCAATAACAGTAAATAGGTTGTTAACATCCAGTGTAACAAACAAATATTCCTTGTCCCTCATTGTGTCTAGGTGTGCCAACAAAGCTGTTATAAAATGCGCGGTATCTTTTAATATCCTAGGATACAGGCTCAAAATGGGTTTTAAAGCACATTCAACCCATATCGAAACATTTTCAGTCACCCAACCCCTTCCTGAAACTATAGGCCTTAGGGGTGGGTTCATAGCATCCTTATGGATCTTCAGCAAAGCTTTAAACTCAGGGACCACTGGATGTTCTATCCATAAGAAATCTTTCACATTATCATCTATTAAACCTACCTTATGTAAGTTAGTTATAATATTCTTCACCTTCACTATTATTGTGTTAACCATAATGGGAGGAAATTTACTAAAAGTACAATCATCTTCCAATAACATACTCAACTTGTTACAATAGAAACTTCTGTTCATAACGACTACGGAGCCCCCCTTATCCGCTGGCTTTATGACTATTCTATCATCCTTAGATAACTGTTCAAGAGCTAGTCTCTGTTGTTTAGTTAAATTGTGATTTTTTTTCTTTTTATTGTCCTTAATATATGTTTATATATCCTGTTCACATAACCTTATAAATGTAATAATTGCTGGACTAAATACTGGCATAAAATCACTCGGCTGTCTCAAAACACTGACACTGTTTTCACCATTCCTTTCAGCAAACATATTATGTAGCGTGGCATTCCTTGCAAAGCACATTATATCCAAAACTGCTGGACCGTAATCAGACTTATTATCAGGAAAGTACAGTTGTGTACACCTACCATAAATGTAGATGTTCGAGTGTCTTCACTGTTGCAGTCATGACTGTAGGGTTCTCCCCAGCTGGCAGGCAACCCTCGGTCGACCAGAATCCCAAAGTCTGGGTCCGGCGTCGGCTGTTCAACCATGCTCCCTGACGTCAGAGCGCCACGAGTACAAAGCTGACAGCCGACGCCATCTTCTCCAGTTTTTCTTGCCCCAGATGTCAGGAGTCCCAAAATGAAAAAGGTCCCATAACCATTGCAAATACACCTCAGAAGAATGGTGAAAAAAGGAAATACACAAAGGAAAAAATAAGAGGGGACTGGAGGGAGGGAAACCCAGACTGCAACAGTGAAGACACTCGAACACCTACATTTATGGTAGGTGTACACAACTGTACTATGTTCATCGTGTTTCACTGTTGCAGTCATGACTGTAGGGTAGATTCCCAAAGCTGAAAGAAAGGGAGGTGGTCATAATAAAGAAGGGGCAGCTAAAAGGCCCTGCAAAACTGCAGAGGCAAAACCAGCCCTAGACTTAGAGTAGAGAGGTAGATTGTAGTGCTTTGAAAAAGTATGCACTGAACTCCAAGTTGCAGCTTCCAAAATGTCCTTGGTAGGAACTCCCCTGAGGAAGGCCACAGAAGTGGCAGCAGCTCTGGTGGAATGAGTCCGTATACTTCCTGGGATTTGCTTTCCATGGTGAGAATAACAAAATCTGATTCCATGAGCAATCCATTTATAAATGGTCTGTTTTGAAATGGCTTTACCTTGGGAACTTGAAGCATAAGAAACAAACAATTGTTCTGATTTTCTGATGTCCTTGGTTCTGTTCAGGAAAAACGTAGCTGTCTGTGTATATCCAAGGAATGTAAGATCCTTTCCCCTTTATTTTGAGGAGTGGGGAAAAAGGTTGGCAAGTGTATAGTTTGATTTAAAGCCACTTTGGAAACCACCTTAGGCATGAATGTAGGATTAGTCCTCAAAGATACCCTGTCTTGATGAAAAATAATATAAGGTTCCACAGCCATAAGGGCTTGTAACTCTGAAACTCTCCTGGCAGAGGTTAGGGCTAACAGGATGGCTGTCTTCCAAGATAAAAACTTGATGTCAGAAGAGGCAGCAGGCTCAAAAGGAGGCAAGGTTAGTTTTTCCAAAACATAGTTGAGATCCCAAGCAGGAATAGGAGGAGATCTAGGAGGTCTTAAGTTCTTAGCTCCTCTGAGAAACTGTCGCATGAGCTGGTGGGAAAAGATGGGAGGGTCTGTATTATAATGAGCAGAAATAGCAGAGGCATGTATCTTAATGGAAAAGAGAGAGACCCTTATGTAAGAGATCTGTCAAGTAAAGTAAAATTAAAGTAATGTTTGGAAGAAGAGGATCAGAATCCTGAGCCTGCATCCAGGAACAAAATCTTTTCCATTTGCCTGCATAAGATTTTCTAGTACTAGGACGTCTGGCTTCTAAAATGACATCCATAACCTGCTTGGGCAGTAAAAAAGAAATCAAAGGCCCTGGATTAACCAGGCCGCCAGGTTGAGAGTTCTGACATGAGAGTGTAGGACCTGACCCTGATGTTGGGACAGAAGGTTCGGAGACTGAGGTAAAACCCAAGGGGGGTCCAGGCATAGGTTTTTTAAAGTTGGATACCAAAACTGCCGAGGCCAATTTGGAGCCAGCAAGATTATCATCTTGGGCTTGTCCTGTTTTATCTTCAATAAAACCTGTGGAAGAAGAGGAAGAGGCGGAAAGGCATATCCCGAGAGGTTCCTCCAACTGAATGACAGGGCGTCCACTTTCCAAGCCTCTCTGTGGAAAGTCCTGGTGCAAAAAGTCTGTAGTTGATGATTGAGATGGGATGCAAAGAGGTCTATGTGAGGACATCCCCAGACTGCTGTTATCATCCTGAATATTTTGGTGTCCAGCATCCACTCATGTGGATCCGAAAGATTTCTGCTCAGACTGTCTGCCAGGAAGTTTTGTTTTCCTGGTAGAAACTGAGCTTGAAGATCCAGATTGCAAGCTAGAGCTGTGTTCCATAGATCCATGGCTAGTCTGCAAAGGGGGTAGGAATGCGATCCCCCTTGCTTGTTTATGTACCACATAACTGTGGTGTTGTCTGTCCGTATTAACAGTTGTCCTGGTTGTAAAAGATTCCTGAAGGCCAATAGATCTTTCTGAACGGCTAACATTTCCTTTAAATTGATATGCAGGTGCTTCTGATCCTTTGTCCAAAGGCCCTGCAAACAATTGCCCTGAAAATGGGCTCCCCAAGCATAATCTGAGGCATCCGTGGTTAGAATCTGAGAGGCAGGAGGCAGACGGAAGGGCTTCCCTTTGTTTAGAGCACATGCCCTGGACCACCAAAGAAATTCCTTTTGAAGGCAGGGAAGGACGGAGATCAGTATGTCTAAACTGTGGCAATGCTGAGACCATACACTTTTTAGGTACCACTGTATTTTCCTCATGTGTAGTCTTGCATATGGTATGAGAAGGATGCAGGAGGTCATGTAACCCAAAGCCTGCAGGAATTTCCTTGCAGATAGATGAGTTAAAGTTGCCAAGGTTTTGAAAGTTGAAGCCAGCTGTAACTGTTTTTCGGATGTCAGAAATGCCATCTGGGTTGTGGTGTTTAGAAGTGCACCCAGAAAAGTTATCTGTTGTGATGGTGTCAAATTTGACTTTTTTATGTTTACAGAGAATCCCAGGAACTTGAGGAGGTTCTGTACAAATTCTAGATGCTGGAGTAAGACATCCTTGCTGTCTGCCTGAATTAGACAATCGTCCAGATAAGGGTAAATTTGAATTCCCTTGAGTCTGCAATAAGCTACTACTGGAGCCAGGCATTTGGTGAAGACCCTGGGCGCAGTAGATAATCCAAAGGGCAGCGCAGAGAATTGAAAGTGCCCCGATCTGGCTTTGAACATGAGGTATTTTCTGCGATCCTGCCTGATGGGAATGTGTAAATATGCCTCCTTTAAATCCAAAGTTACCATCCATGCATTTCTGGACAGCACTGGAAGTAGCTGCTGTAGAGTAAGCATCTTGAATTTTGGAATTTCTAGAAAGGTGTTCAAGACCGACAGCTCTAGAATGGGTCTCCATGAGTTTTGCTTCCTTGGGACTAGAAAGAGCCTTGAATAAAACCTTTTCCCATCTCTGAAAGAGGAACCAGTTCTATGGCATTCACAGCCAAAACAGCTTCCACCTGGTTTAAGGCCTCCGTCCATTGATGTTTTGGAAGATCTGGCCATCCGCTTGGCCTTGGCAAGGTGTGAAAATGGAATTTGTAACCTCTTAAAACCACATCCAAAACCCATTTGTCTTGGGTTATTTGAGTCCAATTTTGATAAAAAAGAGAGAGTTTTCCTCCGAGAGGGGCTTCCAGGCAAGAAGTTCCTGTAGCCCAACAGAGAGAGTCATTGAGTTTGTTTTCTTTGAGATTGTGACCTGTCCTCTCCTCCCCTAGGAGTGGAAGCAGTCCACTGTCTTGGTCTATAAGCAGCTTGTGTTTGAGGCCTCCCTCTGGAACGTCTATATCTACCCCTCTGAGGCCTGTCAGAAGAGGGAAAGGACCAATTTTTAGAAGGCCAATTCCTGCTAAATCTAGGAGGCTGTACTTGTAAGAAATCTTTAACTGTTTGCATGGATTTTGCCTTATCCTCCATCTTTTTAATCACCTCTTCAGCTTTTAATCTAAACAAAACATTATGCTGAACAGGAGCATCCAATAATTTAGCCTTAACTTGTTCAGGTAAATTTTGTTCCTTTAGCCATGCATGCCTTCTAATGACTGTGCCAGAGGCCGCAGCCCTACAAGAAGCCTCCAAGGCATCAAATCCACAGTGTAAACCATGCTTCCCAGCCTGTTCAGAGGCATGCAATAAGTCATGTAATTCCTTATCATCTGCACAGACAGAAATGGAAGTAAGCTTTTGTTTTAAGACAGACAGTAGAAATTGCTGGTATTTAAACATATGAAACTGACAGTTTAAAGCCCTAATGGACAAAGTAGCAGAAGTGTACACCTTTTTGTCCCATCTTTCTAAGGATCGAGAATCCTTTTCAGTAGGAATAGGATTTTTGGCAGAAGCGGCCTTAGCTCCCTTAGGACCCTGAGAAATGGTTTCAGGGTCAGCAGAAGGGTTCTTGTATAAAAACTGATGGGAATCAGGAACCCTGTAATACCTATCAGGCTTAACAGGAGCAGGAGGAAAAGAGTCAGGGGTTAAGTTAGCCTCCAAAAAGGCATCATCCACAATATCCAAAACAGGAGTAATAGCCAGGTGTCTATGTTGGGGAAGAAGAAGAAATTCCCTCAGTCTTTTCTTGGATTCCGAATACTCCTGTCCTTCCCAGTGGAAATGTTCCCTCATTTCATGCAAAGTTTCCCCAAAAGAAAAATCCTCAGGGGGAGAAGCTGAAGGAATGGATTCTTCAGCATCAGAATCCTCATAAGGAGGGAAAGAATATTCCTGATCCGAAGAAGAAACAGAGGAAACAGAAGCCTGATCAGAGGAATCATAAGAGATATCCTGCCTAGGCCTTTTGTCTGGAGGGGGATGAGAACCCCTAATCATAGTAAGTAAATCCTCCGCCATCTTGAGTAACTGTTTCTGTGACTTGGGAGCTGGTTCAGAAGAGGCCTGTGTAGAAGTCTTTGATTTTGTAGGAGTCTTTCCCTTTGTCTTTGGCTTTGCCTTTATTAGTAGCTGAGTAGGCCTGAAACCCCCTTCGGAAGCCGGTACCTGCACAGCGGCTCCGGACCCATCCGAAGGAGCATTGTCCGAAGGTCCTGCAACAGGAATATTTAAAGGCCTGGCTGGCTCCTCATGAGAGTCCATTTCGGCCGTCGGTTCTGAAATGGCCGACAACAGGGGCTGCAAAAGCGCCTCACTGATGACGGCCGAACCTGAAGCTGGCTCCGGTTGTGCGCTATCATCAGATTTGGACCTCGGAGGCCTGTCTTTATCCTTGCGACGTTTGTGAACTCCGGTAGCCGGAACTGTATCCGACGACATTTTGTAAATAAAGCGCCTACCGAAGTAATGAAAAGCAAAATCGTACCTTCGCTTAATTGTACGTTGATTGAATCTGGCACAAAACCGACAATTAGCTACGTTGTGGTCTGGGCCCAAGCAAGGAATACAGTAAGAATGAAAATCCTTATGAGGTATTTGCTTCCCACATGAAATACAATTATTAACTTTTTCTGACATCGGAGTGGAGCAAGAAAAAAGTTTCCCCAACGGGGTACTTAGCTTTGAGTGGAGAAGAAAAATCTTCGGATTAAAGTATGTCAGTAAAATTCGTCAGGTGTCAGCCGACCGGCACTTGCGAACTGCTATCACCGCACGGCAAGAAAGACTGGAGAAGATGGCGTCGGCTGTCAGCTTTGTACTCCTGGCGCTCTGACGTCAGGGAGCATGGTTGAACAGCCGACGCTGGACCCAGACTTTGGGATTCTGGCCGACCGAGGGCTGCCTGCCAGCAGGGGAGAACCCTACAGTCATGACTGCAACAGTGAAACACGATGAACATCAAAAGTTAAACCTTTGTTTAAAACATAATTTTGATCTGGTGTAAGTTCAATATCAGATAAATTATTTACAATATTATTACAGTCACCCATAGTCAGTTCGAAATTCTCAGTCTCGTCTGCTCGTGGTGATTCAAAATGTTCCATTTGCATGGGTTCTTTTTCTTGACTGTTATCGGAAGCATAGGAAAAGTTTTGCTGCTGGTGGAAAATGAAGATTTAGGCTTTGTCCCCATCGCTATAAACACTACAACAGTGTTAGCTGCTGTTCCTGAGGAGCACCGACAGTCAAGCAAACTTGACCCACCTTGCAAGCGTGATAGTCTTGCATCATTCCCATTCGACAGTACAATCATTGCCATGGTTATAGCGTCTGAGTTGGACATTGAGCTACTAGAAGATATAACTGATTTATGCATATTATCACTAAGTTCCTTTTCAAACTGTTGATTACGTGCCGGTTCCCTGTTGTTAGCCTCTGAAATTACATTAGCTGTTGTTGTCATCCTGTTTCTTGGCCAAATGAAAATATCACCCCTAGCAAAGTCATTAAAGTCTCTGATAAGCTTTTTAGTTTTAATATGTTGTAGTTTAGCATCATATGAGGCAGCTGCACAAATTATGTTAGCCATTCTATCAATATGACATTCCTCCTTAAAACGACTTTCAATATCCTGCTGCATAGATTGTACTGCATTGGATATTTGTTGTTGTTCTGGTTGAAAATATTCTAGTAGCAATTTCATATAAGATATACTTGTCTGTAAATTTATCTCCTGCCAACGTGCCAAGAGGTCGGGGTACATCTCCCCTTGCGTAGGCATACAAAAATACCCTTATGCTGACAAAAGGAATAGTATAGATAGACCGTGGCTCAATAGGAATCCAGCCAGAAAGGAAAATGTTTTGAGTCAGAGTAGCTTTCCTGGTGACAGAAACAAGGTTAACCTGGTTTTTACCTATAGTAGTGACATGGGTGGCATTTGTGACATAGTGAAGCAGCATTGGAAAGTACTACATACTGATGCGAGAATAAAACAAGTAATAGGTGTTGCACCCAGTTTTACATTCAGAAGGACTAAGAATCTGAAGGACATGCTATGTCATGAACCTAAGAATAGTGGTAAGAGAGGTCCTGAGATAAAGAAGTCAGGCACTTTTCCTTGCTATCATTGTAAAGCTTGTCAATACATTCTGCAAATGAATATCTACAAGCATCCTAGAACAGGACAGAATTTTTTTTTTAATGGTTATGCTGATTGTAGAACAAAGAATCTTGTGTATTTAGCAGTGTGCCAGAGCTGTGATTCATATTACGTGGGAAAGACAAATTGTATGTTGAAAAATAGGATACTTCAGCATATTTTGGATATTAGACTACAGAATGAACATAATGCTTTATATCAGCATTTTAAAGTGAATATGGGGCACACATTTTTATTTATGGTTTTACAAAACATTAACAGTAATGTTAGGGGAGGAAATATGTTTAATGATACAGAGTACGCAGAAACTAGATGGATAATTAGACTTGGGGCTGGTAAACCCCCAGGCCTGAATGCTTTAATTCCTTTAAAACCCATCCTTAAAAAAAGGAGGGTGAAATACTGATCTCTGATTGGTTGCTGAATATTTTAAATAGCTGTGTTTTGTCTGTTATGCACTATCTGATGAAGGTGCTCAACAGTGCACTTTTATTGGCATTTTATTGTTTTAATAAACTTCTTTATAGTTTCAGCTCGGTGTCTCCTGCTTGCTGCATTTCTTTGGGTAGTTTAGAAGCTGGGAGTGAATACATTTTTCTAGTATTTTGGAGAGAGTTTAAAGAATGGCAATGGGCCTGTAATTAGGAAGCTCGGTAGAGCTGCCACCTTTATGGAGTGGGGTGATATTGGAGACTTTCCAGCTTAGTGGGACATGGTTCTCTGAGATAGAGCAGTTGATGAGGATAGAAATGGAGTAGGCTATGACTTTGGAGGCAGCTTTGAGGAATTCTGATGGAAGGCTGTCAGCAGCTAGGCTGGTGGGCTTGAGCTTACTGAGTAGTTTTTTATGGCATGGGTTGGGACAGGGTTAAAGGAGAAGGAGATTACACCCTCATTGTCGGCTATGGGGATTATAGTAGTGATGTTTTGGTCATAGTCAACAAGTGAGTGAATTGTGTTTATGAACAAGGAATTGAATTGTGTGTTAGGGTTGGTGGTGGACGTACTACCAAGTTGCAGGAGCTTGTTTATAGTGGCCCAGAACTTTTTTGGGTTTTTTTTTTGTTTCTTTGCTGTGCAGTGATGTAGTAGGCTTGTCAGCTTTTATCTGGGATTTGGCTTTATTCCTAAGTTGTTTGAAAAGTAGAAGGTTGTCATTGCTTTTGTTAGTTAGCCAGTGTTCCCATGCCTTGTCCCTTTTTTTAGTAGGTCTTTGGTGTTGTTTCTAAGCCGGGGTGTGTGATGATGTTTTATTCTATCTATTCTGCAGGGGGCCAGGCTGTTTAGGATGTTGAGGAAGGTGGTGAAGTGTTTAACAGCTTCATCTAGTGGTAGTGTTTTGAGGGGGGACCAGTTAATTTGTTGGAAGAGGGAATTGAAAATGTGGGTATTAAAATGTTCTTGTTGTGGTTTAGCCTATAGACTACTTGTCTAGGTGGACTAAGATTGTTTCTGATTAGGTATGTGGGTAGGTGGTCACTTATGGTACTGGGGAGGCATCCTGCTAGAAGGGGTGTGTTATTTTTATTTGTGCGAGTCCAATCCAGGATGGATTGTCTGTTGGAGGTTTTGTCTATTCTTGTGGGGTTTTGTATGAGCTGGGAGAAATCATACAGGTTTATGAAACTGGATGGATTATTGGAATTATAGGTGGACCAGTCAGTGTTGAGGTCACCCATAATTATGGTTTCTTGGTGGAAGGTTATGGATAGCTAGTGAAGTATGTCTTCAGCTGTGCTAGTGTTATCTCTTGGAGGGATACAGACAGCCACTATGATTAGTGTTTTGTTCTCGTTGATATTCAGTTTGGTGATGAGTAATTCTGCATTTTTAGATGCAAGAAGTGTGATGTTGATAATTTCTATGGCTAGATTTTGTTTAAACATTACTGCTACACCTCCTCCACATTTATTTTGACGATCGAGTCTACATATGTTGAACCCTGGGGGAAGTATTTCATTGTTTTTGACATGGGGCTTAAGCCAAGTTTCAGACAAAATGGTTATGTCAGGGGAATGTAAGTCAATTAGTGCATGGAGATCATAGATTTTGTTTAGCATACTTCTTAAATTTATATTGAGGAACAGCAGGGAGTGTTGTTTGGGGTGAAAGGGTATGGTGGAGTTGACTGAGGTGTAAGTGGCAGTTTGTTTATTGGTAGTCTTGGGGCCAGGGATGGGGTGGATGTCACCAGTGAGTTTTAGTTTTGATAATACATGAAATAAAGTTGTTATAAGTTTGCTTAGCTGTTTGTGGTTTCTAAACAGTGGTTCATTTTTGTGTCTGGTTTGATGGTATTTAAGTGGGGTGTAGTCTATTTTAGTGTTGTTGCAGAGGTTGGGTGAAATTTGGGAGTTGTAGTGGTGGATTATGGGCAGTGGAGAGATGGTGATGGAGTTTTTGGGGTGGTCATAGTAGATGGGGGTGTAAAAGTTAGTTAAATTATAAAGAAGGGTTAGTGTGAATAGGTTGGCTGTGTGGAGAGAAGGTAGTAAATAGTGTTTGTTTTAGTGGATGTAATGATGTGTGATTTAGTGAATGTAACACTGTGTGCTTTATTAGTGTGTTGTGGTTGTTACAGTGGGACTAACAGCGTGCGGTTAGTGTGTGTTGTGAGATGCTAGAGGGGGAGATGATAGTTGTGAGTTTGTGGGTATGTGGTAGAGCAGGGGCTAAATCAGACAGGAGGGTGACTATGTGGGAGGTCAGATCAGCTGAATGTGTAGGTGGATATGTGTTGTATTGTAATGGTGGGGGAGGGGGTGTAGTGGAGATTGACCTGTTTTGATTACAGGGTGTGACAACTGTTAGATGTGTATGAAACAAGATGGTTGTTTGTACTGACAGCATCAATACATTGATAGCATTTTGTAATGGTAAAAAGGGTAGAGATTGGTAAAAGTTTAATATATGTGAGCTAATGGATGGGTGTTGATTAGAATTAGTGTGGAAATGTGGGTTACTTTATAATTCAAAATTGTACAGGTGGTGATTGGTAGACATGTGTGAGTGAGAGTAGTTAGGTTTAGATACATTTGAGTGATTTAGGGGCGGGAGGGGAATGGGGGTAAGGTAGGGGAACGGAGCAGACCAGGCAGAGCCAAGTTCTATAACTGCACAGCAAGGAACAGTCACTTAGACTACCAGGCACTGTGAAAAGTATCTATGCAGCTGACAATTTTGTAAACTAGGAATTCCTAGAGAAATAGAAACCTTATGCCAGGTGTGATTATGGAGTTGGAGAAATATGGACAAGTGTATTGGGAAGGAGAAGACCGAGTAAAACAAGGACTCCAAACTAGAAAGTATTGGGTTTAGAGAGATGTTTGGTAGGGGTGGGGGTTACCAGTAGTGTGCACTCCCTGAATACATTCTAATGACATTTACAATCATAGAAGGGTTAAATCATTAACATACACTGGAATGTTCCTGTACTTTAAGCAACTTGGCCACAGATTTTTGCAGATGCAGCTTGCTGGTAGAGAACTGCTATAAGGATGCTCACAGTGTTTGTATTTGCTGACAACTGTAAATGGAAATAAAAAAAAAAGAAGATTTGGAAAAGCTGATAAGGGGAGTGCTAGAAGATGTAGGACTGTATTTATAACTGGTGCAATATAAGATAGGAGTGGAAGGAAATATGTAAAAGCCTAATAACACTGCAGTTACTGAGTTAAATTAAAAACTCTATGCAGTAATTTGACACTAAAAATATGTTCAACTACAACAAGCATCTATGCATACATATAGTGTTCAACCAAGATTAATGTACAATATCCAGCTTGGCCTGGGTGAAACCATCACTGTAACATATGCGAGTATTACCTACAACAGAACATATATAGTACAAGGCATTACTACACTATAGCAGCTGAATGTCTGCAAACTATAAGGAATTACATTATATCCTAGTTTAAGCATATAGTGAGCAGTTAAATCAGTTTGCTGTTAGTTGGGAATACAGCTGATAAAGCACAGTATCTTCCTTTAAAACAGTGATAATTACACAACAGTTTCAATAATATGAGCTAAATGGTCAATAAAGGCACAATAAAAACAAAAAAGAATAATAAACCATCTTGAAACAGTAATGCATAAGCAGAGTTCAGTTTGATAACAAGACCAGGTGTTGAGCATAACCTTTTAAATATATACACTTGTAAATGGTGGCACATCTTGCTGCTTATAACAAATAATTAGCACATATTCTGAGAATCCTTGGCTTTCTACAGAGAAAAAAAATACATTTAGCAGAACATACATGGTGGTCACACTACTGGAAGATGCCAAAGCAGCAGGCAGAACAGAATAATTTAAAATGGTGCCGGTCTGAGTGAGGTGTATTTGAAATGTTCTGCTAGCTTGTAATTGGAGTTTCTGCAGGAGGGGCGGGGTAATATTCAGCAAAAGGGAGAGAGAATGACACAGACACTGCTACTGCATTTTACAGTCCTTAGAGAAAAATAAAAGTAATGAGAGAG
The DNA here is from genome assembly GCF_019279795.1 of Protopterus annectens. Classification (NCBI taxonomy): domain Eukaryota; kingdom Metazoa; phylum Chordata; order Ceratodontiformes; family Protopteridae; genus Protopterus; species Protopterus annectens. The sequence goes on from NC_056744.1 coordinate 12,565,987, forward strand.
AGAACAAGGTAAAAAGAAAGGTCTAGAACAAGGTAAAAAGAAAGGTCTAGCAGAAGGGCAGCTAGAAGGAAAGGAGATTTATAACTTGAGTATGTAGAGTTCAACAAATTCAGAAGAAGACAGCAGTAGAAGGAGTGAGGTACAAAAGGGGAGGGCAAAAACAAAAATAACTGCAGAGCCAAGTTATATAACTGCACAGCAAGGAGCAGTCACTTTGGACTACAAGGTACTGTGAAAAGTATCTATGCAGTTGACAATTTTGTAGACTAGGAATTCCTAGAGAAATAGAAACCTTATGCCAGGTGTGCTTATGGAGAAATATGGACAAGTGTATTGGGAAGGAGAAGACCAAGTAAAACAATGACTCCAAACTAGAAAGTACTGGGTTTAGAGAGATGTCTGGTAGGGGTTTACCAGTAGTGTGCACACCCTGAATACATTCTAATGAAATTTACAATCATAGAAGGATTAAATCATTAACATACACTGTAATGTTTCTGTACTTCAAGTAAACCGGCCACAGACTTTTGCAGATGCACCTTGCTGGTACAGAACTGCTATAGGGATGCCTCACAGTGTTTGTATTAGCTGATAAATGGAGATCACACTACTGGAAGATGCCAAAACAGCAGGCAGAACAGGCTAGAATAGATGATAATCCACAGTGAAACAATTCCCTGCAATATATACATCACCTACAAAACAGAATGCATCGACATGCCCATAGTCTCTTCTTTTTTTTAACCTAAGATGATGTAAAAATGTTCTCATATATGAGACATACACAAGGGTCATAAAGCTGATGTATTCACAAATTACATTAGACATAGCTTAAATGAAGAAAATGTTTTACGTTCTAGTCTGTAACCTCTATCCCCCAAAATGGGTAGGAAAATAAAAATACTTTTGCAAACAACACAGTCACTGAAAAGTGTGAACTGGTACACACACACTGAAACCAAAACAATAAAGTCTGTGTTTAATATATAGCTAACTAAATACAATTAAGTACAGTACAGTAATGAGGAAGGAAGGTGGGAATGTATCCTTGCAGCAATAATCCTGTTACACAAACAATGCTCACACAAGTTCATCAGTGATCACTGATGCAAGAAATAAATACATGTATTCAGATGTATCCTCTGCTTTCCAAGGATAGTCTACTGCAAGCCATGGAGGACATTCACAAGAAATTATTTGGAACCACTCTGCTGTCCCCAAATTGGATACTACACATGTGCTTACAAAATATATGAGAGGATTTAAGGTAACACCTTTGGACACAAGCTTTTTTTTTGCCCTCTCACCTGTTTGTCATTTGGCTGACTGTCACAATCTTGATTTATTCAGGGTAAATACTGATTAGGCAGTCAGTTATCAGTGGACTTTTGTTATACAGGCATTACACTGCTTTGTGTGCTGCACAAACACTCGAGAGGAAAGCACGCAACTGGTACAGGATGGGGTCACCATTCACTTCAGCAAAGGATGTAGCCTGCCACACAACACACTACACCCTCTTGAGCTGACATCTCCTGCTAGAATTATTTGCAGCAGGCACACATTGTAAAATGCCTGTCAAAAGGGCAACTCTTCTCTCCCTCCCAACCTAGTGAATCACTCCAATGTCCAAGACTCAAGTCACACTCAGGTCAGAAGTGTCACAGTCAGGGAGCCATCCTTCTACGACATGAAGCCAAGCTCATACAAAATAAATTTTGAGATAACTGCTGAGTGGTGCCACTTGACACTAATCGCCTCAAAGTCTTGTACCTCCCATATGACAATGTAATTTGCTATTTACAAAAGGGACCGTCTTGTGAAAGAACAAATCAATTTTTTCTCCACAGAGCAAACTGTTGACAAGATGTTTTAAAGGTTAAGGTCTTTCAATAAGTTATGTAAATTGTCAGTTTATACACAATCTAGAATTCACTCTTCTTTTTAGAACAAACTGAGTCAAGAAAAACACAGAAATCATTTATGGCATGAAGAAGAATAGTCTTCAAGAAAGCTTTGATCTTGTGAAATACAGTAAATAGGAATTATTTTAATGCTTCAAAAGCTGACACAAGACTATGCAAGTGAATGGAAAAGCAGGTCAAATGGAAGATTGAGAAAGCTTCTAATGGGAACAGAATTCCAAGATAGGAATTTGGCATATACTGCAAGCTTTGTCCTTGTGAAGTACAGTAAATATGAATTATTTTAATGCTTCAAATGTTGACACAATACTACCCAAGTGGATGGAAAAGCAGGTCAAATGGAAGATTGAGAAAGCTTCTAATGGGAACAGAATTCCAAGACAGGAATGATATATAGTGCACTAAATCCCAAGGTGAATAAAACTATATTCGGCGTTCCTGTTTTGTAGGATTTCATTCATAAAATGTTTGACCTCTAATTAAGAAAACTACAGGAAAGCAAGCAAAGAATGCAGACAAATGGACCTTAGAGCAGTAAAATAATAGCCCTGAGTTAAGAGATGACATACTGCCACATCAAAGGACTTGAGCTTTTAAAACTCAATCTTCACATCAGGTAGAAAATTTATTCTTTTTAGATATGTATGATTTTTTCTGGTGGCATACTTTCTTGCATCTTCTTAACCAGTACTACTGATGACCAAAGGTGATTGTTGGTAAACTTACTGAGATCTTCCATTAAGCTGAGAGACTTGATAGACGAGATGTAGTTCTCTTCCGTCTCATGGTGTTAACTCGACTTTTTAACAGTGAAGTTAAATACAAGATAAGTAATGCTTCCCGAAGGCTTTGATTCCAGCTGACTAAAAAGAATGTTCAGAAAGGCTTGGCTGTGAATATAAAAGGAGCAAAACAGACTAAGGTTAATATTTACATATCAAACAAAGCTTTGGAAGACCCTGCATTTTGATGATTATGAAAAGGCTCTGGCCATCTACTTTCTACTCAAGGGCTACAGTAATATTGCTTAGAATGTCTGAAAGTTATGTTGGCCTGGAATGCATGTCCTAAATGAGTAAGTTCATCTGAACATCGAGACCATTAGTGATGGTGTGCATGAAGGACAATAGTGGCTGCTCACTACTTTGCTGATGTATCAAATCATACCCCACTGTCTGCTACTAACTACAGTCTCCCTGTTAAGAATGTCTTGAAAACTTCCAGAGTCAGAACAACTGCTATAACTTTTTTAGAGTGATATGTAGAGATCTATGCTGGAACCCACAGGCCCTGAACCTGGAGATCCTGTCAGTGGTTTCTCAACTCAATGTGAGAAGTCTGTTGCAACCTCTAAAATGGCCCGAGAGATTCAAAGAAAGGACTAAATTCTCTGGATTATGGCTGTGACACAAGGCAATTTCCTCAATCAAGTCAGAAATCAAAGGGAGAGTCTGGTGTAATGACTGAACTCTGATCCTACAACCTCTTGAAGTAGCACTAGATATTACTTATATGCATTCTTGCACTGGAAATCCACACAATGGAGGTAATCTAAACTATAGCCCTGAGAAAAATCTTTGCAAAGAGTTAAGAAAGATGAGAAAAAAATTACTGTCTGATGAACCATATCCTGATGCAAAGAAATTAACAAGTTATTTTTTATGACTTTCATCCCAGACTGACCTACCAAACATCAGCCATACCATACAATGGTCAGCCCATTAATTTCTCATTGTTGGTAGCCAGACACAGGAGCTATCATAGAGGAAAACATCAATGACTTTGTTGGTATGCCTCTAACATCCTAGCCACTGGGCAGGTAAGAGAGATGTGTGACCTACATCACCATCAGTGCAGCTAAGCCTTCCTTGTGTGATTAAACACTTCTGTGCACCCACAATAAAGGCTACTGAGTCAGTGTCTTGGGTGAACTGAATGCATGTGTCTGGGTCACATATGCATTTGCCTCCTCCCCTCAAAGGGATTCTAGTAACCAGTGATCTGCTCCAACCACTGTCACAGGGAGAGGTACATCTCTCCTCTCCATACCAACTCTAACAGATGACCAAATCCACGGAAGGTGCAAAAGTCACTAAAACCATTAAAACTGTTCGTGATCAACTTGCTGGGTCCGAGGAACTCTAACAGAAGCCCAAGCTGCTAATCAAACCTGAGTCGGTTGGGTCCAAGTTAAGGTTTTACACTTTTATGTCAATGGAACTACCAAAAATAAGTATTTTCATATTCAATACTTCAAAAAGGAAATCTGTTAAGGAAGAAAGTCTGAACTCTTCCTTATTAAGAGAAATACCCAGCTTATGGACGTAAAAAGGTACAGGGCTTGATTCTTACTTTTGGAAAGCATGGTTAGGCTTAAAAAGGCCCCTGGGATCTTTAGCCTAGTATCACCTATGAAACAATCATCCAGTTATAAATAAATGTTGACATCATTAATAGAGGACAAGCTAATATTGGAGTTCGACATCTGATCAACACCCTTAATGCAATAGGTGCAGTACAAAGATTAAATGGCAAAGTTGTGACCTGGTAAGCACAGGACTCCATGTAAAATCTTACTAACTGTAAGCATTGTGAATTGGAATATACAGGTAGCATCACATAAATGTCATCCATTACCAGAATGATACCCATTGTTAAAAGAAGAAAAGCTTGGAGAATCAAAATTCTGTCCTTTTGTTTTTACAAAATGGTTCAGGTTTAAGAGAACCAAGACAGGAAGTCATAGGACTTTATTTTCTAATACCTGGCATAACCTTTAACAAAACCTCTTTCCTTCTTCTAACAAAGCGGCTATAATTAACCTTTTGTTCACGGACTCCTTTACTACAGGAGAAGTCAGATGAATTTGATCCCTGTCAACAGTTTTTAGTACTGGCAATGCTTGTTAAAGGAAAGTACAGTTTGTGTAAAAGCTTATCATAACAGTAGACGTCTCTCTTTTCACTGTTGCACTACTCATAACATTAGGGGACGGCCACTTTGGTGCAGCGGTTAGTGTTGCCGCCTCACTGCAAGAGGTTCTCTGGTTTGATTCTCGGCTGGGGTGCTTTCTGTGCGGAGTCTGCATGTCCTCCCTGTGGTCGCATAGGTTTCCTCCGGGTGCTCTGGTTTCCTCC